>NC_046224.1:69024329-69326662 GCF_009819885.2 Catharus ustulatus | reverse complement strand
GGGGCTCCCTTAGTGTCCCAAAACCTCTGTTTTATCTTGGTAAGAAATGTTGGGCTCTTCCCCCTGGCTGGAGCAACTTCCAATGGGATGCAGTAATTTTATCAGTCCCACAGTGGGACTCAATGGCCATGAGCAGAAAATGACTGGCTGGAGGAAGGATGGGTTGTGAAAAGATAAAGAACAATGCCCTGCCTGGTTTCAATGGATGGCCCATTAGCAGAATATCTCCCACAGAGATAAGGATCACTGCCCCCACCCTCAACAGATGGTGATAGAACAGACACCTTTTATCACACTCTGTACTGTAATGTGTGGCTTATAATCAGGTGCAGCTTATAATCGTTGTCCTCTTAGGGGGTTGGGCTGGCTCTGAGGCAATGGTGTGGAAGGAATGAAGGGTCTGTCAAGAAATCCCACTGTCTACCATGCTTCAGTGTTAACCAACACAAATTTGGGAACAGGAGAGAAGGACTTGAGGCTAGAATAACTTGGTCTGGTGCAAAGAATCCCCAGCCATGGCATAGGTTGGAACTGGATGATCTTTAAAGTCCCTTCCAACCCTGACCATTCTGTGATTAAAACATTTTCACAACTTCTTTTTCCCCTTAAACGCTGTTCTGGGCAGGAGGACATACACTCCTTCCAGGCAGATTGGGTCTTTGATTTCTAATACCTGGGGTGAAACCCACATTAATTCATCAATATTTTGGAGATGATCAGCACTGCACTTTTGGTAAAAGGGTGTCAACCTCTCCCAATTCCATGGCAGAAAAGTGCTGCTGGAACAAGCTTCAGCTGCTCCCTGCCCAGCCCTTCATTACATCCCTCCACTGAAGCTCAGTGTTTTGATTTGATTCAATAGGCAGGAATGAAACATTTGAACTGAAGAATGGCCAAGCATTTTGTTTAGGACAAAGGAAACATCCCGACCTTTCCAAACACGCCACTCCCGAGCAGCTGAATTAATGAAGCCTGTTTTCTAATGACTTTCTTCCCTTCATTCTGCTTTCCCACCCCCCTGCCCTAGCATCATTTTGGTTCCCTGATAGCTAATAAATGGGAAGGAGTAAAGGAGGGAAGGACAAATCAACCTTTGCTTTAAGAGGAGCACTAAAAGTATCTCTCATGCCTGAGTGTCAACCTGTCACAACAACCTGGAATAGAAGAAACTGGTCCATGCATTTTGAAGTTACTAAGGTTAGGAAAATGGGTGTGTATGCACAAGGACCAGTAGCTGGGAATAAAAACATCCACTTTTTCTTTGTTTCTCCCAAATTGGCAGCATTTCCATTTTTAGCACTGTGTGGATCAAATGCCAGAGTATCAGAATTGCCCACTCTGGTCATAACTGTGGCAGACTGGACATGTCTGTGGTCCCTATGACAAAAGCAGGATGAGATAAACCCATGAAGGACATGTCTGAAGAATACATTGATCCATCTGCTGTGGACCTTAGAGTGATGGAATCTGGACCAATAACTCAGAAGGCTGCTGGAAGAATGTCTGTGATTCCTTGTCAACTCTCTGCTGGATGAAAAAATGACCCTTCAGTAATTCGTCCAGAATATGATCTTAAAAACAAGATCAAAGCATACATTGGTCTCTTTTATTACTAAATAAAGAAGTGAAAACAGGATCTTATATGGGAACAAATCATATCAGTGTAAACCTGGAGAATGATATTGCAACCTGTTCCTCATTTTTAATCCACACATGTTTTGAGGTGCCAGCTGTGTGCATGTCCCCCTTAGAAAGATAACCAGACAGTGGTTCAAGAGGTTCCTGATAATTTGCCAGCACATGGCAACAAGGTTTGCAAACATCTTCAGCCATAATCTTACAGGAATTATTGAGTTCTCCATGTCAAATTCTTCCAAAGAAAAAATCTTTGTCCTTGTGTTGATGTTACAGTAATTTCACGATTATAAGCCGCACTGATTATAAGCCGCACGTTACAATACAGGGTGTGATAAAAGGCATCTATTCTATCACCATCTGTTGAGGGTGGGAGCAGTGATCCTTATCTCAACAGATATTCTGCTAATGGGCCATCCATTGAAACCAGGCAGGGCATTGCTCTTTATCTTTTCACAACCCATCCTTCCTCCAGCCAGTCATTTTCTGCTAATGGCCCATTGAGTCCCACTGTGGGACTGATAAAATTACTGCATCCCATTGGAAGTTGCTCCAGCCAGGGGGAAGAGCCCAACATTTCTTACCAAGATAAAACAGAGGTTTTGGGACACTAAGGTAGCCCCTTTCTCCACTGGACTCCAGAGGAAAACCGGATTTCTCCACATCACCACTGGACCTCCGGAGGGAAACTGCACCTTGTACAGGAGCACTGCTCCAACTGAGCCACATCTGTCACTGCAGGAGGATGCAGCCACCATTTAATGGGACTGCTACCAACACCCTGCCTGACAGGGTGTCAGGTTGTACCCTGACTTTGTCAGGACTTGGGGTTTGTTTCTTTGTAGTACTGTATTTCTATTTTAATTTCCCTAGTAAAGAACTGTTATTCCTAATTCCCATATCTTTGTCTGAGAGACCCTTCATTTCAAAATTATAATAATTTGGAGGGAGGGGGTTTACATTCTCCATTTCAAAGAGAAGCTCCTGCCTTTCTCAGCAGACACCTGTCCTCCAAACTAAAACAGCAAATTTTTGTTCTTTGTCCATATATAAGCCACACCTGATTATAAGCCGCACTTTGGGTTCAGACCAAAATTTTAGTCAAAATGGTGCGGCTTATAATCGTAAAATTACTGTACATGGTTCATTTTATGTCATTCAGGGGACCTTGCAGAATTCCTTATTGTGACACTGCTGCAGAGTCAGGACAGCAAGAGAGGTTCAGGAAGGGAGGAATGAAGCTTGGTGGAATCCCTCAGCTTCCCCTCTTGGGACGGGATGTGGGGGCTCTGAAAAGGGTGGGAGCTGCATGTCCTGTGAGGACAATGTGCTGCCCAAGCAAGAGTTATTATGTCTGTAAGCCCCATGAAGCCACAGAGAAGGCAAAGACATGATTTGCCTCTCAGAGCCAAGTAAGTGAACTGATGCACTTTTCAAAAGTGTGTGAGACCACACACAACGTGCCTGTAAATACAGAGGCACCTCCTGCACACACACGGCATTAACACAGAGCTTCCCTGAATCCTCACTACATAACAGGAGAGCAGAAAAAGTGCCACAGCTCATACAGTACTGGGCACTTCCCACCTGGAAAACT
This sequence comes from Catharus ustulatus, assembly GCF_009819885.2. Lineage (NCBI taxonomy): Eukaryota > Metazoa > Chordata > Aves > Passeriformes > Turdidae > Catharus > Catharus ustulatus. Next base: position 69,323,430 of record NC_046224.1, on the reverse strand, counting down.
CAAAGCCTGCTGGCACCTGTAGAAAACCTCCAAGGAAGAAAAAGTGTATTTGTGTTTATCCTTGTAAATACTCCTGAGAACACTGTTTTGGCCACACAGTTGAGGCTGACCATGCACAGTCTTGGCAGCAAAGGAATTTCCTTCCCAAACACCTGGCTTTCATCTGGGCAGACACACTCAGCCAGGCTGTTTATTTTATGAACCCCACCTGCACCTCTGTGCCTGTACCTCCCTGCATGTGGATGTTAAAAAATTAAAAAATTAACTTAATTAGCTCCTGCTTCCACCTACAGTGCTACAAGTGCAGAGAGATTTCAGTGACTTGGTGAAATGACCGGTGGGTTTGTACAGGTGTTAGTGAGAGCACAGCTGAGCACAGAGAAAATATTCACACAGAAAATATTCACAGAGAGTGGCAATCTGATGCTAATGCATCACAAAACCCTTGCTTGTGCAATGGATGTCCCTGGGCATTAAAACACATTATGAAAATCCTGAATACAGAGACATTTCTTGCAAGCATCATGCTGGAGAGAAAAAAGAGAATTTTTCAATGTCCACCCCACCCTGCCACCTTTTGGAGTTAAGAGCTCAATGCCTGCACTGCATGCTGGAATTAAAGAGGAGTGAACCACAGCCACCCTGCATTAGAGGAGGCAGGTAAGGACAGAAGTAGCCTGGGAATGACACACCACAACCAAAAACCATGCAGATTTGTTTCCCGCATAAGTCTCTGCTGTTCCCAATCAGAAAGGGAAAAAATGAGCCCATGTTGATGAAAATGACTGGAAAACTCCTTAGTTTATCAAATAGCAAATGGCTTCAGTAGGAGGAAAAGCAGAAGGTCTATGACTTGCCTTATGTAATACCTAAATTATATTTATGTTATCATGCTATGCTACATCACACCACATTATCTATTTTATGATTATATACATGTACACATACAGACCTATATAGATAAATGTCTGTGAACAAATGAATGGTCAGCAGACTTCATCAGGCCATTAAACCAACAAGGTTTGTCAGTGTAAAACACACACCTTGTCACAGGGAGATCAGATCACTGAAGCAGGTATTTGTGTTTGAAAATCTGCTCTTGCTCCTGTAGACTTTCTAATCAAAATAGATCACAAGTGCCTGTGTTTACTGATGGATGTGCAGCCCTTATGTTTTCCTTCCTTTAATTGTGTGGGCTTGGCATTTCAGCTGGTTAGTGAGCCCTCTTCCTCTCACTTCAGTCTGCAGATCTCTGGCACATGCAGGTTTTTGCTGCAGGGAGTAGCAAGAGGAGAACTGTGCCACTGAAATTCATGGATGCTCCAGGAACCTGCAGCACAGCTCAGGTACTGAGTGCTCAGTGGAACCTGAGCATGCACTTCTTGCTAAGTGGGCAGAGAAAGAAGAGTGAAAATGAGCATGGTCATTTCAGCAATTCCTCACACAATTGTTCTCCCTCTGCCTTTTCCAGGCACAACCCTTCCAGCAGGGGAGTCTCTGTGCCTCCCAACAAAGGATTAATGAAAATTCAGCATTCAGGGCACTGCAAGTTGGCTTGGAAGAACACAAGAAAGAAGCTGAGGGAGCTGACTGGGACCTTTCTGGGATTTACCAATCTTCTTCCCCCAAAGGAAACATGTCCACCAAGGGGAAGGGAAGGGCAACAGAGAGCAGCAAAGAGTTAAGAGCATACAAAGTGTAAGAATTAAACTTACTGGCCTTGGGCAAGTGGGAAACCTGAGAAAATTTGGGATCTCATTCAAGTAGGCCCAGGGATACTTCCAAAATAAACATGGAGAGCATGTGAGCACTGTGCTCTGCTCTGGGAGGATGGATGGAGTGAGAAGGGAGCAGTTCAGAAAGGAAGAGCTGGTAGGAGCTCAGCAGGCAAAACACTCGTGACAACAACATAAAAACAGCTCTGTTATACTCTTACAGGGACTGCCTGACATTTTTCCATGGGTTCAGGGCCTGACAATTTTCCTTGGGCAACAAACTAGTCATGAGGGGTGGTGGCACAGACCTTTCTTTGCTCTCAAACTCAAAAAATCTGAATTGTGACCACTTAAATATATACGACTTTTAAAGTGATGTACAGAAAATAAGTTGAACAGAGGTTGATTCGTTCCCTTAACTCTCCTACCTGTTCCTTCTCCAGGCACATCTCTGGGTGACCTCCCTGCACTTTCCAGGAGGAAGTAATTCTCCTGAACTTTGCTCAGTGCTTCATTCTTGGCAAGGTCTTGCACCTCCCAATCATAGAATCATCTGAAATCAGAGAGAAAAGGGTTTTGAAGCCATGATCCCATCACCCAATATAACATGGACTTTGTATATGAAAAACAAAATTTTCATTCATATTCTAAAGGAACTTCAAATATCTTATAAATTTGGCTACCGATAAAACTGATTTTTTGAGCCAAACAGGATGGTGTCCCTGGGAGGGGAAAAAAAAAAAGGGGGCAAAAGTGGTCCAATACGCATTAAATCTTAAAATTTAGTCATTTGCCATTAGTTTCTCAGATAAGTGTGTGTCTGTATTTGCCATTTAAGTAATGGAAAAATAATTTATAATCAATAGTGGCAGCAATTAAAGAGTGCAAAGAAAATAAATGGTGCTAAAAATTTTGACTCTAACTCGATTGTACCAGGTTGGAATTTCAAGGTTACGTACATGGACACAAAATAGGAGTTCCTAAAACAACTGTACAGTGGTGTGCACTTTAAAGGCAAAACAGAAAAGCAGCAGCCCCAAATCCCACCAAGAGCCCCAAATCCCTTGAAGATACCTCTGAACTCTCATCCAGGAAAAAGCTGACACTTGTGCACACCAACCAATTATGGCACTCTGCTGGAAGATGCTCCCCACGGGACAGTGTGAGCCAGGTACAGCGTCCCAAATAATTCCAAACGTTCCTGGGGCGTGGCCACAAAGGGCTGGACAAACCTTCTGTGGAAATGTGCAGGTACCTCCCATGCACTGGCTGAAGAAGGTGCAAGGTAAAGGGCTCCTGGGAATTTGCTGTTCTGCTTTCCTGAGCAGGGAGAGCAGCACAAGACAGCACAGAGGATTTAGAATCAATGAGGCTGGAAATGACTCTTAAGATCAGGAGGACAGGCAGTTCAGAAGCCTCCTGGCACACTGCAGGGTGGGAAGTTGCTTGCATCTCCTCAGAGAGGGCCAAGGGTCAGCTGGGACAGTGGGCAATGGGTGCCAGTCCAAAAATACAGTAATTTCACTATTATAAGCCGCACCTTTTTGACTAAAATTTTGGTCCGAACCCAAAGTGCGGCTTATAATCAGGTGCAGCTTATATATGAACAAAGAACAAAAAGTTGCTGTTTTAGTTTGGAGGACAGGTGTCTGCTGAGAAAGGCAGGAGCTTCTCTTTGAAATGGAGAATGTAAACCCCCTCCCTCCAAATTATTATAATTTTGAAATCAAGGGGCTCTCAGGCAAAGATATGGGAATTAGGAATAACAGTTCTTTACTAGGGAAATTAAAATAGAAATACAGTACTACAAAGAAACAAACTCCAAACCCTGACAAAGTCAGAGTACAACCTGACGCCCCGTCAGGCAGGGTGTTGGTAGCAGTCCCATTAAATGGTGGCTGCATCCTCCTGCAGTGACAGATGTGATTCAGTTGGAGCAGTGCTCCTGTGCAAGATGCAGTTTCCCTCCGGAGGTCCAGTGGTGATGTGGAGAAATCCGGTTTTCCTCTGGAGTCCAGTGGAGAAAGGGGCTCCCTTAGTGTCCCAAAAGCTCTGCTTTTATCTTGGTAAGAAATGTTGGGCTCTTCCCCCTGGCTGGAGCAACTTCCAATGGAATGCAGTAATTTTATCAGTCCCACAGTGGGACTCAATGGCCATGAGCAGACAATGACTGGTTGGAGGAAGGATGGGTTGTGAAAAGATAAAGAACAATGCCCTGCCTGGTTTCAATGGATGGCCCATTAGCAGAATATCTCCTGTGGAGATAAGGATCACTGCCCCCACCCTCAACAGATGGTGATAGAATAGATACCTTTTATCACACTCTGCATTGTAATGTGCGGCTTATAATCAGGTGCGGCTTATAATCGTGAAGTTACTGTAGTCCAGCTTTGCCATGGAAGGGACCCTGGAGGCCACAGCAACCATCAGCCCAGAGCATTGTTTGACGTATGGGAGCAGCTTGCTCACTGAGTGTTTTGACCTTCATCAGGCCGTGTACAGGAGGCAATATTTTGTAGTCTGCAAGCAAATTGAGCTACTTCTTAGCTGGAGTACAATAGGTCAGTGCCCCACTGCTGAGCATCACACTTCCAGTGCCATCATTTCTCTTTTACCATGACAAAAATGTCCAGAATTTGATTACAGCCCCATCCCGGGTGATTTGTGCAATCAGTAACCATAAGCTATGGTTTCAAAGATTAAGTGATGCCCTATAAATTATGTACACACAGAACACGGAAGCTGAAACATTTCTAGAAAACAAATCTTAAATCAGACTTGTTTGTACAGCCCCTGGAGATCTCATCCTTCCCCAGAATAAATGAGTAGGGCCAAAGACAGCTCTGTGGTTTGCCTGCTGCCAAATCAGTGAGTGTGACAAGCGAGCTTGTGGCTCCTACACTACACTAAATTTGGGAGCATTGGCTTTCAAATATAAATATTTTGAGAAAAGAGTAACTATCTCAATGCTAAAATTATATAATTTCAGTCTGAGTTGAGGAACTAACAGGAAATTTTGTGATGTGAAAACCAACAGTGCCATGATGCACTTATAAACAGAACTGGTCTGGGTTAAAAGATATTCCCAAACACTAAACAAAGGTTACCTCACATATAAACAGGGACAAAAAAAGTAAATGTAGGGAGTCATGAGTTGCACTTTGAGGAAAGATGAAGTGGCTGATGCAAAGAAAGTATTGCCTTTGCTCGGATTGGCACAATGCCATTTATGACCTCATTTAAACAAAAAATCAGAAATACCCTTCATACATTTTTCTGAGTTATGGAGATAAACCAAATGAAGCTAACTGGAGTAGCCTCTAGAAGAGGCAGCCTGAGAACGGTTTTTCCTCCCCCAGAGGTTTCCCTGATGCAGCTTCTTGGTCAACTAAAGCCAGCACATCTGCACAGGCCCAGGTGAGTGGTGCTGTCACTGGGCCAAATTCTTCTCCTTCCTCCTCCAGACCCACACTGGGGACTCCACAGAAGTATTCAGGGGTCAGGGAAGTTTCCCTGCTTTTAAAAGTTGCCCTCAAACTCAGACCTCAAGCTTTTGATGCCTTCGTTCTACATTGCAAACTAACAAAGGGGACAATAATAATTAACCCTGCATTTCAAATGTTAATTACAGAGCCATAGGTCTGATAATAAAAAGTACATTTCCAATGAACTTTAATTAACCTCAAATCCTTGCCTTACTTTACTTTTAAGACTTATTGCTAGACAACAGAAAAAATGATGATATTAGGATTGGAAACACAAATGTAATCTAAGGACAGATGAGTTGTAAGATAGTTTAAGATAGTGTAAGATAGTTGTAAAATAGCCACTAAAGCATTTTGCTTGAATACACAGTTACATCACTATTACTCAGTACATTTGAGTTATTATTTACTAATTTTGTTGATGCTTAAACCCACATAGTACAGTTCTTGGGAGCATCACACATGGTGAGACTGTCATATATATATGTTGAAATCCTATGTACATGGAGGGCAGCTCAGGCTAATCAAATGCTGATTGAGTGTTCAGTTTGGTTGAATGCTCCAGACAGATCTACATTCATCACTTCCAGGGTGAAAATTCATCTTGCTCTCACTAGTTGTTTCCTAATCAGCTGACTGCTCAATTCACTTGATTGCTCCCTCTGACCACACCACGGCTGGCTGCATCCTTTGCCTCCCAATCACACTAATTGACCCCTTAGTCAAAAATATTCCAGGTTTCAGTGCTCTGCTCACAGCTAATTGCACCCTAATGTCTCATTTTAGCTGAGCATTCAGTGTGCATTTCCAAGATGGGCACAGTATTTTAGGAGGCACTTGAATTAGAGGATTAGTGGAAATAATCTGCATGAAGGCACCACGTGTGGTCCCATGATTTTACAAAATCTGGGAGACAGCAATTAACTTAGGGTGTGTCCAAGAGATTAGCAGAGAGCACAACTGGCTCGGTATAAGAAATCACAGTGTTTAAAACAAAATTTACCAACCCAGTTTTGTGCCAAACTAGCATCCATCCATGGAAAATTGTTGGCCTCTCCCACTTAGCAAAATAAGATTCTGTTAGAACCCCACCATGTCCCCCACATGCTCTCCAAAATGAGTTATTAGGAGCCAAGGAGATTTAATATATAAATTTAAAAGCAGGGGATCAAGGAATGATTCTGCTGCCATCAAACATTAAAATAACACCGTGTGTACAATTTGCACAAACAGCAGGGAGCAAGCTGAATAGGGCTGGGAAACTTATCTCTGTCAAGAGAAGTATCTGTTGTCAGAAGATGGAAATTAATTTGGGAAAGTGCATTCTAGTCAACACTTTGTTTGCATTATGTGCTGCTAGTGCAAATTAAGCACCATATAAAGTTTACTCGAAGTTGTTAAAGGTTTGTTTGCTGCCAAGAAAATGGTTTCTTGACACTAACCATTTCTGACAAATCAAGGAAATCCAGCATGTAAAAACAGCAAGTAATTTACTTACTAAAAAAAAAAAATGTACTGTCCTCTATATTTACAGATTTACCTATAGTTTTGTTCCAGATCTACTTTTAAAGGCATCAAATTTTGCAGCTCTGACCTTTTTCCAGATGACTCTGGAGAACCCGGAGGCACATGCTTAGAAAGCAGCAAAACTCCCAATGTGAAAAGCAGAATTTCTTTGGGGCTGTCCCAGGAGATTGCCTTGTGTTATCCTGCACCTGGTAAAGCCCAGAGACTCCACCTGCACAGAGAGATGGAACTTCCTGAAATACTGGGAATATTTCTTAGTGTTCACAGAGTCATTAAATTAATATCAGTAACAACAACACCAGTAATGTTCTGCTAATGGGTCTTCACACAATTTGAAGGGACAGCAGAGGGCAGATGTGGTCTTGCTACCAAGAAAGAGCTATTTGAGAGAGCAAGTTTTCAGCAGTAGGAACTTCAGCATCCTCTGTGATAACAAGCATTGGGAGAAAGGAGCTGTTCTTGTCTGCCTTAATTATAACTTGTAACAATGGTAGGGCTGGCTGTGAAGGTGCTGTTAGAAACTGCACAGCCTAATCAGCTCCATGGATCCAGCAGGAGGTCAAAAGCAATATATTAATTGGAATTCTTGTTATTCTGAGACATCTCAGCTAACCTGTGTCCCATGCTCAGGCAAAGCTCCCAGCTGATGGAGATGGATGAAAGCCCCTGGAGATCAGCCCTGCTGAGTTCAAGGCTCCTGATGCAGAATTTTGGCCTGGAATCAGGGATTTTAAAGCTTTCCACTGGTTCTGGGATGTTCAGAGAGGCTGTAGCATCCCCATTTTGCCCCATTTCCAGATCCCATCATTTAGGACCTGTGAAATTGTTCCAGCACAGGCGAGGACATCACACAAAGGAGAGGGACCTGACAGGGCTGAGTGGGGGAAAATATTTAGAAATAATAGAACACGCTAATTCATTTTTTTTTTTCTAATTCATTTTTTTCTTTCTAATTCATTTTTTTCTTTCTAATTCCTGTGACACTTCCATTGGCTAAGTGCTTGTACACCTTCAGGGTACAAGTGTCAGTGGCAGCAGCTTTGAGAGCACATTTACCATGCTGCAGTCTGAATTTCTCCATCTCTCTGGGTGGATGTGCAGGTGCTGTCGAGCACCACGTTGCTATGGCTACTCCTGGAGCACTACCTGAGCCCACTGTGTGCCAAAATCAGCCCAGGAGGAGTCTGTGAGAACAGCAGCCAGCACAATTAATGCGAGGCAGAGCTGCTCTGAGCCACCATCCGCAGCAAACACACTTGGGGCAGGTGATGCTTTGGGATTTGCAGTCCTAGAAGCACCTCTTGGGAGGAAAAAAAAAAATACAAATTTGATTCCCTTTTATTCCATTTTCAGGCAGTTACAAAGAGCCAGCCCCAGGATGAATGCAGCATGGGAGACAACAACCATGGGCAGGAGGATCATTAACAGCTCTGCACAGCTCCTTGCATGAGCATTTTCTACTACTCACATTCTTTTTTTAACTCCTGTGCTTTTCACCATGCACTGCCTGATCTGTTTTGTTTTCAGCTGCCCACAGGCATTCAAAAATGAAAGCAACAGTTACAGATCTGAAATCTGTAATGCCAGAACTCAGACTGAAAACACTATATCCAGGGTGTGAAAAATCACATTTTACATTGTCAGATTGGCAGGATGTGTGCACAAACATTCATAGAATCATAAATGGGTTGGAAGGGACCTAAGAGAACATCTCATTCCAGCCCCCTGCCACGGGCAGGGACACCTCCCACTGCCCCAGGTTCTCAGAGCCCCATCCAACCTGGCCTTGGACACTACAGGGATGGGGCAGCCACAGCTGCTCTGGGCAACCTGTGCCAGGGTCTCAGCACCCTCACAGGGAATAATTTCTTCCTGATAGCCCACCTAATCCTACTCTCTTTCAAACAGAAATTTTGAAATTTCAAATGACAAAAATTATTTTAAAATCAATAACACTTGCTAAAAGTTGATATGTAGATAAAGTCATTCCATAAAGCAGTTACTGAAATATGAAATACACACAAGTAAATAAAATGGGAAAGCTGTGGATTGTGCCATGACTCTGCCTTGCCTTTACTCAAGCCAGTCAAGAAATTACCAAGGTGTTGAGAAAACATTGTCATTGCTGCTGCTATTTCTGTGAGCACCAGTAAGTGAAGAAACTATTATCCTGACCCAAACTTTTGACTGGAAATTCCAAACTACCATTCACAAATGTCCACAAAGGCAAGTTCTCACTTCTCCTGAGAGGACTGGAATCTTCTCTGCTCTCCTGTAGATACAAACACATGGCAAGAATCACTCTTTTCAGAACAGAATGAGACACCTGACATTATCCAAGTACATCCTTACCTCCTTTTCCTGATTCCCACAATGGTTTCCTGAGACATGTGATGAGTTCATTGAGCTGCCCTCTCCTAAAACATATTATTCCATCTGGCATTATATACTGCTTATATCTCATTAGTTATTTCTCTGATGGAATAAAAATACTTATTACAGTGTTTGTATTTAGCTTGGTTCCACCACAGCACACAGGATTTTAAAAGAGGCTTTCAGTGCATTGTTGGTCTGAAAACATCCACTGTTGTTATGATTTCTGTTGCATTTATCCCTAGAAGCCTCACCAAGACTGTACTAGGCAGTTTTGAAATCCACAAGATGAGATTTGTAACACATTTTTCCTAGCACATGAAACAAAGGCAGATGGGCAACTTAGAAACCAATGTAGCTGCCCCAAGGAATGATCTCTGTAGGGATAAAATCACATCTCCTGGCTCACCTGAAGCCTTCATCCACGAAACTGTGCATCATTTCTGCTCTTGCATTATTTCTAGTAACTTGTGCACGGAAGACATTTATTGGGCGTTTCAGGTTACATCAAATAGCGTGGAAGGTACAGATCTGTACCACCGAAACATCAGGTTTATTTGGGTGATGTTGGTGCAAAGATTTTCAGAGAGGTTCCACTGCAGTCACTGGAGGAAGGATGAAAAGAAATAGCATGCATGAAATAAATCTGCATGAAGAGAAGTTATGTGCCACCCTGCAAATCCGTGTTTCAGTGCTGCCTGGTTCATTCCTCTTTCCAGGTGCAAATCAAGTTCTCAGTATGAACTGAAATATTGGGGGTGAACTTTAGTCCTCCCCTGCCCACCAACAGGCTTGGTGATGATTTGAGTAAAGCTGTTTTGGTAATATTAACAAGGTGATATTCACCTCAGCAAGAATCCACTTTTGGAATTGTAGCAAACTTCGCTGGAGGTCAGTGGGATATGGGCTCCCTACTCACAGGAACATCAGTTCCTGAGGAATTCTCATTTCCCAAAAAATCCCCAGCTCTAAAAAGACAGCAACACCTTTGCACTTAGCTGTAAAGCAAGTAACAGTGCACAAAAGTATTATCTAAGTGCAAGCCTGACCCAGAAAATCAGAAGCAGTTTTCAAAGAGATGTTTCTGTCTCCACGTGCCATGCACAAGGGTGCAAGTGTTTCAACAACCACCTTGGTGCATTTTTATGGGTGGCAAAGTACAATTTCAACTGGATTCTTACTCAACATTAAAAAAATAATAATTTATGAGATAGTGTTGCATGGCTTAAAGACATATTCTTCACTTGGAGTGCAAGTATTATTACTAACCCTGCAAGTATTATTACTAACCCTGTGAAAACTGCTTAGAAAGACAGGTTAGAGAGAGAACTTGACAAAACAGGAAAACATTTTCTCAAAGGATGAATCAGACTTTAAATTTGGTGATGAAAATAAAAGGAGTGCATGGAGAAGATCAGAATAAGTACATTGTTTGTCATCCAAGAGCACAAGTGAGGTTGCTGCTCTCCTGGAGTGAGAACAAGTTCAAAAGCGTATTACAGAAAAGAATAGGATTTCCACAAGATTTCATGGCAGGGCCAGACACCTCTTCCCCTGAACAATGACCTGGAACACTTGCAGAAAAATCCCCCAACAGGCTGTTGTGCTGAGGAGCAGCTGCCCTGGAGAAGGATGTGAGGGTCAGGCAGGAAAGTTCACTCAACTCCTGCTCAGATTTTGGCTAGCCCAGCCCATGCTAAAGCCTGATGTAACCATCTCATCAAAGCCAGGGCACCAGGCAGGCAGGGCCACTCTGCAGCCATCACCTGAAAACTGCAGCTGTTACTTTTGTCTGGCATTTCCCTCAGAGTCCACTAACTTCTGGAAATGGCAAAGTCCAAACCTCCAAGCGGGAAGGTATAAAACTTCAGCCTACCTCAAAAGTTCTTGAAGCAGATCCAAGAGAGGCTGGACTGCTGATGCCTTTGTTTGCTGTTTTGGTGGGATGCAGGGGACGCTCACACCCTGATGGTGCAGCAAGGGTGAGCACTCTCACCACTGAATAAGGAACTAATTAAGTATTTTTTTTTGCTCACAGGTGATGATATTAAGAGTCTGGGGTTATAAGTTAGAAAATCACACAACTTGCAAGGTGGCTGAGGGAATTGATGTGACAGACAAGTGGCCAAAAGGTACAGTAATTTCACAATTACAAGTCGCACCTGATTACAAGCCGCACATTACAACACAGAGTGTGATAAAAGGTATCTATTCTGTCAACATCTGTTGAGGGTGGGGGCAGTGATCCTTATATCCCTGGGAGATATTCTGCTAATGGTCCATCCATTGAAACCAGGCAGGGCATTGTTCTTTATCTTTTCACAACCCATCCTTCCTCCAGCCAGTCATTTTCTGCTCATGGCCATTGAGTCCCACTGTGGGACTGATAAAATTACTGCATCCCATTGGAAGTTGCTCCAGCCAGGGGGAAGAGCCCAGCATTTCTTACCAAGATAAAAACAGAGGTTTTGGGACACTAAGGGAGCCCCTTTCTCCACCGGACTCCAGAGGAAAACCGGATTTCTCCACATCACCACTGGACCTCCGGAGGGAAACTGCACCTTGTACAGGAGCACTGCTCCAACTGAATCACATCTGTCACTGCAGGAGGATGCAGCCACCATTTAATGGGACTGCTGCCAACACCCTGCCTGATGGGGTGTCAGGTTGTACTCTGACTTTGTCAGGGTTTGGAGTTTGTTTCTTTGTAGTACTGTATTTCTATTTTAATTTCCCTAGAAAAGAACTGTTATTCCTAATTCCCATATTTTTGCCTGAGAGACCCTTGATTTCAAAATTATAGTAATTTGGAGGGAGGGGATTTGCATTCTCCATTTCAAAGAGAAGCTCCTGCCTTTCTCAGCAGACACCTGTCCTCCAAACTAAAACAGCAACTTTTTGTTCTTTGTTCATATATAAGCCGCACCTGATTATAAACCGCATTTCGAGTTCTGACCAAAATTTTAGTCAAAAATGGTGCAGCTTATAATCGTGAAATTACTGTAATTGAGTCCGTTTGTTGTCTTTGTTCAATGATGAGCTCATGAAATAAAGTTTAAATCACAGATTACACTGTCCTGTAAATGAGAGATCTGAAAGGACCCTGACAGTCGGTGCAAAAGATCAAGTTGCAAAAATTTGCTGTTCTTCAACTCTTTCTCTTCCTGGCTGTGGTTTTTTGGAACCAGAAAGGATGGGAGAGCTTTGCTGTGGAGGGCCAGTGTCCTCCTCTGCTGGTTTTCCCTGCATTGCACATGGAAAGTTCGTCCTCCTGTTACAGCAGCCTCTTTGTGTTTAATATTTACAGCAATCTCCTTCTGCTTAATTCACAGCATGGATCCCAGATGGTTGAACAGCCAGAACCCTGCTTTGCTGGACAGTCACAACCAAACCACACAAGAAAACCCAATTTCTTGTGTGGTCAAAGAGGTGGTTGTTGGTCCTCTCCAAAAACCAGCACAGGAAGGATCTCTCCAGTTCTTTTCCCACCGAGTCTCCCTTTTCCCAGGAGTTCTGTTAATCTGATTATCCCATACATTATAGGGATGCAGATTAAGACTGAGCATACATTTTCATGTGCCCATGGTTTAACATCCAGTAAAAAAAAAAAGCTCAGAAGTATTTATTAAAATGACTTGTACATTTTATAAAATATCTGTATCAATTAATTGCTAATAAGTGATTCAAAGCTGACTCAGAGCTGAATTAATAATTTAACACTCATAACTTATTCAATTAATTCAGTCTCTCTGCCTTTTTTTTTTTTTCTGGAATGACTTCTCAGGAGTTATCCTCTCTTTGTGTCCAGGCAAGGATCTTCAAGTCTGTCATTTTAAATTAAAATCTTTCCCTCTCCTGAAATGTTATTACTTCACAAGATTGATCTTATACAATTTATTGCAACTATTTCATACTAAAAATTCAAGTACTGTTGAGAATTATGATGAGAGAAATAGATGTGTTTTTTCATGAGAGTTGAGACTCACCCTTTTCATTCTAAGGAATGTTTAAAAAGCCCTCTCAAACTCTGTGTTTTTAAGCGACAGGGAGGACAGAGGGAACAGGTTATTATAGTGACTATTGGAATTTGGGAACCTATCACAGCTTTCCCTCCCTGGCACAAAGAATTGACTGAGGCAGCATCACATTGGGAAAAACAGGCGCCTGTGAGATTACTGCATTTGCAAAAAGATGCACACAGCATTTTAGACACCACAGTGATTTGTTTTTTCCCTTCTCACTGCAGGAGAATAATGACACAATCAAAAATACACTGAAATCACTGAAAGCCTTTGAGTCCTTGCAGTTGAATTCAGAGGGCTGAGATGCCAACAAACAGAATTGCTTGGCAAACACTGACACTTTAAGGACAGACACTATATAAATGTTGAGTATTCTGTGTGTACCCAGCTTGACACTGAAGATTTAAAAATGTTTTTGTTTCTTTAGCTGGTCCTCAGAGCATCAGTAGAGAGAAAACAAGTTAAAACATGGAGAAAGAGCAGGGGAAGTAACAAAAACAGTGACCTTTATGTAATGCACCCAAAGGACACCATGACAAGATCCACAGATGAGCAATTTGCGACCCCTGTGGCTTCAATCCAGGCTGAAGCCTCACTGATCACAAATAAAGCTGGGAGATACAAACACAGAACTTGCTTCCAAATGAGAAGAAAATAGCAGCCATCATTCCTGGTTCTTAATGCCTGCCTTGTATTCATTTCTACCCGGTGAAGAGGATTGAAAATCATCTTCATAAAAGCATAATGCTTTCTCTGCTTTTCTAGAGCTTTAATTTTTGTATAATACCACTTACTTGGGAAGAGACTGTGCTTTGGTGCTGTCTCTGTTAATTATTTTCATGACATTTGAATTAACACTTTGCTCATTAAATATTTCTAGAGATGAGCTTGAGGCACAGAATATGAAGGTAGCTTTCTCTGAAGTTCAGGATAAAATGCATCCAAGGTTTTTATTACACTGCTTGGAATACAGGACTGAAAATCACTTGGTAGCAGTATAGTGGAACTGTAAAGGAAATGATTTTGTCTTTCAGAACCTCTGTTTCAACATGTGAAACTCAAACTAATAACAGCAGTACCTTCCTTTGTGATGCAATTTGGTAACTTAAGTTTAGAACCTGGAAATTGTTAAGTGCCTTTCCTGGATCCACTGTGAGAGTGCTCCTGGTCTGGCATTTTGGGTTTGGCCCATTTATAATTGCTTCATTTTGAAATATTTACTGGTTAACAGGAAATATTCAGCTCTTCAGGTAATTAGAATGCTGACCAACACAGTCATATCCACTGGTACAAGAATTATAAACTTCACAGCATATAGATAACTTGTACTATTTGTAAAAAAAAAAAAAAAATATACCATTCCCAAACAACAGCACAAAGCATAAAGCAAAGCATAAAGGATATCACCTGCCTTGCCTAGGTGTATTTCAGCTACAAGAAAGCAAAGAAAAATAGGAACTGCTCAGAAAGCTGGGAGGCTGGCACTCAGAACTCCAGCTGCTTGCTAGAGCAGGAGTCACCAGTTACTGCATTGCAGCTCCAGCCCTGAGCACTGCACAGCCCCTGAAAGCCAGCACAGCAAACTCAGGCCAGGCAAGAGGCTGCTCTCAGACCTGCCACATCTACCTGGGCATGTGGGGAGAGAGAAAATCCCTTTTTAGAGCTACAACAACTTCCTTTCATTCATCCTTCTCCCTGACAGGGAAAGGAGCAGAGCAGTGCTTGCAGGATCCAAGCAGGTCTCGCTCACAGTTTGGAGCTCTCTGAGCAGCACTGTTTTCTCAAGTCTAGAACCACTAAGAAAACATGATCAGGTTATGCTGGGGAATGATTTATGTTTATACACATCTGGTGGGCGGGTATGTTCACATAAAAAGTCTGTGTGGTTGATCAGACGTGCCTGTGATGGGTTATAAAACGCAGCCGCTGATTGCAGCAGCTCTGAAACGAAACTTCTCAGCTCTTTCAAATTAACTGGAGTCCCACTACAGCAAAGAGGCTAATTATTTCTATGTCATTAAGCAGGGGTTTTGTCAGCATGCAGAGACCTGAGTTCCCCAGTAACCACGGGCTGATTTCAGTGCAAGATGGACACCACAATCCCTCTGACGTACCAGAGAACCTGAAGGTATTTACAGCTAAACAGACAGCAAACTGAGAAGGGGAGGGGACAGCAGGCTTAATCCATTAATCCATTCACTGTATCTTAATTCACTAATAAAAGCTTTAAAAAAAAGCAGACTCTGGAAGGCAAAGGGGAACTTGGGTTTGGCAGTGCCCAGGCAGAGCACCACGCTGTGCCTGCAAGGCAGAAAGGGAAGAGGTTAAGAAGCACCAAGTGGCTCAGGGATGAGGAAGGACCACACCTGCACATTGCTTTTCCTGTAACTGCAGAGGAAGGCAGAGGAAGCTGGCAGATTGGGGGTGAAGATAGCCTGGAGGTGAGATACAGAAGCCTGGAGCACTGGTCAGGGCTCTGATGGACAGGACAGCAGAAGAGCTAAAGGACAGCAAGGTGGATGGGCTGTTGTGGTGAAGGGGGGTTGGACCTTACAGGACAGAGGAGAGGGGAAAAGAAAAGACAAAGCAGTTGTCTCTTTATTCCCTGGTGCATGAAGGGTTAAAAAAATAAAGAAAAGAGAGATGAACTTTTGGAAAACTCCAGTGGTTTGGATTGTGTTCAAGGCTTGGATCAACACATCCCAACTTGAAAAAGCAGGACAATGGTGTCCACTTGGCTCAGCTACAGGCTCTATGGATTTTTATTACCAATGGCTGGAGTTCAAGACAAGTGCATTGTAAATAAGAAGAAATGAAACACAATAAAATAGTCTCCAGAGATTTACCTAGAAAACATCTGGAGTTTTGGCACTAACATATAGAAATCTATACCAATGGGAATGCAACATATTACTGTGAAGTACAGTAAGAAATAGCACAGATAAATGAGAAGTTAAGGCCTCATATATATCACAATATTTCACCTCCCCTCGGCTGTGCGAGTTTCCAATCCTCTGAAGTCCTGCCAAATATTTCATTGTTACCTTATTAGATGTTCTTGGTTTACTACCTTTTGTAAAGCACTGATTTAGTGTCAGTCAATTTAATTTTTAAAAACACAACCAGATGTCCTGTTCATTTAGCATATGAGAAAACCACATCGGAAACATGTGTTTTCATGCATTCCAACAGAGACACCAAGATTGCTTTCTCTTGCTAAAACAGTCTCACTCCTGAAATGAGTCCCCCTTTTATCTAGCACATCAAATGGCACATTGGCATGCAACACTAGTCTGATCTTTGCAAGTTTTCCTTAGTGTTCGTGTTTAGCCAAAAGATCTTTAATTTGGGGTTCGTCTCCTGGATTCCCACAGAGCTTTTCATTTCTCTCACAATGGTGACATCATTGTTTGCATTCTGGACTGACCTGGCCCTCTCTTTGGTGGCAGGGGAAGCACTTGGGGCTGGGGGCCCTCGCAGAGCTGGAGGTAGCCAAGCATAAGGGAATGCTCCAAACCTACCCACGTTGTTTAGGGAAAAGGGTTTCAGCACTGTCAGCACAACGACCTCGAGAGCAAAGGTTAAGGAACCTCCCAAAATTCAGTCTGGGTGGTGCTCAGCTCAGCAGGGACACGCATCTCCTCCCAGTCAATGTTTAACTGGCTCCATTCTCCTTTTGTCTGATCATCCTGTTTAAATTTAAGAGTGCAAAATGAGCCCCTCTGCACCCGATGGAGAGAAAGTGTAAATATAATTATCTCCACACTGCTGCAACTTAGAAATCTGCTGCTTCCCAATGTATTTTTCAAAGACTAGCACACATCTGTGATTAGCAACTGCTCTGGAATGGCAGTGAGTTTGGAGGTTGCTCCAAGTTGAGAGCTGCTTTTGTTTGTGGTTGTGCTCTTGCCTTGGCCATCTGGGGGATTATTTCGACAATTCGCAGCCCTGTGCTTTTATTGCCTTCCAAAAGAGCAATTCGGCATTTGGCTAAACCTGTAAGCTTTGCTTTCTGAATAATTTGGTCAAGAACAACTGATGGATGCTGCCTATTGTGTCAGCACCACAGGACAGATGAGTGTTCCTGCAGATGTTTACAGCAACCAGAACCAAGCTGGGAACACAAAGACACCAAGGTGAACAGACTCACCCTGCCTGATGTCAGCACTGAGGCATCTCTACGCCTCTCTCATTTCAGAGATCTGTTTCTATTGTCTACAAAGAAAATACTCTCCAGAAGATCCCCCCAGCCTGAGGGGGAGCCCAGCACCCTTTATGCCCACAGCCCAAACTCTGAGCTCACCTAACACAAGTGCAATAATTTCTCGGAATCACACCGTAACTGAGAACTAAAATGCTCCTCCAAAATCTGGCTTTGATGACTACAAACCCCAAATTCCATCTGAATCAATAGCCCAGATGTTCCCTAGGAAGAAAGCCAGGACACAAAGTCTGGGTTGATACTTGTACCAATCCTCAGAGCAAAAGTGAGCTCAGACAAATCTCAGATGTTGCTGAGCGAACCTACAGGAGACTCTCTGTGTCACTGTAAAGTCCCAGAGCTCTCTGTGGCTTAAATTTTCTCCCACAAAGTTCATCCTATTTTTCCTCTTCCATTATTAACACTTCTAGCACAGGACTGGGGGAGTGGCTACAAACTGGAGAAGAGTAGATTTGGATCAGATATTAGGAAAAAATTGATCCTGGGAGGATGTTGAGGTCCTGGCAGAGGTTGCCCAAGGCCAGGCTGGATGGGGCTCTGAGCAACCTGGGATAGTGGAAGGTGTGCCTGCCCATGGCAGGGTGCTGGAATGAGATGAACTTTAAGGCCCCTTCCAACCCAAGCCATTCTATGATTATGTGATTCTATGATTTCCTCTCAAGATCCTCATAAATCACAGGCTGTGGCAATGGCAGCCAATGCATAAAACTTGAGCTGTTGGGTTGGCACAAAACAGGGAGGTTCAGGCCTCTCTGATGGATCAGCCTCTCCTGCAGACCCCACTCTAACACAGGAAGGATGTTGGTTGTCAATGAACAGCAAGAAGGTTGTTTCCCTCAATTGTCCCTTGTTCATGCCCTGGATGTTGCAGTCACTCTGTCCAAAATGAGCCAGGAGAAATGCCTGGGATGCAGAGGGTGCTGCCATGCTGCCCAAAAATGAATGCAATGCTGGGTGATCAGCTTCCATCCCAGCTTTTGTGCTGCACCACAGGTGAGGACAAGGCATTGTGGAGAACTGGTGAAGGCTGGAGACATGAGGAGAGCGGAAGACCTTGACACTTGCACACTGCTGCCTGACCAAGAGCCTCACAAAGAGCCCAGGACAAAAGGGATAAAAGCTGTTTGCATGACAGTGATTACAAATTCCCCACGGATTCCAGAGCCTGCTGCACCCCTGCACTGGTGCAAAGGGGTCTGGCTAAAAGTCCACCAGCTGCAGCTGCAGAAACAGAAGCAGCAACCTGAATCTCATGCTCAGCCATTTAAACCATCATGGACTTTTTGATTCTGTAATTACTGGACAGAGCCATCACTTTCTTCCCATTTTCCAACCACCAATTAACCAGAGACTCTCATATGCATCATAATAAAATCCCCTTTTTCTTAGTGATCATGCAGAAATGAGAATGTAGACATTGTAATCATGTTAGAAATGGTATTCAATTAATAGCTAGCTAAAAATTATTCAAATGGTGATTCAGGGACTGAATAATAAATGGGAAATGGACCAATTAAGCAAATGGATGCAGTGCAACAAAGTGAGCCCAGTGATAATTTGATAAATTAA
Organism: Catharus ustulatus; assembly: GCF_009819885.2. Lineage (NCBI taxonomy): Eukaryota > Metazoa > Chordata > Aves > Passeriformes > Turdidae > Catharus > Catharus ustulatus. The sequence continues at coordinate 69,304,517 of NC_046224.1, read as the reverse complement.
TAGAAAGCTTCTAGGTGGGCTGACACATAAGGAGCAGGGGAAATAGGGAGGTATGGATAATTGACATTCTGAAATCAGAATGCAGCTCTGCCAGGAGACAAAAGGAGGGCTTTGAGCAAGCAGAGCCTATGGAAATCAGACATCACCCTTTGACACTCCACAGAGCTCTACAGGGATGTTTCAATCACATCTCTGACCACTGCATCAAGCAGAAGCTCGCTTTAAATACACAGAGGAAGCTTCTGATATGGACAAAGACATATCCAAAAAATCTGAATAAGATCAGAAGCTGTCCAGAGGAACTGACAGGAACTAACACAGTTCAGAAAATGAGCATTTTGATTCAAAACAAGCAACACAGGCTAGCTGGGGACAAGCTGCACCACTGAAACAACTGCTGCTGTAGTTTCAGCAGCCACGGAATACATGCTTAGTGCAAAAAAGACAAAAATAACATTGCATCCATGAGGTAGTTGCCAAATTATGCCCCTGCACTCCAACATCAGCCTTAAGTCAGTCTTGCAAAGGAACATAGAGAATTTCCACACCAGGCTACCATTCCTTATGACTTCCCATTCAGAATCTCGTTTTGGTGTTTGATCTCAGACAGATTTTCTTTGTCACCTCCAGAGGAAACAATCTGATGCTTCACCCCCAGGCCAAAGTTATAAGCACCTGGAAATGGTTGAATGACAATACTAATTTTGCCTGAAAAAGACCTTTGCTAAGCGAAGCCTTGATCTGCAATAGAAACACAAAAGTGTAAAGGAACAACAGCAGGGTGTGTGCCTTCATCCCTTTTCCCCAGGGGTTAGAAATCCATCTTTTTCTGTCCCTCAGTTTTTCCACTTGCTCACCTCCACTGGGATTGCAGCTACTTGAACACAGCCATTCCCCTAAACTCCCCTCCACTGAAAAGCATTACATTATATGAAACAATAACTCCAAATGGATTTTTTGTCACTGCAATAAGGTGCCCTGAGCTGCTAGGGCACTATGACAGAGGTCTGTAATCCCCCTCTCGTTCAGAGAGAGGAGGGGAAGGAAAGGAGCTGCTCCAGGATCCAAGTGACAGCAACAGAAAGGTATTAGATGGCAGCACAAAACTTCCAAACCAGCAAAAAAACCCTGCAAAACAACAAAGTTGGTTGCTCTCATCTCATGGTTTCTCCAGTCTGCCTATTAAGTTTGAATAACAGAGGTCCTATTCAATGTGCTGGAGCAAAGCAGCCTTTGCACTAAGTGCTCCTTGCAGTGATACAGAGCCGTGCAGCATTTTGTGGCTTGGAAAACTGGTTGGTTTACTTACAATATGCTCATGTAGCCATAAATTCCCATCAGGAATTATCCTGAAATTGCAGTGTGTTTTTCCAGGGTCATCATGTTACATGAAATGTTCAGCCCTGCCTGGGGCAGGGTAATATGTAAGAAACACAGATATGCCTCAAAGCAGAACAATTAAAGGAGGCTTTTTGCTGGCTCCCAGGATTCTTGGTGTCATTCACTTTTAATACCTCATTTTAGTTCTAAGGTCTTTCAATATATTCTAATATATTTTTAAAGGTCTTTGAATGCTTTCCAGAGGCCATTTCTTGCTTTTAAGTTTCATTTAAGATTCAACCCTACTAAAACAGGAGCATTATTTTTTAACTTTAAGAATTATTAGTGGCACACATGGAGATTTGGACTGGTAAGTTAAGGACTACATCTGGGAGTCCACAAAAGCATTTCAGTGCTGAGCCACACAGTTTTCACTGTCTGCCTCAGGCTTTCCAGAAACCAAAAGTTTTCCTGAAGAGCCTCTTACCCAGCAATTTTACCAGGCACAAAGAACAGATCAGACCTTAGTGGGTGCTGTTCTGCTGCAGAATTTCCTACTTTTTCAGCACTGCAGTGCCAAGATCATAAACCCTGTTTTCAGCTCCTGCCATTTGCTTGATAATATATGTAATTTAATGGCACAACATCATAATTGTTTTTTAGTGAAACAGACTTTCCAGGGGGGGTTCAAGTTATGATCTAAGAGTTGGAAATTCCAGCTGAGACAGATGTGCATAATGCTGGGTTTGTCACCGGTGTCAAATTTTGCCCTTTTATGTGCAGGGTTCTGAGCACTTGGTGTGAACCAGGGCCTGGCATGAAGAATGGGAAAATCCTAAAATTCAGTCTATGATTATGGCAGATTAGGCAAAGTCACAGGGCTCAAATCCACAGTTAGAAACCAGTCTCTTCTTCTGGTCCTAAAATCTGAGCAGCCACTTCAAAAAGAGATCTGCTCACAGTAGCTCAGTATTTCTGAGCTTTGTACACACCTCAAAAAAGGAAAGGGATGCAAAAAAACCCAAGCAGGGGGAAATGGCTTAGCTCTGCTGCTCCTACTTATTAATTCCAATTTGACTGATAATACAAAACCAGCCTGCAGAGCATCCTTCACGACTCAAACCAAAGGAATCCAAATGCAGCCCTCTGTTGAATGCACATGCTCTGACAAAAATTTAGTTTGCCATGAAAACAAGAATGCCACCTACCCACATAACACAGTAATAAATGTTTTTCCTGTTCTGTGTGTTTAAAGCTGCAAAATACACACACACACATACAAATACTAGTCTACAAGGAAGCTCAGAGTCTTAGTTTCAGTTTCCATTTCTAGGGAAGGATCAGGTAAGAATCTGTTTTCAGTCTGAACCATCACATCCTTCTGGTTTTTACCCCCATGCTGGATGTCAAATACAGCCAGAGCAGAATTGAGATGAATGCAATCAGATTCAGAAATCTTTTCATGAATGTTCTTTGCAGAAGAATGAAATATCCTGCTACCCCCTCCATCAATATGGAACACAGGAAAAACAAGCAAAGTTAAATTGGACCTCTAATACAACTGGGAGAGTTGCTGTTTTCCATGGACTTCTGTAATAAAGTTTGATAGTGATGGTCTCAGAAAGTCAGGCCACCACCTTCACAGAACTTAATAAAATAAAATTCTGGCAGAGGGAAACATATCTCAAGAAGATATTGTTGGAAGATGAGGGGGAATATCTGGGAGTTACAGTCAAAGTGTAGCTGCTAAAGATCCAAACCAGACCCAATTTTTTATTGTATATATATATCTGGTTTATTTCACATCATCTCCACAGTCTGTTATATAAAAATATGCTCACTATGTACAAGGCCCTGCATGCTCCAAAACATCTCTTTCCTTTTCCCAAACTATAGAGAAGTGTTTGTGTCTCTCTATTTACATTTCAATTCTGAGTAAGCAGATGTGCTCAGACAGAACTCGTCTGAGTTGAAAACTACCTAAGCCTTTCCAAAAAAGGTTTCTAATTTTGCTAGCTAAAACTCAATCTATTTTAAGTCTTCTTTTTAGGATTGGTATTCATCCTCTGCAGATCTGGATTTTTTTGCACTACTCTGGAGCAGACAGATTAGTTTACCAGCAGTACCTGACTGGTGTGAAAACAAATAATATGGACTGGAGTACTTTTGAGAAGAGAAAGATTTTATTTTCTCATTTCTGCGCTTCATTTAGGGCATTCTTTCTTTTTATCCTTTTCCTACGAACAACAAACACTGCAAAGATGACATGTTTTTATGTTCATGATATGAATTCATGCTGCTGGAAGCAGCAACAGATCCATCACTGCCCTCAAACTTCTATTTACTTTCATTTCCTGGAACCATACCTCTGGGAGCAGAGACCACCATCAAAAACTTGGAAACACCCAACACATGATAAGGAAAAATATTGGAAGCGTTTCTAAGAAGTGCTGGATGTACATCTTTGTCCAAACTTTTTCTCTCTATCTGCATCAGAGGGGAGTTGTGGGACTGTGCAGGGGCACAGTTTCACCACAGGCTCTGCAAAATTGCAGCAGGCACTGCAGGAGCCAGGGACAGGAGCATCACACAGGAGCAGGAGTGGACAGGGATCCATCCCTTCTGCTGCTCCATCATTCCTTCCACTCCTTTGGGTACCTCTCCTGCTGCTCTCCAGCACCAGCACTGTGGCTACAGTTCTGCAGCAGGTCCTTGAACCAAAAAACAGCCCCATGTGGCACCTGCTGCCTGTCACCTGAGTTCTGATATTCCACCTCATGGTGCTGTGCTCAGGACATCTCCCAAGCCAGGGTTCCCAGCCCTAGTGATCCTGGTGGGCTCCCTCCAGCTCAGCATGTTCTGTGACCCTGTGGTTAATCAGCATTTGGGGGAGCCTCTTGCCAGCAGGTTCTCTGCAGCCCCAGGCTATTTTCCACAGCAATGTACGTGGGCTGTGAAGTGTCTTGCTGATCTCAGGAGCGAGCTGGAGTCCAGCACTGTAAGTATTTAATTATTCTCAATGGTTTTATAGCCTGGGGCAGGCTTGTGGCTTGCTACACTGGTGTGGGAGATCCTGAGAAACCGTGGGATGCTGCATTTAAATGGAAGCAGTTCTTCCCTCAGGTTTAAAATAGGTACATCTAATAAAGCATTTCAGCATTCCAACTACATCTCCAGAAGTGCAAACACACCCCCAGCCCTGGATGCTCACTTTGAGTCTTCATCAGAATAAACCTGAAGTAAATAATGTTTTATTACATGACTGGTCACACAGTAATAGCAAAATGTCAAATGCTCTCAATCATTTCCCATGCCATTAACAGGTATATTGCACACATACACATATAAATGTGTGTACCAACACCCACACATACAAATTTCACCTGATTGTTGCTCTTTGAGCATGTACAGTTGCTCATGAGTAAACTCTGACTTAGATATAGGAATTAACTTCACTGACAGTTTCTCTGGAAGTTTAAGAATTTCTTTTTTTCCATAGCTCTTTTCTACAAGGCATAAATAGGGTAAAAAAAAAAAAAAAAAAAAGCTGGTCTTGGCCAGACAAGCAACTCCCTTTGCCAGACTCTGTTTAACCTTTTCATCTACCAGCATCCTCCTTTTCTTTCTCCAGGATCATTACAACAGAAACTATTTCAAGTACACCCACTCAAAATGGTTTGCAAAGTCCTCATGGTTGTCTGTGGAGGTGCTAATGCTGAAGGCAAATAGGTTGGTTTTTTCATCACTGAAATGGGCTCAAAGAGTCACTTACTCTGTCTCAACTGGGAAAAAAAAATCAAAGACAACAGGCAGAGGGAAGGGAAAAAAAGAAGAGATGCCACTTTTCAAAATCTAATCCTTGGACCAGGCAATCAGGGTGGACACAGGGCTGGACTCTGCCTGGCAAGCTCTGCTTTGACAGTGAGCATGGATAAAGCACACTTCATTTTACAAGCATAATTTTTCATTTCAGGGTTGGTTTTAGTTGGGTTTTTTGGTTTTTTTTTTTTTTTTTTTTTTTTTTTTTTATATTATTTCCAAGAATGCTGCAAGCCCACAAACTGACTTTTCAATCACTTTTTTGTGCTTTCCCCATGGAGGGTAACAGGCTTGTGGAAAAGGCTGCTGACAACTGTTGTATGGCTGAGCCAAACCTATTTATGCCAAGATAGATCTGTTCATTCCTTCTCCTCTCAGTATTCTCCTCTCTCAGCCTTTTAATAAAGCAGAAAAGCAATGATGCAAACAGAGCCTCAGTGTGACCATATGCACATCACCCCCAGTTGCTAGATCCTGCAGAACAGCAGTTAATTTTGTGTGTCATATTTTATGTCACACTTATCAGCCTGAAGTGCAATAATGCACGTTTCCATTCACAAGAGAACCTCTTCTGAATAACAAGGCCATGAATGGGTAATAATAAAAGTATATTCCATGTGCCAGGGATCATGCTAATTAGCAGACTTGGAAATCCCTGTCAAACACTATAAAACGTTACAGTGTTTACATAAATGTTTAATAATGGAAATGATAACAAACTGAGTGGGGATGGCTTGGGGGAAAAAGTCATCTGAGCAGTTTTCTGAGCATGAGTGATGAAACAGAAAAAGAGGCTTTCAAGTGAATGTTTAACCTGGTTGACACGTTTGGCTTCTCCCAGTCTGCAGTTTAGCACACTCTAACAGGTACAGCACTGTGAGCTTGGTCTCTTTTGGGGTCACTGGCCCAGCAGACCCCATTTCCCAGGGGGATCAGCAGCCCCTGCACTGCAGCAGGGAGACAGCAGGCTCCCAAAAGTGCCTGTTCAGCCTTGGTGCTGCTGCTGGACACAGGACACCCCCACCTCCCCAGGCATTGCGCTGAAACAAGAGCAGCAAGTCAGGGAATTAAGAGCAGGACACAGCAGCAGCAAAGCCAGCACACACTGACAAGGTTTCCACAACCTCAGGTGTGGTCTTCTGGCTTGCCTTTTTTCAAACACTGGCGGCTAAATAGATGTTTTGATTTAATGCAAGTGGTTTTGACAAATGAAACTAAAATAGATTTCCTTCCAGACAAAGGAACTGCAGTGCTCATAAATGAGGCTAAAGCAAGGGTAAGGTGACAGGAAGCTCCTGCTCCCCAACTCCACAGACACTTTTCAGAAGTACAACATTATTTCACCTGTTTCAAGTGGCACATCTGGGATGACCTCAGCAGCAGAGCTCCACTGACTGCAGCTCTGTTGAGCACCAGGTAGAAGTAATCTTGGCCCCCAGGCAGGGCTTTTTCATTATTGAACAACTTTTAGACTGCAATATTTAACATGTAAAACTTTTCTTGAAACTCCAAAGTCAAAATAAGAGTTTTGCACTAAACCAAAAGCAATCACATAATTCTTATGTACACAAGCAATAAATTCATAGCTCCCTGCTTTGGAGCAATGTCTAAGTTCTAAAGACAAGTGAAAGGCAGCAAGATTTCCTCTGGCACCATTTCCACTTTTAAAGCCCAAACCAATGCTGCAAACATGGGTGTAGCAGAAAGCAAAGCATCTTGTAGCTCCTTGTGATCCCAAAGGGCTCTCTGGGTAGCCAGTAGGTTGTGCCAGAATTCCTCAGCTGCAGGGATGTGGAGCTGCCCCAGCTCAGGGATGACCCGGCAATGAATTTTACCTTCTGACCATTCAGTGTAAGCCCCTTCCTCACAGCCCACTTCAGAGAACTTCCCCACAAATCACTGAGTATTTTTGCTAACTGCAGGGCCAGCAAGACTTGTTTGGAAGCAAACCCTTGCTCCCCACACCAGGCACAGGAGAGGGGTGTTACACAGCAGAGCTCAGCTTCCAGGATCCCAGGGATGCTCTGAGAGCTTGCATTTTTAAACACTGACAGCAGATACAAAATGCAGCTGGATCTGTCCTCAGGAAAGCTGAGACCAGAGAGCCTGCCCCATCACCTCCTGTCCCTGGGCACAGATCCCAGCATGGGGAACAGCACAGGGGCTGCAGCCTTGGAAAACAATAAGGAAATGAGTTACAGCAGCAAAGAATCCCCCCACATCCCAAACCCTGCTCCTCACTGGCACTCAGAAACCCTATTTCCTTGAAAGACATGGGAAAGGTTATGCTGGAGAATTAGGGATCCCTCTTGATTCCCCCCTTCCCTGTGCTTTTTCAAAGCTGAATCATGCCCAGGTTTTACTGAGCCCTGGTCTATGGCTCACAAACCACAGCCCATGCAGGAGGTGATGTGGTAGCTCAGTGACCTGCTCACCTCCTACCATAAACTGAAATAAATGTATAAATTGTATAATTTGAACGACAGACTCAGGAGGCTCTCCCAGGGTTGGAAACCAACATTCAACTCTCTCCTGGAGTGCTCCTACACAGGGCTATTAGGACCAGCTGAATCTCAGGACTAATGATGGATTATGTCTGTGCTTTCCTCCAAAGCAGGCAAAGCGTTGGAAAATGGAAATCTGAATCTTGACCGTCTCGCTGCAGTCAGCAAAGTGAGCTCTGGCACAGAACTGACAGGAAACTGGGTATTAGCTGGGGGAAAATAAATGGAAGAAATGTCCTTCAGCTTGGCCCCCTTACAGGGGAACTGGAGGTTCTTCCCTTTGGTCCCCAGGTGAGCTTTAAACCTCCTGTTTGTGGCTGCTTCTTAAGGCTCAGCACAGCTCAGCATCTCAAATTTTGGCATTTTTCCTTCCAGTGCACCACCATGTCCATGTCCCTGACTCAGGATCTGCCTCTTTTGTTCAAACACGTATTATGACTAATTTGGGGAGCACTTTATTTTTGTCTTTTCAGCATAAAGTCATCAAATAAATATAAGAAGAGCATATATTACCTCACAGCTAGAGTATTTTCCCTTGATCATGCAGTTTGTTCCTCAGCTGATTAAAATGTGAATTCTATTAATTCCACATAATTTTTCCCCTCTATTTTGCTTGATTTATTTCACAGTTCCCTATAAAAGATAGTAACATCATGATTTTCATTCTTCACTGCCTACCTCAAGTACAAAACTTCTGCATACAGATTTCAAAAGACACTGTCTCTTACTGAGTCCTGCTCCACCACAGAATGGTTCCCATTTTCCTTTATTTTTATCAGTGGAAACTGTTCTTTCTACTACCTCTGATTTCCACTGTACAGAGACCAGAAAGGACTCACTCTTTCTGTCAATAAAAGTGATCCCACAGTATAATAATACAGTGGTGGGTTTAGTACCACTTTTTAAAGCCAGACCTAAATTTTAAGTCATAACTCATCTGTCAGCTTCTTTAAAACAGGGATACAGAGAAGACCTTAGGCTTACAATACAATAGACTTGAAGAGTCTGGATCTGTAAATCTCAGGGAAGAAAAGAGAATGGAAGAAAAGTGTCCAACCCTAGTATCGAGGGGTGAAGATATCCCATGGAGATAGGTAAAATTTGAAGCACACAACTAATAATACTTTTCAAAGACGTGCCAAAAATATGCTTAATGCCCATTTTTAAAGTGCAGTAATTTCACGATTATAAGCCGCACCTGATTTTAAGTTGCACTTCTGGTTGGGACCAATATTTTAGTCAAAATGGTGCAGCTTATAATCGTGAAATTACTTACTTGGAAACCCTCAGAATGCAAATGAACCTAAATGCAAGACAGCAAATGGAGCACAACAAAGCCCTGATGACAGGAACAGAAGAGTACGAGCCTCTACAAAATACAAAGGGAAATATTCCAAAAAAACAAAGTTGGGTAAATCTTTAGTCCAGACACTCCAACCTACACTGTCCAGATGCATTAGATTATGAAACCTTTCAGAGTCTATTTTTACTGTGCTTCTAAGCCCTTTCTCCCATGTCTTAAAACCACGTAGCTGTGCACTCTGTGGTATCAGATGTGCTCTATTAGCAATTAAATCAGCCTGCACACCCCTTGCACAGGAAATCTCTTGCAGGGGTGCAGCAGAGCTGAAAGGACACTTGGATCCTTGTCACCTCCGTGCATCCACAGAATGTGACAGAGCAAAAACTGCCAGTCCCAGGGGGAGGACAGAGCCTCCTCGAGGTACCACAGCACAAATAATAAACAACACCACCAAAGGCCGTGGGTTTTTCCTCAGTAAGCCAAGAGCTGCTTCATGGGCTCAAGCTGTTGTGTTTCCCATTTAGTGAACAGCCTGGTGCTGGAATAAAGGACACCTTGGGGTGTCCTGCTTTCCCATCAGGCAGTGTCCTGGTGCTCCTGCTACTCCCATGGCCTTGGCTGTGCCAGGGGATGACAGAGCTTGGAGGGAGCAGCTCAGGCAAAGCTGGGGGCTCACACGGTGACCAGAGCAGCCCCAAAATTGCTCTGGGATAAGAAACAACACTGACAGAACTCTGCTTCTGAAAACCACTCCTCCCTTTCCCCCAAGGGGAAGAAAAGCCATGTGTTGACAGCAGACCCAAAGCTTTCCTCACAGAGAAGCACGAAATAAGGGGGATTTTAATGCCAAGCTGTTTGCAGAAGTGATCACAAACCACAGAGCTGGAAGGCAAAAGGTGAAAGGCTGAGTACAAGAGTGCCTGAACCTGGTGTTTGTTCGCTCCTGCAGCTATCTAAATGTCACAACAACAGCTTCCCTCTGCATCTTCCTGTTCTTTTGCCATGAGCTGCAGACAAAAGGGTCTGGAAAAATGACCAGGAAAGCTCAGGGCAAAACCCAGCAAGGTGCAAAGAAGGTGAAGATGTCTGAGCACTCCAAGGCAGTCAAGAGAAGATTCCTGTTTAGTTTATACAGTTCTGTTATGACTACAAAAGGCCATACTCATCTAAAAAGAGACTGCAATTAGCTCAGAAGCTGACAAGCACCAGAGATAAGTGGGAAAAGAAAGCTCTTTGCTACTAGGACAAGATTCATAACTCACACACTGTGCAGGTAGTTTTGGCTCCTCTGCCAGAATCCAGCCCATGAAATCCATTCCCTGCCAATCTCAATTGTGCTGCTGCCCCTCCAGAAGTGCCAGCTGGAAGCTGAGACAGAGTTTTGCAGGATAACATTACTTGGTTGCTCCCAAACTCCAGCTGCTATTTTATATATTTACTCACTTAACTCAAGGTTAAGCCAGCAAACTCCAGGACAAAAAACCCTGCACCAAATGCTTGCCACATGTGAGACTGACAGCAGCTAAATGCACGGATGGAAAGACAATCAGTCTTCATTTTAACACTGTGCTGGTGGAAGACAGCCACAGCTGTTCTGGGCAAGACAGACTGTGCAGAGCACAGAATGCAGCCATTGCAGGGACAGACAGACCTCAACCAGAGCTCCACAGAATCTGTCTTCTCTTTCTGGGGGTGGGACATCACCTAAAACTCAGATCTGCACCTGGGCTTCAGATCAGGTTCAGTGAGATGCAGAGTAATTTTTTTTAAATGTTATTTTCAGTCTGGAAAGGGCAGGGAGAATTTCACAAGATCATTTTGTCTCAGTTCATTTCTTTTTCCAGTTTTAGCTGACCACATGAGTACAAACATATGATGGGTCAGCAAAATCAAAACTGAACCCATATCTTAAACCTGGCTGTGTGTTGCAACTGAATTTTAGCATTATCTCCCAGTTTAAACTCCCTGTCCAAGACCCCACTCTTGAAAGGTTTCATTTTTTTCTCAAGGCCACAGTTATCCACTTAACTGGTAGGGAAATGGAGAAAAAAAAATCTAAACTTTTGAGGTCTGTCAATGAGATGATTTCCATCTAGTTTGTACTATTAAAAATCTGGAGTAAGTCCCTTTAAATCAAAGGAGGAGCACCAGGACAAGCTGCCAAAAGGAGTTATCAGATGGAAGATAAATTCAAGTTCACTTAATTCAATGTCATCTTTATGTTTTCCTTTAAGACAAATTTCAGCTATTAAAATTCCATTACTTCTGAATTACTTAGATAGAGGGACAGGAAGAAACCTTCAGCTGTCCTAATGTGGCATTACTGATGCACAAAGAAATACTAATTCTAATCTCTTTTAGCAGATGTGAGCCAGGATATAATGAACTCTCCCCCAAAGAACTCTGGCCGGGCCATGGGCCATCTGTAAGTCCTTGCTGAGGAATTTCTTACAGGGAATCACCAGGATTATTTTAGGGACGTTCCTCAGTGGATATGGAGAGCAGCTTTGTCTCCAGTGTGTTGGTGATCTCTGAAAATCCTTCACAAAACTCCTCCTTCCTTTGGGATGTGCACAAATTCATTGGTGAGATCAGCAGCAATCAATGAATGGTGGCAAAGACAGACCAAGACTTATAGTAATTTCACGTTTATAAGCCGCACTGAGTATAAGCCGCATTTCCGGGTGTCGGCAACTTTTCGTTCTTTCTCCATACATAAACTGCACCTGATTATAAGCCACACATTACAATACAGAGTGTGATAAAAGGTATCTGTTCTATCATCATCTGTTGAGGGTGGGGGCAGTGATCCTTATCTCCATGGGAGATGTTCTGCTAATGGGCCATCCATTGAAACCAGGCAGGGCATTGTTCTTTATCTTTTCACAACCCATCCTTCCTCCAGCCAGTCATTTTCTGCTCATGGCCATTGAGTCCCACTGTGGGACTGATAAAATTACTGCATCCCATTGGAAGTTGCTCCAGCCAGGGGGAAGAGCCCAACATTTCTTACCAAGATAAAAACAGAGGTTTTGGACACTAAGGGAGCCCCTTTCTCCACTGGACTCCAGAGGAAAACTGGATTTCTCCACATCACCACTGGACCTCCGGAGGGAAACTGCACCTTCTACAGGAGCACTGCTTCAGCTGAATCACATCTGTCACTGCAGGAGGATGCAGCCACCATTTAATGGGACTGCTGCCAACACCCTGCCTGACGGGGTGTCAGGTTGTACTCTGACTTTGTCAGGGCTTGGGGTTTGTTTCTTTGTAGTACTGTATTTCTATTTTAATTTCCCTAGTAAAGAACTGTTATTCCTAATTCCCATATCTTTGCCTGAGAGCCCCTTGATTTCAAAATTGTAATAATTTGGAGGGAGGGGGTTTACATTCTCCATTTCAAAGAGAAGCTCCTGCCTTTCTCAGCAGACACCTGTCCTCCAAACTAAAACAGCAACTTTTCGTTCTTTGTCCATATATAAGCCGCACCTGATTATAAGCCGCACTTCGGGTTCAGACCAAAATTTTAGTCAAAATGGTGTGGCTTATAATCGTGAAAGTACTGTACTTTAAGAGACAGCAAATCCATCTCTATTTTCAGAAAAGACTGAGCTGCTGATTCACATTCAAGCATAAATTGGAAAATTTAATTAAAAAGAGTCCTTCCATAGTATTTTTTTTTTTTTTTCTGTGAGATACCACAAACAAAAAGGGATACTGTGAAGTCAGCACATGTGATTTTGAAGGGAAGCTTTTCAAGGTGGGAGTTTGGGCTGTGAGACAGCAGGGTCACACAAACTGAGCCATCCCTGAATCACCCTGGATTTACAGGACACCAGGGCTGGAGAACAGATGTGCATTATTTTTTTTTGCTTTCATGTGTGCAACACAGATCAGGCTAGAAGAGAATGAAGGCTACTGTTTTGTGGGTAAGAAAAAGTAAAAAGTAGAATGAGGGGAGACAAGACTCAAGTTAAATTATTAATAAGGAGCATTTAGAAGCATCTTCTGAAAACCCAGTGAATCTTTAATGCAAAAATTGCTTCGAAAAGGCAATTATCCCAAAAAGAAATTACTCTGTTCTGCAGAAGGACAAAATTTAATAATTAAAATGCACACTGAGAGATTTTATTGCTATTTTAAGTACTTTCCTAGTTCAGCCCAACTATGAAGATTCAATAGTTGCCTCCCTTACGTAAGGCAGTAGGCAGCTCAAGCCAAACCTCCTGTAACCCAGGCTGCTGTAGAAATGGGACTGCCTTTGGCAGTCACAGACAGAAGCAGATCCTCTGGGAAGATAAGGGGGATTGTTTTAGAGAGAATGATGCAAAGCAGTAACTTTAAAAAACAAAACCACACAGGTAATCTATAGAATGAAGGCATTAGCGTGATGTAAAGCCCAGCTGCCCCACATTTCCTGATCTCAGGAAAGGAGATCACTTCCCTTGCCATCTTTCAGGAGGCAGAGGGCCTTGCTACCTGTGGAAGGATCAAGAATTCAACACAGTGACCCACTCCTTCTATCATTACTCTCCTGGAGGGGTTAGCAGAACAAACATACCCCTTTTATGTCCTTTACTCCCTTATTAAAGGACCTGGGGTAGGATGCCATGGAAATACGCTGGAAAAGGAGCTGACACTCATGCATGACAGCAGGACCCAGTGCCAGAGCACTGCTACACAGACAGGAGGTGCAAAACCAGCACCCACCCAACAAATCAATATCCAGCTCAAGATCAAGCTCTGTGACAGATGCCAAGTATCACAGAGAGGGAAACCTCAAACTAAATCCCAGCAGAGATCTGTGACTGGTGTGGAAAGCACTGAATGGATCTCAAATGGGGAATTTTCAACCTAGCACATGCTCAAAACAAGAAAAACAAGGGGTGCAGAGGTAATGCTGAATGTTAACTACAGCAAAGGGCCTCTAGGGCAGCACTGGGAAGTATCTGACCCCTCAGGATATGGAGCAAAGAGGCTGAATTTTTATATCTGTCCACATGGACAAGGCCAGAAAGACTCCACAGCTGAGGATCTGCCAGGTTGTCTTAAGGCACAGGAACTGAAAAGACTAATAGGCAGCAAAGACATAAAATAACTAAACTCTCTTTCCCTTCTCTGACTTGCAGGATACATTATGCTTCCAAAATTACAGTAGGAATAGCTTCAATTATACGCTCCAATCCTTTTTTAAGTAATAAAAAGGGAAAAAAAATGGTAATGTGATCTTGAAAATATATGCACAGGTGACCAAACTGGAAAACACTGCTCACATGCCCAGGCTTTTTTCCTTTCCCTTCTCCTTCCCATTTTTCCCATTTCCCTGTCCTTCTCTTGACTTACATGCCCTACACAAATATCCACTCAGTGCTGAAAATTCAGGAGGCTTTTCACTTATTCAGAAAAGGGGATTTGTTGCTGTGCTTACAGAGTGTTTTTGTGGTGATGTATTTTATTTTTGACAGTTCTAATATTTTTCATAGATGTTCAGGAAATGGTGAGCATGACCATGGTTATCCATTCAAAGATTTGTGTCCATGTGAGATTTAACCAGCAGCAGTGAGTGTTCTAAGGTTTTTTTTCTGAGACATTCATAAGGTTGGTGGGAGCTCTCAGGCTGCACCAGAATTCTGCTGTCCTGTCTAAACATGCTTATGAAACTTTAAAATCTTAATTTATTTGAAATCCAATTCAGTGCTTTCAGAAACCGAGGTAACTTTCCCTGTTCTCTCATCTCCTCAGCACAGTTCAGGTTGAGTGGAAAGGGCTGAGGAGAAGGAAAATAAGTTTATTTTTAGCTGCATGTACCTGAAATAGTACTGCAGGAGAAATCAGAAAGACACACCAGAGGAACATAGCAGGGAGTCACATCTCCTCAGTTTGGTGATTAAATCCAAGCAAGCAGAGTTTTCCCCCACAAAAGGAGGTGTGGGAGAAGAGGAAGATCAAGAGCAAGACTGTGTGGGACCATGAGCAGATGAGGAAGAAGAGGGTGGCTCCAGGGGAGGGTCCAAGGTGAGGTAGTGTCTGTCAGTGTGGGAGAGAGAGGGGAGGGTGCTGCTAAAACACACTGGCATCTTGTTTCCCTGACATCTGATTCTCAAGTGGAAACCATCAAAAATATTGGGAAACAAATGAAGAATTGACAGTGAACTGAAAGTAAACACTGCAGAAAAGCTTAAAGTAAGAGAAAGAAAAACACTGAAGAGAACAAGAGTTCTCCAGTATTAACAAAAGACAGCAGCAATGGAGTTTCCCACCACTTTCTCCACAATGATTCTAGTTAAATTGCATTTGGTTTTGCTTTGGTCTGAGCTCTGAATTAATTTCAGTCTTGCCAAAATATTTGCATCTTGTTTATTTAAGCAACCCACAGCCCCAAACCAAGGGAAAGCTGAGCAGATCAGTAATGAGAAGGAAAGGTGTGTACTCAGGGCTAGGCAGTGTCTGGAGGAGCAGACTCAGGTTGAAGCTGTCTGCAGAAAGGAGGAGCAGAGGTGAGCTGATATTGTTTTAGGCAATAGGTATAACCCAAGTTGCTCAGCAGTAGAACCTCCTGCTGTTTACAGCAGGGTCAGGATTTCATTTTTTTTTTTTCAATCTTGAGGGTTTTTCCCCCACATCTTGACATGGTGCTTCCTTCCCCTTAAGGGTGACTTATCACAGGTCCTAACCTTCATTTTAGGCCAACAGATAGCAAAGTAGCACTCTCAGAGCAGTGATATCAATGGCAAGAGAGGAAAACTCACTGCCAGCAGCTAGGCAGGGTCTGGGAGACTCCCAGCCATGGAAAAACTCCTCTCTACAGGCAGCACTGAGCTGCAGCTGGCTTGGTGCAAATCCCTGGCAGTAGTGACCATAAAGGACACCCAGATGCAGGTTCTGTCTCCATCCCTGCTCCCTCTGAAAACCAGATCAGCTGCAGCCCTCCCAGAGCTGGAGTTAAGCCTGAGCTGTGCCTTCAGAAGAGCCACAAGCCGGCTGGGACTCAGCATCCCTGAGAGCTGCCAGGCTTCTGGAGACTTCCCAAGGAATAGAGGGGGGCACCCAGATTTCTCCATTCCCTCCAGCCAGGAGGAACAATCAGGATGTGCCAGTTTTCCCTCCCATCCTGCAGCTCAAAGCTCCTCTGGAGGGGGAGATCCCACTCCTCACACCCAAAGCACATCTGGGAGTGCAGGGAGGTGTCTGGGCTCCTGCAGAGCTCTGGGGAAGGGGAAATGCTCCCATCCTCCCAGGGAAAAGCCCACAGAGCACTCCAATTAAATCTAACATGTTAAATTACTCCCATAGCTGGCCCTGTGATTTTCCCCTCTCAGCTCTCTGGGTGTTGTTTAGCAGCTGTCAGATAATAAAGCACAAAGGTTAAGATAACATAATTTGAATAACAGCTAATGAAACGCTCTGCAATTATTTCTGAATGTGTTATCTATTCCCTCTCTCACGTGGTAACTGCAATTGCCTCTCACAGAAATCTCCAAGCAGGTGATATACACCACAAGTGCACAGTCCTCACTTCCATCTCCCCCAGAAACCTCTCAATCCACCTCTCATTCTCTCTGCCAGAGGGGATTTCTGCCTGTGTCTCCGCACAGAGTCCACTCCCCATGAGAGCAGCCCCTTCTTGCTCCTCTCCCACTTCCATTCCACACCTGCCCTGTGTGGGACTGATTCAATCTTGCATAGGAAATCCCTGTGAGAAAGGAAAAGGAGGAAAGGTTAGGAAGCAGGAGCTGCCACTCTCACCTCATCATCTCTGGATGTGCAGGAGAAGCAAAGCTGGCTCAAGGATTTATGGGAAGCAGCACAATTTGCTGCCTTAAGGATGAGGATGATCACAGGAGCTCATGCTCTCACACCTTTGTTTCCAGCCTTTCCCTTCAAGGAAGCAGCAGCTCCAAAAAAGTGCAGTGGGTAAAATCATCCCCTTTTGCACTCTTGAGCAAAGACAACAGTCCCTCCCCTGAAAAGAAGCTGTGATTTATAGCTGCACTCCTGAATTTTTCACTGAATCTAATTTGAGCTCAGTGTGATAAAATCCTTGCCCAGTGAGACAACAACATAATTTACAAAACTACATAACTCAGGTGTTTATTTATGACAGCTTCAAAAATGTTTCACCCACACTTTTAGGGCTTGTCTGGCAAAGTGAGGACCTGACCAGCAGGAAAAGCAATTATCAGGAAGCTCAGTATAAAACCACCTTCCTGATCTGTTTAAGGTATTAAAATCAATTACTGATAGGAGTAAAGTTTGGGCAGGTGACATGGGAACAAGAAACAAGAAACTCCAGCCTGGCTGGAGGCACAGAGGTCAGGAAACACCCAGAGAGGGAGATGTCCAGTGCCAGCTCAGTGGAAAGGTTGTGCTGTAAAAAAACAGAGGGATGCTGTGCTCAACACTGCCAAAAAGCAGGAGATGTTTCAGGTACAATCCTACCAAAGGAAAGTCAAGATCAGGGCAGAGCATTTTTAACTGAGCTTGTAAGTTAGATTTGTGGGGGTTTTTATTCTTTGGGGAGGCTTTTTTTTTTTTTTTTTCCCCAGAACTTACTACTCTCTAGAAGGCAAAATAAGTGGGAAGTGTAGTAAGAGTGGTGGGAGAATGACAGGAGGCAGAGAGAACTGACACAAATTTCTGCTGTCTTCCTTAGAAACACAGGAGAGACTGACTGGCAAAGCAGCTGAATTTAAATGAGAGGATATGTTGTAAGCTGACAGCACTAAAACAGAGCAGGAAGCATATCTAGAACTCCACATGAGGCAGCAGGGTTTAATTCTGTAGTATCCACTTCATTGGACTCTGCTGGATCTCAGGTTCCAGCATGATCTACAGTTTATGTGGAGCTCTCAGATCCATCTTTATAGAGAGTTACCACCTGCTCTCCAGTCAATTGCCTGTAGAAAATTAAAACATGGACAAAGGCTTCACTAGCCCTGGTTTCCCAGTACTGATGGTAGATCAGGAAGGCATTTCTATTCCTCTGAAGTGAATTTAGAACTGCTTGGATAATAAAGTTTACATCTGAGCAAAGGGGCCTTGCTGGATGCAAGAGGATTCCACAGCACACTCAGTGCAAAGGATGGGATAATATCCCAGGTGATAGGAAACAAAAGAGGGCCCACATGTCTGTGGTGTGTTGCTACAAGAGACTGAGAAACCTCCATGGACAGATCCACAAACTCCCTAAAAACCAGCTCAGTGTTCCCCTCCAAAACCATTCACTCAAGTGGAGAGGAATTTGTGACTGGAGGCTATAAATAAAGTCCAGTGCAGCAGAGTTTTCCACAAGGACTGCAAAATCAACCCATCCCAACCCCTTCCACATGTGGAAAATAGGAAAATGACATCTGTAAGCTAAATGGAGCAGTGGGACACTTGTTCTGAGGAAGGGACCTTGGGTGGATCTCAGCTCAAAGACAATTTCACCAGAGGGAAGGACTGGCTTGGAGAGTCAGTAAATCAGAGGTCTGGCTGGTTTACAGGAAGTTTGTAGGAAGCACAAACTCACTGGGTGGTGCAAAATAATAAGCCATAAATAATAAAGCAGGTCTGCAAGAGGAAGGTATTGTGTGTGATAAATGCTCTCAGGATCTCTACAGCACTTGATGCCTTGGTCCTGCAGCCCTGTGCTGGAGCAAGGAGTGAAGCTGGGGATTTTTCCAGGCTAATCTGTTACCTCTAGAGCCCATTTGGAAAAAAAAAAAATCACCATTTATTAAAAAACATTGTACCTTAACACTCACTTTTTAACATAGAGCAAAATGCAGAAAGTTACATTATTAATACATTCCAAGCTATCAGGAAAAAAAAAAAAAAACAAAAAAACAAACAAAACAAAAAAATCAGCTCTTCCTAGACCTCCATATCTGTGTTATCAACCACACCAGCAATCTTCCTGGCTCTGCACCACCCAGCTCCCAAAGGCAAGTCCTGGTCACACCTGGGATGCAAAGTATGCCAAGGACACACATTTAGAAGCTTCAAAGGAAAATGAAAGAGGTCCTAAGATGAAACAGAAAACCTGAAGAACGGAAAATACATGCATAAAAAGCTGATAATTCGCTGACTAGATAATTGGTTTCATTAAAAGATAAATATCCCTGTCTCCTAATGACATTGCTGTTGATGTTACTCCATTGATAATGTGCAGCTTAACCCCTTTTCATGACTGCAGAGTCATATTCTGCTTTCCAAAGGAGCCTCTGTCTTGGAGAAAGATCAAAGAACTTTGTTTGTGACCTGAGCTCTTCAGCCAGTACTTTTCAGCGTGGCCCCTAAGTGATGGATAGCTGCATCCCATCACAAAGAGCTAGAAAAATAAATTGCATCAGAAAGAATAAGTGTTCAAAAATGGGCCCACATTTAAAACAAAAGAGAATGGAAAGGCAAGAGTGTAAAATATTTATTTCCCCTGCTGCTGCAGTAACACCAGGCAGGAAAAATGGCTGAAAACCCTTTTCTTTATTTTATTTCCTAACTTCTCAAGTATGTGAAAAGTCATACCACTTCAGAAAAGAGTCCAAGATATGTAGGGCCATGGAATATTTTGGGAGAAGTAACCAAGTAGAATAATGTAACCCTATGGAATTTCCAAGTCAGAGAAGAATACCTGTGACATCATAAATATATCAACTGTTTTAAAAACTGGACAAATGCTAACTCTGTTTTCACTAGATATATTTTCTCTGCTATTATAAAAGGAAGATTACTCTGTAGTAATATGATATTCTCTTTATAACTATGATTGATCCTCCTTTTACCATAAATTAAAAATTATCTGCAATAAAAACATGCACAATCTGCCTTTTGTGCATGAAGAAAGCTCGTTCATCATCATCATTTGAATCATAATTTGAATTGCACTCCTCCAGAAGATGGCTTGGTTGAGGGAGGTTAGCCAGCCCCAGGCAGAGAGCAGAACACACAGAATTGTTCTGTCCATATTCCCCTGGACTCACAACCCTGAGAGGAAAACAAGGCAGCACTCAGGGGTAACATTTCATTCCAGAGGAGACTGACACTCACAAAGCCTTGTTATGATCTTAACTGACTCTGCCAATTGAAAACTCCCAGAAAGCTCACACTGCACCCTGGACTGACAGCTGCGGGGATGACGGACAGCAAAGGAGAGAGTCTGCATTCCAGTGCTGAAAACTGGGTACTCTGCTGCCTTGGATATACAAGAGCCCATAACAAAAGGTATTCCCCTAAAGTCTCCCCTGATCAATACAAACATTTCCTCTGCTTTCACGCAGTGGCAACAGGATTAAAACATGAACTCAGTCTGTATTTTGTTAGGGTTTGCTTTTCCTGAGTTTTTTTCCCTTTTTTTAAATCCCTGTATGAAAGCCTCCCAAGCTTTATTCAGCCCTTATGTTTCCTGCCATAAATTCATGCTTGACATGTTTCAAGATGAAGACATTAGTGAAGTGAGAGTGGAATGAGTGTGGCCACGTTGTCATCAAATAACAACTTGATCAGCACACGAGATAACCTCAAACCCAATTCAGCTCCAGCCACAGAGGGTTGTGCTGTGCATTCTGTGCCAAACATTCCAGTGCCCCTCCAGCTGCTGAAGCATTGAATAACCACCAGAAAAAAAGTACATTTGCAAGAAGTTGGTTTCGGGAGCATCCTACAGTTTCTGGCAGCTCTCTGCTGCAGGTTGACCAGAAATGTGGTGTGCTCCATGTCGGGATGCTTTTGGAATTACAGTAATTTCACCATTATAAGCCACACCTGATTATAAGCCGCACGTTACAACACAGAGTGTGATAAAAGGTATCTGTTCTATCACCATCTGTTGAGGGTGGGGGCAGTGATCCTGATCTCCACGGGAGATATTCTGCTAATGGTCCATCCATTGAAACCAGGCAGGGCATTGTTCTTTATCTTTTCACAACCCATCCTTCCTCCAGCCAGTCATTTTCTGCTCATGGCCATTGAGTCCCACTGTGGGACTGATAAAATTACTGCATCCCATTGGAAGTTGCTCCAGCCAGGGCGAAGAGCCCAACATTTCTTACCAAGATAAAAACAGAGGTTTTGGGATACTAAGGGAGCCCCTTTCTCCACTGGACTCCAGAGGAAAACCGGATTTCTCCACATCACCACTGGACCTCCGGAGGGAAACTGCACCTTGTACAGGAGCACTGCTCCAACTGAATCACATCTGTCACTGCAGGAGGATGCAGCCACCATTTAATGGGACTGCTGCCAACACCCTGCCTGATGGGGTGTCAGGTTGTACTCTGACTTTGTCAGGGTTTGGGGTTTGTTTCTTTGTAGTACTGTATTTCTATTTTAATTTCCCTAGTAAAGAACTGTTATTCCTAATTCCCGTATTTTTGCCTGAGAGCCCCTTGATTTCAAAATTATAATAATTTGGAGGGAAGGGGTTTACATTCTCCATTTCAAAGAGAAGCTCCTGCCTTTCTCAGCAGACACCTGTCCTCCAAACTAAAACAGTAACTTTTTGTTCTTTGTCCATATATAAGCCGCACCTGATTATAAGCCGCACTTTGGGTTCAGACCAAAATTTTAGTCAAAATGGTGCGGCTTATAATCGTGAAATTTGGATGTTCTGAGATTGCCACTCCAGAAGCCCCATGGGCCATTCCCTGCATAATTAAAGCAGTCCACCTGCTCCACAGCCATTTCCTCAGCTCCAGAGCAGTACAGACACAGATGTGACACTTTCCTGTCACAGCAGCTCTGTTTGGGGACAGCGTGGAGGCAGCCACTCTCACTGCAGTTATCCTGCAAAAACTCAACCAAAAAACACTAGGCAGCAAAAAATTCCAGCCATTCTTTCCCTGCAGTTACAATAAACTTGCTTCCCATTTGCAGTCCATCCGTTGGTAATTTCATTATCATTTCACACATGTTAATGAGACACATACAGGTCACATGAGCTCCCCTCTGCCTCTGGGGCCTAATGAATTATATATCATGAATAATTAAGGGTAGTTTGTTTTGGCATGCAAATTCATTAGTGTTTTAATATAAAAATGCACAAAAGGGGAATTAATGTTTCATGACAACTAAAGCAACCCTTTCTGCTAAAAATGTGGCCACATTGAGACCATTTATTGATGCCTTTTTTTTTCCCCCTAATTAAGTCAGAATTTAAAGATCTCCAGACCACACCACTAAAGAGTAGCTAAGTATTTAAAAAGTGATAGTGTGCAGCTTTTAGCAAATTTCCTCCAGATCCCATAATGTTTCCTGATGCTCTGGCATGACTGACACGAGTTTCTCCCGCTATGAGTGCAGAGATTTCTCCCCCTCCAACAATTCACCACCAACATTTGAAGAGGAAGCTGTAGCTTTCAGTTTGAATGCCACATCAAGCAAGATGATAAGGCTGTCATTTTTTATTTTGAAGCTGTAATTCAAGTGCAGACTTATATAGCAAGAGTCTCTTTTCATGGCATCAAAGAAATCATCTGGGCTTCTCAGATTTTTCAGAGGGAAATAGAGAAGTGAGAAGTCAACTGGAAAACTTTTGTTTTAGGTGCAGATGGTGACATTCCTTTTTTAACCTTTTCATGCCTGTTAGAAGGATCTTTTAATATTTTCCTAAGGCCTGGCAACCTTGGCTGGAGCAGACCCTGGTAACATTGCCAGCATTCTGCCAGCCCAGCACAGTGATCATCCCAACTGGTTTGGATTTGAACAACCCCACAGCAAAGAGGTCATGTGGTCCCAGCCCTTGCCAGTCACCAAAGTGCTTCAGGACATGATCTCTGAAAGCATGAGCAGTGACAAGTTTTTGATACAGCTTTATGAAGACATAACTATTTGTAAGTTTTAAAAGAGCCTTCATAACTGCTCCTCACAAAACTCAAGTGCCTTCTTACTCTGCAGCGAGCAGATGAAATTTGAAAGGTTGGGTTCAAGTGTGCAAGACTTGTCCTTTGCTACCCCTGTAAAACATCACCTAGTTCTGACTGAATTCTGGCTGAACTGAGGCTTTGTTCAGGGAAGGTTCAGCACTTCCAGGCCAGCAGCTGGGTTTTCCTTGTACCCTGAGTATCCCTGGTTCCCTCTTCTGTGCCCATTTTACCCCTGGGGCAGTGGGATTTCTGCAGGATCATCCCATCCCGTGCTGCAGTGCCACTTGTACAGCAAGGAGGCTGGAAGAAGTGGGATCCCCAGGATGAACAAAAAAATAACATCTTGGCTGACAAAAGTGGCAATAGAGGAAGCAGTTTAGGACAGGACTGAAGAAAGAACTGTCTTCTTCAGCTGGGATAAGAGATCTTTGGGCATGAAGGCTGGAAATGGGATCAGAGCACATTAGGGAAAGCTACATCACCTTTTTTTGGTCATTGAGGAAGGAGCAAGGGTGGGTGAAGTCAAACACTGAGTGCTCTAAGAAAAAAATTTCTGCAGAACAGTCCAGGTCCTGCCAGAAAATCTCATGTCTAAAAGAAAAATGATGTAACTGTGTCATAGCACATCCTAACTTTGGCCAACTATCCTAAAAGAAAACATTCAGATTACCCTTCATGAACAACAGCAAAAAATCTGGCTTGATACTAATCCCAATTCTTCTCTTAATAAATGAAGGGGAAAAGAGAGGAAAAAAAAAAAAAGAGGAAAAAAAACCCACAAAAAAACCAAAAAACAAAAAAGGTAAATTCAGATTAATCAATCACTAATTGTCTCATTGACTGTAAAGGAAAAGAGGATGAATAACTAAAATAAAAATGGTCTGGATTAAGTGAGAAACAGTTTTTTACCAACCACTCTAGAACCACTCTGTGCTTTCCCTTCCTTTGTTTTACTATCTGTTTTGCCATCAAAAATCACAGCATACAGTTTGAAAACATGCTTTTAAATGATGGCATAATTTATTTAGAATCATGCATTCCCTGGCTACTTGTATGTTAGCTCTGAACAGAAAAGATTAAATGAATACTGTTGGACATACTGCAGAAAACAAAAATTATGTTGAAACACGGAAAAAGCATCAAAATGTTCAGAGAAAAATTCTGTTAGTTACAAGTAAGAGAAAATGGATGATAATGTTCTCTCACTAAATTACATATTACCTACATAGTACAGAGGGACTGTGAAAATCAAGATGCTATTGGGATGTGCATAATGAATAAATAGAAAAAAACAACTCATAAAAACAAAGACAGCAATCACTTTAGGAAGCAGATGTGGTAAGTGAAAAAAGAATTGTCAGAAGCCTTTAATGGAATCTTTTGATTCAACAACTTCTGCAAGTTGTTGGATATAAACCCTGACCTCTCAGTAGGTGCAAAGGAGACAAAAACAAGGCACAGTAAAATAATCAGGTGGCCAGAGAAACTTAACTTTTAGACTTGTACATTTCTAATAATGGAAGGAAAATTCAGCTACCAAATGGGGTTTGTGTCAGGGAGGATGTGAATGCAGAGACAGAAATGTTTGTTCTCAGTGAGGACATTGTGTTGGTCCTGTACACTCCTGTCAGTGAGCCTAAGCTGATGTTCACATCTGCAGTGCAAAGCCACAAATGTCAGCAGGAGACCAGGGACCCTGAACACAAGACGAGCTCAAGGCAATCCAACCAGCAGGGCAGAAATAGTAAAGCTAAAATCCCTCATCTACCGACAAGCTCATCCACAAGGTTTATTTCATTGACATACACTTAAAACCCATCAAGTACATGCTAATGCACTGGCTTGTGAGTTAATGAGCCAGGGCATTCCCCTGGTTAGACTCACAACAGCTTGGCTGAGCCTCCTAGGCCATCAGGATTTCTGAGATTCATGTGCCAGATATCTGCACTGTCAGGCCAGGCATTCTTGCTGGTTCTTTGAGCTTTTAGAAGCCTCATGTCTTTTGCACAGTGGCAACTTATAATTCCTGAGAATCAACCTTTTTCTTTCCCATTTCTGAGTCTGTATAGTTGTTTAGTCCTGTTTTGGCTCACTACCTTGTGGCCTTGCTTTGCTCAGATTTTTTTCCTCTAATAAAAATACATAATTTTTCAATAATGTACTACTTTGTGCAGCGAGGGGGAGTGATGCTGCACTGCAGTTTGTCTCTCAGACTTTGGTGCAGGTTTCTTTACAGGCTTCTCTAAGCCTTCCCCTGCATGGATTCTAATTCAGCAGAGCTGAGAGCAGAGGGGCAGAACCCCCTCCCCTGAGCTGTTTTGGCACAGCTTCCTGGAGTGTTTCAGAGCCCCTCCTGTATCCATGGGTTTATAACTGCTGTCAAGAGGGAAGAAAGGCAAATGGCTCCCCATAACCTCAGAAATGTTTCCTCGACCCTCACTCCTGTAAATAACCTCCCAGGCTTCTTCTCAGCTCAAAGAGAGCACCAGCACCAGCCAGGAGACACTGCCAGATGCACAAAGTTTTAAGGCCAACTGATGGTGCTGGATACACTCCTGCTCTAATCTCAATTTAAATTAGTAACTAGAGGCAACACACTGGGAGCTTTTCTAGCCTGCTTCCTCAAGAAGTAAATCATATCCCAAATAAAATATTCAGTATTTGGAGGCTGAGCACAGAATGCTGCAAGTCTGAGCACAGCCCTTGGTGTGCACTGAGGAAGCACTTTTCCCAAGATAGCAGAAATGTTGGCAGCTCACTTTGGTGACACGTCCAGTTTTATTTGTGTTAGAGTCTCTGCTCCTCTGGGGGCATGCAAAACGATCTGGGGTGCTCTGGGGACTTTGACCCCTACCTCTCTTTACCCCTGCAGTTCTTTTCTTTTTGATCTATTGCTACCCCTTTGCTGCACAAGCCACATCCTGATGGCCAGAGCCACCCTTCCCACTACACCCAAACTGCTGATACTGTGACAGCTCCTAAGTCAACATTTCATCAGCCAGGAGCTTTTATCAGCAGGAGAGAGGAGCCCCAGCGCTGGCCAAAGATGTTTTTGGAATTATTTTCTTGGCGTCTTCCAGCACCTTTAACAAAGCTGGCACTGGCTGCTGAAAACCTGCCAGGTGGATCTGCCCAGAAGAAGGAAATGGGATGTGGTAGGGTGTGGTGGTGAGGAGAAATGAACATTTCAGAGCATATGCCCATTTTCTCACACATATTTCTCACCTCTTAGCACTTGGGAAGGGAGAGACATGCCTCTGAGGGGCATGTCCCGTCCAAACAAACATGACAGTGGGAACAGACTAAAGGGATCCATCAGCCTTGTAAAACCACCTCTTTTCCAAGTCTGGCTTGACAGATCAACACAATACCTAGAGAGGGCACAAGCCCTGCCTGAATCAACACCCTGCTAAGCTTGAAGAACAAAATGAATTGTGCAGAAATGAAGGTTCACACAAAGGTCTGGGTTTCACATCAAGAACTTCTGCTCACCAGCTGCACAGCTTCAGATACATGTTTGTAATGCTCCATGCAAGCAATGCCAGAACACGTACAAGTTTAAAGCTGCATGATACCTAAAAACCACAAGCTCAGCTCCAGTAAAGATCAAAATCTAAAACTGAAGTCTAAAGACCCTCAGCTACTTGCTGAAACTCAGTGATGCTGAGACAAAAATCCATTAGTCTTAAGGTTATTCATATAACCATTAATTTCAGCTCCTGCTCTGTAGAAAAAGGAGAACAACTTTCTCTCCTGGATACTGTAAAGTACAGTGTTTTGACATTTGTCAAGTACTTTCTGTCCTCATGCAGCAAGAAGTGCTGCTTTGGGTACCACATCTATTCTGCCACTCAAAATAGCTGGCTGCCTCTGCCAGAGTGGTTAAATTTCTTTGGGATAAGTGAAAGCAATCATGTAAATCGAAATGAAAAACTAAGTTAGGGACTTAATTCAGGTGGGAAAAGAAATACAACTTTTTCAAAAAGATCAAAACCATCTTTGCAAAAACATCCTCAACAGAACCAAACCAACAAAAAAGCCTGCAAACAAACAAGAAACCAAACCCACTCCTGATGCTGTAATGTTTTCCTGAATTCCCTGGTTATAGCTGGTAGATTTACAGAAATACTTGGGAAAACAGTTGCTGCTGGTACTATTGACTGGACAAAAGGATGAAGGGCTGAACCACAAACCAGCCCTTGGTTATGTACTCTCCATGTCAATGTGAAAAACATGTTTTACTGTCTGGGTAAAATTTAAAAGGTTTAACCAAAAGACAATAGGAGACACACATAAAGCAAAGGGTGCTTGGCAAGCTGCCAAGAGCACAGGGTCACTTCGGGAGCGCCCCTTCAAATACCCCTTACACTACATCAACCTGTTGCATATTCACAGGGTTTTTTTGCAAAGTAAAAACTTTTTGGGAACTATTTAGCATGGCCACTCCTTGGGTCCACCTTTTTAGACTATGCGTGTTTCTTGGTTTGTGGTTTTATTTTTTTTTTTTAATTAACTTTTAATTAGGGTGGTGGTCCCAGCCTTTTGTAGCTGGTGAGTGTTGATAATTGTGGTGTCAGCTGTAGGGCCCCATCACACATTTGCAAGCTGTTATTTTAACTAGGCAGGTAGTTTCAGCATACTATTTCTAGAAAACTTATGTCTAACTTTTACTATTAGAAGAAAAGAACCTTTATTCATACAGAAAAGCTATTTTAACATTTTACATATAGCATTTATTCTAATAGTTGTGAAAAGCCAACAGTATGTCATGCACTTAGAACAATAAGGTGGCAGTCAAAGAAAAATCCATAAAAGCCACTGAAGTTTTTCAATATTTATCACCACAGGGAAACCAAAACTATAACCAGAGATTGTTTCAGGTACAGAATTAATTTCTTTAAATCCCATGAAGTTTGTAGAACCTGGCCCACCCAACACAGGCTTTGGGTTTATTTCCTCTCCACCCCTTCCATGTCTATCTCTAAAGACATGCAGTCCTCCCTGACACTGACAGAGCAGAACTTTGTTCTGTAAAAGGAAAGCTGTTCTGTGGCTTTGCTTCTGGAAAATCCTGCCTCATGTACCACTTGCTCTTCAAGCCAAGGGCAGTAAGATGAATTTGCAGTTATGGTTAGCCCATGGTTCTGTCTGTAAAGCAGCAGAGACCAGGTCCAGAGGACACAGCCATTTACAGAACATGTCCTGCAGCTCCTGGTGAGCATGGTCACAGATTTGAATCCTACTAGCCAGATTTGGTCCCAGTTAGCACAGCACATTAGTCATCCTCCTTGCCTGTACTGTACCAAGGCAATTGTGCCCAAAACCAGAGTTTGCTTATTCTGTTTCAGAACAGCCCCATCAGGGACCAGCCAAGCTTGTGTCATTGCTTCCAACCCAGGAGATGCCTGCATTTCAGAGAGGGCATCAAGAGCATCAGCTGTGAGTGCTGCATCCCTGTGCCTGACTCGTCCTTCAATGCACCACACAAAAATCAGGGACATTGCTAGGAGTTCACAAAGCCCTTGACAAAGGCCATGTTTATACACAAGATAACAATATTTTGAATCATTTAGTTCCCATCCCTGGGGATAAAGTCATTGGAAGGGTGCAAGACCTGAGTGTGCAGAGGCTGGGGAGAGTAAGTGACTCCTGGCCTGGCTAGTGATGTGTCAGCTCCCATCTGCTGAGAGGAGCAAGGCACAAGGACAGCTCTGTGAGAAAGAGAAGGGAAAACACTGCACAAAGGAGGATGGAATGGAGTAATTAGCTGCTTCCCCTGCAGCCTCCAGCACGCTGCCAACACGACAGGAGGACAAAAAGCTTTTTCAGCTGTCACACGTGTCACAGCCCCAGCCAGGGACAGCAGCCACGTCCTCGTGCCTTACAGGGGTTTGCACACATGTGCTGCTCTGTCTGCAGGCCAAGGAAAAGCAGCCTTAGCCCTTTCCAGACCTACAGATACAAAATGCTCATTGCAGTGCTGCCGGCACTCAGCATATGGTTACCCTGATTTATTTCTGTTGAAACAGAAGCCAGAGTTTCTTCCTGCTGAGGCCCTCTGTGGTAGAAATAAGGGGTAGTCTGTGTCCTGGAGACCTTAATTCAGCACTAAAAATGACATTTTGTCCTCACCCTTTGCCATCATTTCTGGATGGAGGCACTTGAATAGAAGGAAGTCAAAGTACTGATATTACACCTCATGTATTTCACTTCCTAGGAACTAAGTGGGGAGTGTAACTTATGCAACCTTAAAATCAAAGTGTGTTATTATAGGCACAGACTATCCTTTTTTTTTATTCTTCTCAGTAAAAAAATCCCAACATTTAAAAGTATTCATCCAGCAGCAAGATGGTTTTCCATAGACTGCTGGACCATGAGTTTCTTTTCTGTGCATGTCTGTGTTTCTCACAGATGCTCATGAGAGCTGTGGTTTTCAGCTGTGTGCAGAGGCAACAAGGACAAATTAGCATTAAATTAACATGCCCTACCTCTGATTGTAATCCACATGAGAAGGACAAACCCTTACTCCATCTCCAAACTCTGACTAGAGCCATGAGCCTGACTTGATGTAACAGCAAGTTAAATGCCTGAGACCAATTGGGATATCAGACATCACAGCAATAGAAGCATTAATTGGATTATATGCAAAATTCAGTGACTTGTCAGGGTGTACCTCACAATACCAGTCAAGTTGTAAAATTCAGACACAATTACATGCTAGCTGAATAAATATGCCTTATTTCACTATACTGTGTATTAAACTTTCCCTTTCATGTTTGTGTAATAAATCTGAATGGAGCTCTTTATTGTGTTCACACTTGCTTGATTGCTTTTGGTTATTTTATAGCATGTTACAGGAGGAAGGAGAAAAAACAAAGGTTTTATTACAAAACTGTAAAACTAAATGTGAATGCCTGCTGTAGAGAGGCATTAAGATGAACATACTTCATGGTAACTTAGAGGTACCACTTTTTACCACTGACATGGAATTGTTGATGAGATTACTGCTATTAATTGGGGGGATGTCTCAGTACCAGCACCCACAATAAAGAATGGTTCTTCAGTTTTATTTGCTGCAGGTACAGGTGCCATGGGGAGGCAGACACAGCTACAGGAACGCCCTGTGACTTGCCCACAGAATTTTTTTAAGGAGACACCCCAGGTGAAACTCTCCTGCTGGCATAAAGGCAACCCAGAGCTTGAGCAGGGTGTCAGCCTCCCACCAGCTCTGCAGAGTGTGAGTGGGTCTCACACAGCTCAGATGTGGTGGTGACTCTGAGGATTCTCACCTTCTAATTTCTGTTCCCAAAATGCCACACAGTGCATGAGAAAATGAAGATTTGGGGGGTTTCACTCTTGAAAACAGGGGTGAAGGACCTGCTCTTTACTGAGAGTCAGACAGATCTTTTAAAGCCTTCTGGCAAACTCCAAATATGCACCAGGAAAAAAACCCTAACAACACTAAAACATCTCCCTTCCACCTCCCCACTCAATAAAAGCTGTCACAGTAAAAGGCAGAATAAAGAAGGTATCAGGGGTAAGACTTCACACTTGAAACCACAGAAGTCTTGCACAAACAAGAAAACAGAAGGAATACACGATGATAATAAGGCTAGGGGAAAAGATAAGCTTAAAGAAGCATTGAATAAAGATATAAAAGCTGATATAAACATTTCTTAGCATACCAAGAATAAGGAATGTGAAAAACCATCTAGAGAACCACTGGATGAAGAAAGACAGAAAAATATGAAACATGTACATTAAAAGCAATCCACAATCCCACAACCCAGGTGAGAGTTTTGTCTGCAAGTGATCAATATTTGCTAATGTGAAAAACAGGCTAAAAGAAGGACTAGCACATTTCTTCTCACCTTCTGGCAAGGTGTGAGATAGAGATTCTCTAAAGTAAACTTGCATTTGCATCTCCTCAGTTTTACACACCTTTATAATTTATCCTTTTCCCCAAAAAGAAATCAACAAGGATGAGGAAAAATAGGCAAAGTGTGAGGATGAACCAACAGGGATTCTTCAAGTAAGAAAGCAAAAATTGGCCTGTGAGGTGGTGGCAGAGACATCTAAACAGTCCCAGGTAGGATGGAGACAAACAAAGGATGATGGATCACACACTGTTAGAATGCAAGAAAGGGAGCACTTAAAAAAAATAGCACATAAATGTTTTTTAAGAAAGGAAAGGGAATGAATTTTCAAGCCATGCATAGGTTGGGGAACTCACTGCCACAGGACATGCAGATACACAAAACAGCTTAAACAGGGTCCAAAAAAACAGACTCACAAAAGAAAAGCATGTCAATGACTAATAACCATCCAAGGCTCCACTTGTCCAGAAAGTTCTAAAAGTCAGAGAGTGCTAAAAGCAAGGAATTTGTGTCAGGGTGGTTTGTCTTTATATGCCCTGGGTTTACATTTTTTTTTTCTCTAAGCAGCTACTACTGATGCTGGGCAGGAGAGATCCTTGGCCTTTCCCAGATTCACATGGCACTAGGACTGTGCCATTAAAACACACATTAATTAAATATCATGTGATGAAATGAGCTTGTAGATTATAGCTAGGTCTCAGGCTCTGGTGCCTGTATGCCAATTTTCATGCACCTATAAATACTAAAACACCAAATAGTGCACTTGAATTTGCAAAATGCAGGCTCATCACCATTCCAATACCACATTCTCTGACAAAAGTAATTTATTTGCTCATCAGCTCATCATATTTTATTCAAGTCCAGTAAAAACTATCATTCCATTGTTCCAAACAAGCCCTAATCTCAGTATGCAGCTCTTGGCCTTATACAGATGCTAATTATTGTAACTGGAGGGCAAATCAGCATAGCATGACCAAATAAATAAATTTTGCTGAATACATAAAAGAAAACCCCCCACAATCCTGTACTTGTTGGTTCTCCAGAATCTCAGCTGTACAGTGTTAAGACTGTACTCACAATGTTAATAGAAAATAATCCCTTGAAAATTAATTGCCACTAGACATTAATAAGCACTTTGTTAATTAAGCCAGTAAGCCAATTAGGCCCAAGGTGAACTCGAGGGCAATCAACTCTATAAACAGTGTGAGCTAAGTCTTAGAAGTACACTCTAATTTTTAAAAAGCCTGTTTTGGGAGGCTGGATAGCTCGTGGAATTGCTCATTACAGAACAAAGCAAATGCCCAAATGCAATCCAGGTCAGGAGCAGCCAAGAGCCATCATCACCCAGCAGCTTATCTGGGTCTTCAGAGCAGCTGGTCCAGACCTCATTTGAGACCTCACCAACTCGTAATTACAGTAATTTCACAATTATAAGCTGCACCTGATTGTAAGCCACACTTCCAGGTGTCAGCAGCATTTTGTTCTTTGTCCATGTATAAGCCACACCTGATTATAAGCCGCACTTTCGCTTGCTGCAAGGATCCGCGTGCAACTTTCACAAAGTTGCCAATTAGTAACAATCACGGGATCAGGGTTTACTGGCTCAGCTCGGGGCTGCTGCAGGCTCACACTTCTGGGTTGGCAAATTCCTGAACTTCGTTCATATATAAACCGCTCATGATTATAAGCCGCACTTCTGGGTTGGGAGCAAAATTTTAGTCAAAATGGTGTGGCTTATAATTTTGAAATTACTGCAATAGCTTCTCTATGTAAACCCAATCAGAAAGCCAGCAACAAGCAACTCAGAAGTGCCTCCTGGGAAAGAGCCTGAGCTGTAAGGCAGGGCAGAGTGTCGAGAGAGCAATTTACAGCTGACTCCCTTTGACGAGGGTAAGCATGAGGCAGCAATCCCTGCTCCTTCTTCTAGGCTTCCACAGACCATGGGACATGCACAAAACCTGCACAGAAGTGGCTCAAGCCTTTCTGAGGAGAGGCAAATATTGAGCAGCTCTTCCACCTCCAAAAGTCTGCATTGGTGGTCTTTCCTAGTCGCTGTCCAGGAGCAGAAACAGCACATGCAGGAGCACAGACACCTCAGCAACCTTCATTTCTGCCTTGTATTTACAGCTGAGAGGAACAGATTTACTCCTGGCTTCCCATTCCCCAGGAGAAGACACTGCAAACAGAAAAGCTGCTAAGGGAGCACCTTCTTAAAATCCCTCCTCTATGGACATGACTGAGGATCTCCCCAGGGCAGTGGTCACTGCCCCAAACCTGCCAGAATTCAAGCATGGACTGTTGGGACTCTTGAAGCTCAGGGAGCTGCACTTGACAATCCCTGTAGGTTCCTTCCAGCTCAGCATATTCTACAATTCCATTATTTTCTCCTCCTATCCTGTTGTTTTTTGTTCTGTCTCATCACAGGTCTCAGCAAGCTCAAATACTTCAAGCCAAAAGCATCCAGCTTCCCCTTGTTCTCCATTAAAGTGAAACGAGTCTGTCCATGCAGTGAATTTGGCACAGGATAGGACAAAACTCATTTGTTTCTCTCATTGATTCCACTTGAAAAAAGATGGCATTAATCCTTGCACATCTGCTGGCACTGATAAAAGTGCCCTGTGTTTTGAGTGTTTGTCTTTAGGCCTTGCAAGCTTGGGACTCAGCCCTACCATCACCTCCTCACTTGTTTTATCCACCAATGTGTGGACACTGAACCCACCAAAGTGGAGGAACAGTGCCACTCCTCACACTCTTTCCAGGGCTAACCATTCCTTGTTACTCCATCTTTCCCATCCCAAGCTTGAACTGCATGGTAACTTGTATGAGAAAGTAACATATGCAGCTAAAAGGCCCTAAAATTCACAGGATGCAAATGATCAGACAATTATTCTGTGCATAATGACGAGCTGCTAAGTTGGAACATGTTCAGATATACAGTAAGTCCCTGCAATAATTTCTATTAATTTTTAAGAATGCTGGATCATCTCATCTGAGGCAAAAAAAATTAATATTTGCATTAATTAGTGCTCATAATACAGTATAGCTTTTGAATTTTACTGCAGTCATTTGAATATGTCCTTATATTTACTTTCTAAAAAAGATCACCTTGATGAAGGGGGCTTTGGGATTTTTTCAGCCTAGTGAAATGTATTTTCCTGAAATAGTGGTCAGCTTTCTGCTCTTGTTTTCTTATAATTTTTTTTTTTTTGAGTGTTGGGTTGGGTTTGGGTTTTTTTTTTATCTCTTCCTGCCTTAGTAGAATACAGGGATAATAATGTAGGCTTGACTATGCATATAAATTGAATAATTTGCAATAATGCTCTAAAGTGCCACTGGGATAGAATTCAAAGGGCTGTTTGCAGAAACAATTGCTTTTTTAAAAATTAATTTCTGAAAAGTAAATGTAGAAAATGGTGAGATGGCTCCAGGGATTGAAAATGGCAGAGAGACTTTCATCTCCTGGCCACTGCTTCAGATCCTAGTCAGGCTGAAGAGCAACCAGAAAATATTACTGTGAGAAAAATACTTTGGGTCTCTGCAAATTTTAACACAATAATCTGTGCTGAGGTTATGAATGAGATGGGAGTTCACTGAAAGTAATAGCAGAGGGTCAAGTCTACTACATATTTTGGAGAGATTTGGTTTTTTTAAGTCATTCTAGTGATGGAATGTAAATATACCTTTTTTCTTTTTTCAAACAGCAATCATTTAATCACACACATTGTAAAGCAAAACAGAATTCATTTCTTTGTCTATAAGTAGAACTGGTTACCCTTCCTCAGACCCATATACATTTTTGCCAGTGTTATCAGAGTAGATAATGTATTTTTATGATAGTAATCGCATGTGTCGAGTTGGTTATGCAACAGGAGATGACAAAGGGCACTTAAACCACTTAAATCACAATAAAAGAAAAAGAAAATTGTGTTTTCAGGATGGGGTCATGGCTCAGTGCTGTTAAGAATCTCATGCAGTTTAAGATAAATGCACAATCATTTTACACTTTGCATCTACTTGTAAAAAGACATCAACAACCCATTTTCCTACATAAAACTGCCAAATATGTGTATGTATTTCAGCCTGCTGATTTCTGGTCAGGACCAGAACCAGCCCTGCAAGCTTGAAAATTACCCACATAGATTTCTGATTGGTCAGACATCAGGTCCATGCCTTCCAGAGAAACAATCAGAGATGCTTCACCTGAAGCAGGTTTGCCTGAGGATGGGAGGACCATTTGCCCATTTGGATGGGCAGGAGTGAAAAAACATCACCTACAGCTTCACATTTAAACCTTGTGCTCATTTCCAAAGCTCTCTGCAAGCAGATTTCAAACACCTCCAGGAGCATGCACTTCAACACTCCCTAAGGTGTCTAGCAAGTATCTCAAGAATAATTATTGATTTCTGGCAATATCCATGGTATCTTAAGAGTTCCAAACAGAAAAGGAGGAGCAGCCTGTAGCCTGAATAGTAAACACTGAAAATTCCAAGGATGTGATGGGTGAGTGCTTGAAAGATGCCAGCAGCAGCATCCTAGCAGTGCAGGCACCATGAGTGGCTACTCAAGTGTCAACACAGAAAAGGTTAGAGAGCTGGTTTTACTTCAGTGCTCCCAGATATTCACCCAACTGCGGCTATGCTCATTTCCCACAGAGATTACCATCCTTTGGGTGCCCATGAGGCAGCAGCAGGATCAAGAGCAAAGGGAACAAGTATTGAACATGTGAGAATGGACTATCCTTCTAGCAAGGGCTGAGACTGACCTTGAATTGCATGAGCTGCAGCTCTGAGCAAAGGCAGCACAATCCCAAGCACTGCCCTGTGGAAGGTGGACGTGGATGTACAGCACTGTCAATGCAATGCTGGACACAAACTAAGATGAAAGTCATGAGGAAACAGTCACTATCATCTATTTCTAAATAGGATGTTTTCCTCTGCTGCTGCTGAGGGCAGGAAAGACTTGTACATTAGCTTCAAGAGGCACTTAAAAAGCAAGTTCCAGAGGCACAGACCCAACACTGATCTTTGCTGTGGGAACAGCAACAGGACATGAACAGAAGAGACAGGCAATTTTGCTGTGGCTGTGACCATCCTCTGACACAGCAGTGCTCTGCTCCAAAGGTGGTTGAGCAAACAGACCAACACATCTCCACTTAGAGGCAGCAGAGAAGAGCTCAGTGATCTTTACTGGATGCCCTTCAGGATCAGGCAGTGAAACACGGCGTGGTTAATCATGGTGAAGGATAATAGAGAGCAGAGAACCAGGGAGGCAGCTCAGCTAACTCCAGGCATGCTCTGTTAAACCCTCTCTGATATAAAAATGGTTTATAGCCCATGCAGCATACTTCCCTTGGATAAGGACCATCACACACTGAAATTAAAAGCAATTAGTGTCCCTTAAGCGCTTGAAGAGAATTGTTTTTATAAAGCATTTCCTTCTGTCTTTAGGGGGAAAAAATATACAGGAAAGGCATTTTTATGCAGAATGGCATTTGTTTACAACTAACACCCTAAGAGATTAGGGCTGGCTTTCAGACCTGTTATTACAGCTACAAAAAAGTTGCTGTTAAACTCCCATTGAGGCTGACTGATAGGTCCACTATGTGTGAATGCAAAACATTGTTTCAGGACACTGCACCATGCCCACATGTGCAGCATGGCACTTGCTATAAAAACACTGCAGTGCTCAGGAATTTCATATTCACTATTAACTCCTTCCCCCACAGCCATCCCAGACTTGGATTCAGCCAAACCCCACTATTTCATCCCCTGCTTTATTTGGTGATTAATCCGAAGGACTGATTTCCATACTAACATTTAAACTAGCAGCTGGATGCTGGGAACACAATGACCTACATTTAGAAACCCAAAGAATGGATGTTGTGCTTTATTTATGAGCTATTAGTTTAGGAGCTTATAAAACATCCATCAAAAGCCACAGACATCAAGCAAAATTAAGAAATGAAATACAATTTAAGAAAAAGTACTGATAGATTCCTCACTCCTCATTAAACCTCACATCACCCCTGTAAAACCATGTCCTCAGACAAAGATGAAGAGTTTGAAAAAGTACTGACATCTCTTTGCCTTGTTTTTAATGGTTTATTAGTTTAGATCCTATCACAAATTGCAAGTGCTATGTAACAATGTCTTCTAATGCTCCATTCTGACAGAAACAATTTCTAATTGCTGTGCTGTAAAATACTGCCAAAGAGCTACAAAGAATGGAGCTGGACATCATCTTGCAAGGCTTTTCTACAATCACAGTAACACTCACTGATCTTTAAAACTTTTCAACACCCAGAATCTTCTCCAAGGTTAAAACTTAAGAGCTAACCATGAAATAACAGAAATTAGCATTTCTATAAATGGCACTAGGTTTGCCAGCATGGGAAATTGCACTTAATTACAAAATATCTCAAGGGCAACAGTAATGATGTTTACTTTACAGTAAATAAACGTGCTTCAGCTCCATCTGATCAGCTTAGGAGCCTGTCTGATCACTGAGCCTGCTGCTGAGGAAGGCAGGGCAGCTGCCAAGTGTGATGAGGCTTTTGAAGGAGCAGACACACAGTTCCAGTGAGGTCGAGAGGAGCCTGAGAGTTGGAATCTCCCTCTGTTCCCCTCTGTGCCCAAGCTGATCTCCAGGAGCTGGTCACCTCACTCCCCAGCAAGTGACAGTGACAATGCCATCTCCCCTTGTTTTGCCATGCATAACCTTCCTCACCCTTTCACAGCTTCCCACCCAACACCTAACTCTGATCTTGCTGTCTGCAGTTCTGGCTGTTACCTCTTGCCTTACTGAGAGAAATAAATCCACGTGTGTTCCTTTAGAATTGCCTCTACACAGAAAAATATTCATCTCAGGGCTTTGTGCCTACAGTATCCTCTGATCTCCTCAATACTCCTCTGCTTCCTTCACACTGCTGTGATTGAGGAGAGCCCATTAGCTGACTGCACACACACATGAACACAAGAAAGAAGAATTATAAGTACAATATCAAGCAGCATATGGCAAATCCATTGATGTCTGAATGGGGCTCATTGCTCAGTCATTGTTGGCAGTGTGGAGACTACCTCGGTGGTAATGGCTGGAATACTGAATGCTCTGGGACTAATTGCATATTTGATATTCATGTGATTAATTAATTAGTTGCTTATTCCCAGTGAATAGCCTGGGTTTAAATAAAGCTGTCAGATGTAAGGTATGGTAGATGTACATGAGTTAAAAATAGCTCCCAAAAAGAGTGTGTGTGTGTAAATATATATATGTAACAGTCTGCTACTACAATCATTTAATTTAGCTTTGCCCTCTGCCAGGAGTTGCCTGGAGACTCACTAATAACAGAAGCATTCAAGATACTTTTTCTTTTGTGTTCCCTTTCCTTTTTGAATAGATGTGTTTTACACCTTCAGCTTCGACATAAAATACATAGAATGGCTCTCCAATACAGCTTTCATTTATGCAAAACCTAAATAAATAATGGATAAGATAAAAAAAAAACTGTGGCTTTTAACAGTGTAGGACCAAAACTCACCCCAGTTTTAGTCTAACTGGTGTGATTTAGCTGCCAGTAACTTCTGAGGCTTTTGCTCAGAATCTGAAAGGGGATTGCTAGTCCCAAAAAATGAACACAGATCTTATAATTTCCCAAAAAATAACAGCCAGTTAAAGGATGGAGATGTTATTAATATTCTCACCTATGCAAAAAAAAAAAAAAATGCAGCTGCACTGCCTTGTTCCTGGTGAACACAGATGCAAGAGACAGATCAACCTCTGCCAACCCAAAAAGAACAACCACTAACATTTTACCTTTTATATAAAACCCTGTTCAAAAAGATACCAAAGCTTAGAAGTGCCTAGGTTTTATTAGTGCTGAAACTTGTTGATTTAGCAAGTGTTCTTGCAGATGAGACTCCACCACTGTCACCTACATTTGTCTTGTAGTACCTGGAGTTGACACTCTGGGGTGTTCACGCCTCCAGGTTTGAGATTAGAGGTGGGAAAAGGTTGGGAATTCAACCCAGAAAGGAGTTGGAGATATTAAATAAGAAATAGTTTAATATGAAGTTGGAAAGGGGGGGATGTGCTCCCCCTGAGGGATTTGTCTTGACCCTTCATGGACTAAAGTTTGCAGATGATAGAAAGCAGTACTTTAAAAGACTTTTGCTTGAAAGAGGAATATTTCATCCTGAAAACAGATGTGTCAGCAGAACACATCAAGATGGGCTGAGCACAGGATTTCCCCTCCAAACTGCACCGCTGCCATAATTTCACAAAATATTTCGAGTTCAGCTATAATCCTTTTGGCATCCAAAAATATTCCTGGGAGAGTTTTCCCTCGGCCCTGCCTGCATCACTGATGAGCTCTGTACTGCCCGTTGTGACTTCACCCAGCTCCCACAAAGGAGGGAAGCACTGAATGGGACAGCACACCTGGACTTGAAAACAGGACCTGAAAACAACTGGAAACACTTACTGGAAACACTTAAAAATACCTCAGAAACACAAAAGTATGGATGCAAGAATGAATAAAGATTACAGTAATTTCACGATTATATACAGAGTGTGATAAAAGGTATCTGTTCTATCACCATCTGTTGAGGGTGGGGGCAGTGATCCTTATCTCCATGGCAGATATTCTGCTAATGGGCCATCCATTGAAACCAGGCAGGGCATTGTTCTTTATCTTTTCACAACCCATCCTTCCTCCAGCCAGTCATTTTCTGCTCATGGCCATTGAGTCCCACTGTGGGACTGATAAAATTACTGCATCCCATTGGAAGTTCCTCCAGCCAGGGGCAAGAGCCCAACATTTCTTACCAAGATAAAAACAGAGGTTTTGGGACACTAAGGGAGCCCCTTTCTCCACTGGACTCCAGAGGAAAACCGGATTTCTCCACATCACCACTGGACCTCCGGAGGGAAACTGCACCTTGTACAGGAGCACTGCTCCAACTGAATCACATCTGTCACTGCAGGAGGATGCAGCCACCATGGAATGGGACTGCTGCCAACACCCTGCCTGACGGGGTGTCAGGTTGTACTCTGACTTTGTCAGGGTTTGGAGTTTGTTTCTTTGTAGTACTGTATTTCTATTTTAATTTCCCTAGTAAAGAACTGTTATTCCTAATTCCCATATCTTTGCCTGAGAGCCCCTTGATTTCAACATTCTAATAATTTGGAGGGAAGGGGTTTACATTCTCCATTTCAAAGAGAAGCTCCTGCTTTTCTCAGCAGACACCTGTCCTCCAAACTAAAACAGCAACTTTTCATTCTTTGTCCATATAGAAGCCGCACCTGATTATAAGCTGCACTTTGGGTTCGGACCAAAATTTTAGTCAAAAGGGTGCGGCTTATAATCATGAAATTACTGTAGTTTAGATCTGTTCTGGCAGCCCTGGCTTCCCTATCGTGGATATTTCACACCAAATCTAGCTAACCATGAGTGTGTCTGAATGTTGAACCAACACCCAGCAAGCTGATGCGCTCAGAGCAGAGGACACGTGAAGAAAACAGCTGCCAGCATCTCCTCAGTGTGCAGGGATGGAAAGATGTCCTTGCAGCTGTGTCGCCAGGAAGATTCCCTGTGCACAGTTCCCAAACTGTCAGGGAATGTTACCCGGGCTAAGTGCCTTTACCACTGTTTGAACACCAGCAAATTAAATAAAGATCCTTGTCACCACAACCAAAAAAAAAAAAAAATTGTCAGCTCCATCTCCTGCCTTGCAGTGACCTCCAGGATGCCAGGAAGGTGTGGGAAGTCATCAAAGCAAAACCAATCCTATGGCTACTCTGTCTTCTTATGGCTATTATGGCTATTCCACCTTCTTGAGGAGGATCAAAACACAAGAGGAGCAGGAGGAAGGATAAGGGATGTCTCAAAATTACACTGATCTGAAGCTCTCAAATATGAGAAAGGAAATAAAACAGCTCAAGTTTGAGGTCTGTGCTTTTGTTTGTGGGGAAAAAAAAAAAAGAGAGGAAAAAGCCCAACACAAAAAAAAAGGCATCCCAAACACAATCATGACCTTAACTAAATCCTAAATTAGATAGTTTAAATATTGTCTAAGCAAAGCTTAAATTTATCAACAGAGGATTACTGATTATATTTCAACTCAGAAAAACAGCACCAATTATATACATTTTACTTCAGAAAATAGTTCCTCTTAAGCTGATTATATTTGAGCAGTTTGATCTGAAATTCATAGCTGCAGATATATTCATCTGCAGCATTTACAAGGTGCAGCCAAAGAAAAGAAGAAATTGGCTTCTGCCTCTTGTAGCAGTTTTACATTTTATGGAAGCAGAAATCAACTTAGCCTTAAAAAAAAAAAAAAACACCTTAATCCAAGACAATTTTTCAAATAGTCTAATCCACAGGTTGCTAAAATCAAAATATTCTTCTGTATATTCATGGTTTGAGAATTACCTTCAGATTCTTATTTTCTTTTGTTTTTAATATAGAAGATCAATATGCACAGTATCTTTGTACATAGAGTGAATTTATAAAATAATAATTAAACCACAAAATCTGCCTCAGAACCTTAGATTGCATGACTAAGCACAGTAACATCCAAAAACACTGAATTTCAGGCTGTGCTCATATTTTAACTGAGCTTTCCCCTCTCCTCAGCAAAAATTACACAAATTACAGGATAGTGTCACAATCTGGTTTGGCACACAGGGACTGATCGACATTTTGAGCATTTTACAAGTGACATTTAAAGTCTAATCCTGGATATATAACTGGAAAGTTTCATTTCTTGTAGCCCTGGACTTGACAAACACCAGTTGCACTCTATTCTTTGAGGTACAGGTGCTCAATTCTTACATCAGGGGGGCAGCAGAGTTGGTTTGGGTTGTTTTATTTTTTCTAATATTTCCAGTCACCTCCTCTTCTCTCCCAGCACAGCACCTACTGCACCTAAATAGGTTGGGAAATCCCAACATTGAAATAAGCACACAGCAGGTCAGGAATGAAACAACAACTAGCAGAGCTCCACAGAGGGAGTCACATCAAGTTCTGTTTTATGAGTACCAAGAACAGAGCAAAAGTGAAACCAGCTCTGAGTCATCTGTGCAAGGAATGCTTGACTGGGAGCTCTGTGTTTCCTTAAAAGCCAATAATGATGTTAGGAAGTTCTAAGAAGTGTTTGGGAGGAGTTTTTTTGGGAGAAGAAATCCATTTAGTCCAAAGATAGTACACTATTCCCATGGTACACACTTGAGGAACACAAGAACAAAACAGGATTTAAGTATCTTTTATCAAATACCTTCCAACAGCATTTTCTGCTATTTGCACTCTTCCAGATGCTTTCTCTGAATCAGAACCACATGAAACCTTTGCTGTGGTAAAATCACAAGAACAACCTGAGTTTTTTCTGTCTTTTGTATTGTTCATCTACACCTTTGGGCAGTGAGGATCAGATGAGGCCTTGCAAAGAGACGCTGGATTATCATTATGATGTTGTTCTCGAGATTTCCTGTGCAGCCACATTTGTCACCCCCTGTCCTCATCAGTATGAATAAACCTGCTGTGTTACTCTATTACCTATGTACAAGGTTTTTGGAGTGGCAGTAAATCAGTAGGTTTTCCAGAAATAACATGACTCATTCATTTTGGGAAGGCAGAAACAGAAAGCAGATATTGGCCAACTTTTTCCTTATTTATATAATTTTTCTTTTCTTACTTAAATACACCAATAAAAGTAGCCTAGCCTCTTTTCAAATACCTTGCTTTAATTATGCCAAGCAGAGAAATCAGCCCTTTTCACTTTTCCACTTTCCAACATCTTCATCTCCTAATTAATACACAAATCGGGGACAAAGACTGCCATGTCTGTGATTAAAAAAAGCCAAAGACAAACAAACAAAAATAAAACACAAAACAAGAAGATTCACACATTTAAACATCTGACAAAAAGGGGATTTTGACACATTGCTCAATGCACACCCTGGGTTTGTTACTTTTTAGGTACTAGCAGTAAATGCCTTGGAGCTCTGTTTAATCAGCCCAGGCTCCCATTATCAGTATTAGCTCTGAGCCATTCTCTCTCCACTTATCCCTGGAAAGCTGTGGGACTGCAGGGGAATGGTTTTGTGTGGGACAGATCTGATGGAGGGTTGGACCCGAGAGCAGAGCAAACGGGTCAGGATTGGAATTTCTTTTTCCTACCACAAGATTTTTTTCTGAAATGTCTCTGCTAAAATCACACACCTCATAATTTGCTGGCTGCAGCAGGACTGTGTTCAGAAATAACATCAGTGGTCCTGAGAGCTGTGGGATTTATTCAAGTTGAATGTGGGGAATTGGAAGAGTTTTTGCAGTGTTGCTCTTCTTTCATATCACCAAACTGAGTTATTTTCCACTGTATTTACATTTATCAATCCATACTATAATTTGAACTGCTAAAATGAGGAGATCCTCAGGGCACAGAACAGATTTGAGCATGGTTCAGCTCAGTATCTTGGCTAATGAGCCAGGGTCCATCATATTCCAAAAACAAGTGCATAAATCAAAGTATTTTTTCCTATCAGCCAAAATCCACTAAGCAACTATGTACAAACACAAAGATGGACAAGGAATGGCCCAGAGAATGGGCAGTTTAACTGTGGAAGACTCGGTGCTCTGCTGGCTCTCACAGAGGATGGGAGTGCAAGCATGCTTCCCCTAAGGGATACACACGTGTATCTATAAATTCATATGTGCACAAAAATAAACCTCCCAGACAAAAGACAGCAACCAGGTGGGTGTAAAACAGAAGCCGACAGATACCTCACACCTTTTGCTTCTCCTCTGAACAAGCAGGAACACCCAGGGTGCTCCTGGAAGGATAAATCTAATGCTCCATGCATTCAGGGACAAGGCTGTCCCTCCCCTCCATGGGACTTTATAGTCAAACTCCAACAAAAGCATGAAAAAAATGGGTACAAAGCACGATACACAACCCACACTGACCTCCCTGTGGCTTTGTATGAGCCCTTGTAAGCATTATGGTGTTTTCACTGCTTGTACTGGTTGTTTTCCACCATAGTTCATCCAATACCTCAAATCACTGATGCAATAAAATATTTTCAAGCAGCTCGTATACT
This sequence comes from Catharus ustulatus, assembly GCF_009819885.2. Lineage (NCBI taxonomy): Eukaryota > Metazoa > Chordata > Aves > Passeriformes > Turdidae > Catharus > Catharus ustulatus. The sequence goes on along the minus strand of NC_046224.1, from coordinate 69,260,758 downwards.
CAGCTCAAACACATCTTTTAAAAGCACTGGATTTCTACATAAACCCACCCTATAACATCCTGAATTGAGGCATAAGAAATGGCCTAGTGATACAGGTGTGACATTCCTACCTCCCTAGGAACAGCTGCATAAAGCCTGAAGAAACTTGTCTGGCAAGACATAGGAGCTGTTACAGGGTACAAGTCTTTCCCCAGGCCTAAAGAAACTCACAGCACTAAAAATACTGTGAATAAATTGATCCCACTTTCATGGCCTCACCGGGATGTACTCAACTGAGCCTGAGTCATGGTGATTTCCAGGAGTTCTTCGCAGGGTACAGGCTTGAGTGGGCTCAGAAAATTGAGTCACAGCTGACTAACAACTCATAGCAGTCAGGGAAAATGCCTGACAAAGGCAAGGAGCCCTTCCAGAGAGAGATCATTAACAAAGAGCTACTCATACTTCCTTTCTGAGCATTGTTGTCAGAGGAAAAAAAAAGAACAGGGGCAAGTTTAATGTTCTTTTTGTGTGCAATCAAAGCAGGGGCACCTAAGGGGATGCTGCCAGATGCTAAACTTGATCCCACACATTACCCAGGCATTGTTACATTGATCATCTCACAAGAAGTAGCTGTGGTACTTGGATTGCATCCTAGGTTACAATGTAAAGATGTGCCCAAAAGTATCTATTCTATCCCCATCTGCTGAACCCAGGTGGGGCAGTGACTGATCTCTTTGGGAGATACCCTCTGCTAATGGGCCATCTGTTAAAACCAGGTGGGGCAGTGTTTCCACAGCCCATCTTTCCTCCAGGGAGATGTCTTCTGTTCACGGGCCATTAAGTCCCACTGCATGACTGATAAAATTACTGCATCCCATTGGGAGATGTCCCACAGGGGGAGGAGTCAAGCATTCCCTTCCAAGATAAAAACTGAGATTTGGAACACCTAAGCAGCCCTTACCCACTGGTTTTTAGAGGACAAGAGCTACCAGACCTTTCTAGAGGATCACTACTTCAACAAAAACCACTTCATCTGGATTGCTACCACCCTGCTAACTAGCGGGGTGTCAGGCTGTATTCTGACTCTTTCTTTCTTACTATTGTATGTAATTTTTAAAATTTTTTTGTATGAAATGCTATTTCTGACTTGGAGTCTCTCACTGGTTTTGCTTTCAAAACCATTACAGGACTGTCAGCCTTATCCTACTCCTGTTTATGCCCCTTATCCCTGCCCCAAGTTCCCTGTCCCTTTTCCCTGGACCAGCCTGCATTAACCACCCCAACACTTCTGTTCAGCCACAGCCACATACAGGGAGGACATCTGGATGCATTTTTATCATCTCACCTGTGCTATCCTCCAGCCTGTGCTGAGTGTTGTAACCAACATGAGCAAACAAATCCACACTGCCAAATCAAAACATAATACAAATCTATGGCCTGGGAGCCTAAGAAACATATTTTATTGCTGAAATTGCTGCCTAGCAGAATTTTTTTCCAAAAGAAAGCTTTACTCTTCCCCCTCCTATCATGGAGAAGCATCCTGGGTATCTCAGCCACTTCCCTGCCTCCCAAAACAGGGAAAATATCTTGGCAATCATCAGCAAGAATGCTAACTGCTGTATATTTCTACCCATCCCTTATACTCACACATTTGGTGATGCAAGTGTCTATAAATTAAACATGAAAATTGCATGAGCAAGACAACATTTCAGAATCAGACCAACTGGTCCATGCAAGCCTATTTGTCTTCAGCTTCTGTGTGCTATTAACTATTAATAACCAAACACATACTACAGAAAAAGTCTGATAAAATAAAATCACTTGTTAAATCCACTCATTTAGGACATCTATCAACCCATGCTAGTCCACTTTCTGCACTTATATTTAATAACGTACTTTTATTTTTTGCTCTGGGTCTAAAAAAAGTACCTTTTTTTCCCCAGTAACTGAAAATGTTGGTCTAGTTGGAAAAACAAAAACTGGGATTCTTTTTTTTCCAGGAGCTTGTTGAGCTTGCCTGATCAATGGCTCTGATTAAGAACTAAGCAATGAGAAGTGTGTGTTAAAATGTTAGCCTCAATTAGTTTTATTGAGTGTTTTATTTGGCGAAGGTCTGCTGCCCTTTAGAATTATTTTTGTCCTACATAAATAGGATCTGTGCAGGGTTTTGAAATCTTAGACATGCAAAACAAAAAGAGTACAAAGGACAGCTGCAGGATGTGAAAACTGGTAAAATCCCAGCAGCAGCAATTATCTCCTCTCAAACATTATAGGGAAACAAATTTTGGTTTGTGTACATATATACGTGTGAATGTACATAAATATATACATGTTTATATACACACAAAATTCATATGCACACATTCCCCCACAACTTATTATCACTGTCCTTTAAAATGAGATGCAAATGAATACAAATTGCTGTTGTCTTCCAAGCACAGTAAAATAAACAGAACAAACTTTCAGAGGCTGTAAACGTTACCTGCACAATAGGAACAAATACATTTATCAATAAATACAAAATTTTGTTTTAGCTACACAATGGTCACAACAGGAAATTTCAGTGTCACTATTTGAAGCTGTTTATCCATTTTTACCAATTCAGACACATCTTGGGATTGCATTCTTGTGAAACAAGTCATGTGAGAGTTTGATTTGCAGAACTAGGATGATTCCATTGTTGGGATTGCTTAAATTGCCACTAGGTGAATTTTCTTCCTTAACTGGAGAAGCTCAAAATGTTTGGGAAGTGGGAGAAGTGGTAGTCAAACACATAAGAAAATTGAGAATTCATTTTGTGGGAACTGTATAAATCCTGCTCCTAAATTTGCGTTCTATGATCTCTCACAGTGGCTGGATTTGATTGCTGAACAAAATATTAAAGGGTCAGAGGAGGATGAAAGCATAAAGATGTGTTTGCTCCCAGAAAACCAAGATCAGCATCACTGGAGTCTGGACCAGACTTTTTAAAACACAGGGAAGTCTCTCCACCAACTTCAGTGCAATTGAGGTCAAATTTTTGGAATACAGACTTTGGAGACTGCCCAATTAAACAAATAACTTTCCTTGGGGCAACTCCACAAATCTGCTATTTACATAACGTGGCAAAGGCTGAGCCAGTTTTGCTTATCTGCATCAGCAGATTGTCCCTTCCTCTTGACAGAAAAATGCCTGATGGAAGCCAGCGTTGAACAAAAGCCACCTCAACCCAATTATGTGCTCAAGAAGATAACTGGAATAGTGACGCTGAAGAAGCACTCCCCCAAAATACAAGGGGGAAGATAATTTGTACTCATGAGAAGTCTGGGAAACCCAAACACACTTTGGCATTTGCAGATTCAAGAGTTCAGGTGGTATTTACCTCTCTCATAGCCAGACATTCAAATTACACCAGGAGACTCATAAATTAAAGAAAGCTGCTGTTAAAAAATAACCACATTATGTATAGAATAAATTAAATTCAATTTGATCTCCAATGTGATGTTTGGATGGAAACTTATGACAGGCTTTTGAAAAAGCAAAGTTGTGCACGCTCCCCTCCCTGTGTGCTTCTTGTAGAGCCTTTGGTGTGAACATGTATTGATCAATAACTGGTCTGGCTGAGGTGCAAGCACAGAATAAATGATTATGGTTACTGTAGTTAACTGTAACACAATATAAATCAGTGATAAATGCAAAGGACTTCTCCCAGTTTTTAATTGCCTATGAGGATAAGGAACCACTCCCAGCAGCATCCTACACAAGTTCAGATGCAGTTTCATCCCAGATTCCTGCATGAGCTCCTAATGCTGCAATTTGCCTTGGAAAGGAGGAGGAGTGTTTGGAAGTATCTACTGTGTTCACAGATGACAATACAATCAATACCTCTGTATATCAATCAATATCATCTCCTTTACACAGGTCATATGCAACAGTAGCCTACTCTGCTGCCTACAAGAGAAGGCAATAGAGCACAATTCTCAGAAGGAAGTCTCTATTTTTCCATTGTAAGAGCTGTGTTAGTTCTTACATGAACTTACACAGAATACACTAGATGGGTTCCATACATTTTTGTACAGATCAAGGACTAATAATAGGAAAAGTGCTACCCTAAAATATGTCTTTAGACATCATCAGTTAAAGTGATCTCAAGGCAGCTCAAAAGCCACAGCAGAAGGGAGTTTGGGACCTACTTTATAGCACAAATACCAACATCAGAAGCTTCTTCAGGATCACAAGTGGTTCAACTGTCTCCTTGCCAGCACAGAGAGTAAACTATTTACATAAACCAAGAAACTCTTCTGCCCAAACAAAAGCCAAGACCCACTAGCAGCACAGTAGAATGAGTAGACAGCACCAGATCTACAGACCATTTAAAAATCCACCCTGGAGCCTCAGGTTCCCCCCCTGTTCCTAGGGTGTGAGACAAAGGGAACAGGAGGATTTACACAAATACACTGCCAAAATGCAGTGTTTTGTTTCTAATACCCACACACAAAGGCACAGGAGTTGTACATGTGTACAAAAAGCAAAACTCAGCTGGGGATGCCAGGCCCTCACCCTTGGCTACTGGAACAGCATTTAGGAAGTTCTCACAAAGAGCCAATACAGAAACCCTATGGAAAGGGCTGGAATGTTGGGAAACACTCTGGATACACCATTAAAACTCCTGCTTACACATCCAAGACTTTGGCCTAGCTCTGCAAATGTTTCTACTCTTTGGAGTAGCTTTCTAAGAGCAAGTGCAAGGTTATCTTCCATCATTTGCCCTACTCAGACACAACCTGGTCATGGTAGAGACAAGACAAGACAAGACTTCACTGCCTTCTTCAGGGACTCAAATTAACTGGTGCCATCCTGGGGAGCACAGGTCACCCTCTACCACAGTGCCAGCAGAACATCTCCCTAAGGCCATAGTGCATTCATAACCAAGTCTTTAAAAACTTTTAAAATTGTAAAAACTGTAGAAAACTGCATTTTTCTAAAACACCCTGGCTCAGATTGACAGGGAAGAGCCCAAATCACACACACCCCTGGGAGCCTGGTTCTCAGAGCCCAGTTAACCCTCTGCCCTTGCATTCAGATTGATCCTGAAGATCTCACTGCAGCTCTGGCTTCTCATTGATCTCTGCCCAAAAGCCCCAGGTGGTGAAAGGAGACTCCTCACACCCCACCCTGTGCCAGGAAGGTTGTGGGAAGGGCAGCAGCAAGGCTGGAGCCCAGATCACCCCTGTGCAGTGTTATTGTGCTGGGGGTTTGATTTGCATGATATCTGAAAGGAAAAGGGTGGGGATGACTAGTTCTCTTGCGATCAGAAGCAAAAACAAGCCATCACTGCTTTAAGAAGTGCATCCAGCACAGAAAAGCCTGAGGATGAAAACAGGACTCACTTCAGTCATTGCTGGGCTGCCCCAAGAAACTGAGCTGCAGCAACCCCCAAACAAATCTTTGGGTTATGTTGGGACTGAGAGGACATGTGACACTATAACACCTACAAACCAACAGCTTGACCCTTCCTTCTCTCTGAGTGACTTGCACACGAGGATGTATCAAAACCTAAGCAATTCATTAGCAAATGAAACAGCACCTAGAACAGCACTCGAGAGGCACAGCAGGGACTCCAGCTGACAGCAAACAAACGATGCAGTATTTTTGAACACAAACACACACAAAACCTCTCCATGAGGTAAAGGGAAAGCAGGCAATTCAGCCCGACCACAGAGCTAGTTGTCAAAACACACCTACTTGTTTTTTCACAAGGGAACACCTACAGCTGAGTAGGGGCAGCATAGATTTATCTATTCCACTCCATGAGGTGTTTGGCAGTGCAGCCAGTCACTGAAGCAGAGTTCTGCAGGACACAAAAACACTGCCACACATTTCAGAGAACAGTCTGGGAGTACTGGCATCAGCTTGGATGCTGAGAGCAGAAAGAGCAGCCTGGCTGAGATCAGAACTGAGTTAACTTCATGGCTCTCAGTCTCCCTGTCTGCAGGTTGTCCTTGCTGCACCACCCACATTTTCCCTGCTTCCCAGATTGGTCTCTCCCTTTCCTTCTTTGGTAGGTCCTGCACAGGCTATCAGTGATTCACACCATCTCTTCCCACCCACAGCCACATTCCCCTTCCTTGGGACAACTCCCACAGCTGGGGATCCTCTCAGCACTCTCTTCCTGTTCTTGCACTTCTGCTTTGAAAAACAGACCACCTTTTCTTGGCAGTCTGCCTTACAGGACTGTGGGCAGTGGGGAAGGTTCAGGCAGATTTGATTTGTACATATGCCAAATTTCTGAATTTGGCTTTTTTTTTTTTTGAAGCTGAGAGATGCTTTTCCTCAGCTTTTTAAGCCTTATGTCTCAGCTTTTTGTTTGGTTTCCTCCCGTCAGCCTTAAGACAGGTCTTACAAAAGCAAATTAGAGCTGCTGCTACTATGTGCTTTTTATTGTAGCCACATCAAAAGATAACTAGGCCCCTGGTGAAATTGCCTGCTCAAGTATTTCCCAGTGGCATTGCATTTTCTAGGTTTGTTCTAACAGCATGAATCAAATATTGATTTAAGGGGGGTATCCACGTGAAATGAAAACAGATGCATAAATATGCACACACTGATAAACATACACAGGGTATAAATCAGTCAGCAGGTCTGATGCCAGGAAGGTGATTGTGAGTGTGTAATAGTGGTTCTGTGCAGCCTGGGTTGTGCAGGGGTCGTGCAAGGACACAGAGGATTCATCCAGCCTGGACTTTATTTAGCTATTGACGTTAAGGATGCTCCAATAAAAGCACCTAGGCCAGAACCTACTGTACAAAATAAACCTATGAATTAATTTACACCCTCTCCCATGCTGACAAGCAAAGGTCACATCACTCTAAGGTTTTGTGTAAAGGCAATTAGGTTGGAAAAAAGTTGGGCTAAACTCAAAGTACAAAAATGACAAATATAAACATAAGCCAGGATGAAACCAGCAAAGACAGGTATCTGTAGGGACTGAAAACTCCCAAAATCCCTTCACCTCAGGCTGCATCACAAAACTTCAGACATGGATTTATTCAAGATAAGGAACTGATTTAATTCATAAAGTAATGCCACCAAGGAGCACAGTGTCATCAGGTCAGTGCATCATGCCCAGCACATGATTCATTGAACAATAACATATAATCATATTTGATCATGGTGAGCTAGCTCAGGCTGGAAAAGAATAATTACATCTTCTGCTATCAACCATCAACTCATAAATTACCACAATTACTGCATTAACTTCACTCTGAACCCTGAGAAACTTTTTCCCACTTCCTACAGTAGGAGGAAGGGGATGAACTACTGCTAAAGGAGGAGGAAAAAAAAAGAGTTATTAAACTGTACTCCAGTCATGGATAACTAACTGCAGGCAGACCTCTGGATGTGGTTGGACTGACTCTGCAGAAGAAGCAAAGTAACCTGAGAAGGCCATTTGAACAAATGGGAGGTGCAGTTTGAACATCTGGTTTTGGGAAAGAACACACTGTGCCACCAGACTTAAACCTCTGTAGAAAAGCCAAGTCAAGGAGCAATCTTGAGTTCATTCAGCATGGCATGTAGGAAAAGGTTTAGCTAGGGATCCAGTCAAGGACCCAAAAGACCTGTCCACAGCCCTATTCCAACAACTTAATCCCCCTGATATTCTAAATAGCTTTGCCAAGAGGTTAATCACTCAATTTTCAGTAAAATGTGTAAGATTAGAGACTTTGACATATCCCAGGATTAGGCCCAGTAGAACTGATATTACTCAAAGGAAAAAAAAAAAAAGAGCTCATTTTAATGTAAATCTAGAGATGTGGGCAATTGCTGTATTTATGTAAGGAGCATAAAAAGGGAAAATTTTCTGGCAGTAGGAACTGTGATAGCTTAACTAGCATATGAACAGAGAAAATCAGAACCTGCTCATAATGGATGCTTTGCATGCTCAGTCATACCTCTGGCCCAGCAGCATATATCTGCACACATTAAAGACAAACTGTGTGTGGTGGGGGTGCCAAAAACTGAGGGAGATTGGTTAAAGTGTCAGAGACATTTCAGGCACATGGTGGATCTAGCTCTTGGCAAATCAAAAATCTCAGAGGAGAAGCAGTGAAGCCTCGCTGATACAAATCAATAGGTAATTGGGATGTTCTCCTGAACTCACAGCTGAAACCTTGGCTGCAAAAGAAGGTTGAATTCTGAGTCCATAGCACTGACTTCACAAAGCTTTATTTTTCATAGATGCAGAATGAAAATGAGTTAGAGCATGAGAGACTTCACATGCCAAGTAAACACACTTATTAGTGAAACAGAGAGATTTATAACTAATCTAAAAGAAACCAAAGCAAAAAAGCACCACCAAACTGCAGGACACATTTACCATATTCCCACAAGTGGGAAGAGTTCCTACGGATTGTCACTGTGAGCCAGGTAAAAATGGAAACCCTTGCCAAAACCACTGAGCTCTGGCCCAGGTGAAAGGCAGCTGCACACTCTGGCATGTGCAAAGCCTGAGGCTGGACTGGAGGAAGAATTCAAAGCCAAATCAGGCTGGTTTTACCCTCATGGATGTTATGGTCAGCTCTTACTGAGAAGCAGAGGGACAGAACTGCAGGAGCTGTTTGGGAGGCGCACAGGTACAAAGAAGCAGCAGGAGGGCACAAAACCCCTCATGTACAACACCACCAGCAAGTTCTGCCACCAAGAACAAAGACTCCACCTTTTTAATCTCTGCACAGCCCAAACTCCAATGTGTTAACGAGGGGAGCAGCTCCTCTGAGGCTCAGCTGGGCAGCAGGGATCTGGCATGGACTGCAAACCAAAATTTGTCACTTGTCAACAATTCTGACATTACCCAGTGCTTGCTTTGTAAAGCCAAACCTGTCTCTGCAGAAACAGTCTCTTGTTTGCTTCAGTGAAAGACAGCTTATGTTTTTTATCCACCTTTGTTATTTACAATAGAGATCCTGACCATGAACTTCTCTTCATAATAGGAAAAAGCCAACAAGACTTACACAAACAGAACAACAGGCTTTGGACAGAAAGGGGCCATGGTATTCACTGACAACAGAAATGGAGTAAGCTGAATTTCAAAGGGTAGCTGGTGTGACAAGAGACAGCACAGTGTGTGTTTTCCAGTTCTGAGAGTGTAGAGACTTACAAAGGAAAAAAAACACAAAACCAGAGTGTCTTTCCATACATTATCAGAAAGAGTAAACATATTAGTGCAGCTAATTATAATTGCCAATAAAACATCCCCAGGGAAAGTCCATTACTGTCACTATTTTTCTAACTGCACAGAGGAAAAAAAAAAGTATTTTGGGGCTGAAGGGACAGCAAAGACAACATTCCCTCCTAGGGCTGGGCAGCACAGGGCTCCACAAGAACCTTCTGCCTCCCACCAACCTGCTGAGTGTGGATGCTCCTAGGAGGCAATACTGGGCAACACCCCAGGGCAGGTCAGGAAAACAGAAGTCAGACCTATTTCCTGATTTTCTTTAAGATTTACTGCAGTGGAAAATGGAAACACAAATCCTGCTTCTTGCTATGCCCACCTTCCCTTCAGGAAAGGAAAAAAAGGATACTGACCCCTCAGTATCAGCTTTAATGGAACTAAAAGGAGTTCTCTCAATTTCTCCTTCATGGGTGGGGGAAATCAAGTGCAAGCCTATGTACTGATCAGTCAAGGTCTCAACTCATGACTTGTTTGTGAGACAAACATAGGAAAGTGTTTTAGGAGACAGGACAAACATTCAAGCCCCTTTGGCTTAAAGTAAGTGGAAAAGAATGGGGGGTAAGACTCAAGGTAACAAATAATGTAATAGCCAAAGAAAACAAGAGCAAATCCATGTTTAAACTCGAGTGACAGAGCCTAGTCAAGTCTACATTTGTTTCAAATGCCTCATAAGTACATCAGGGAGTACCTGCCACTGCAGATGAGATGGAGAATTTGATGTGGGAGAGAGGGAGGTGGAGACAGATCCAGAGGTCTCTGGGGTCCAGGGAAAGCTGCAAAAGCTGCCTGGGATGCTCATGCATGTGCTGAACCAGATCTGCTCTCAGATTGCACCACTTGCCAGGCTGGGCTCTTCGTGTGCAGTGAAGTTTTAAACAGAACATGACTAGCCAGAGTCAGATTAGAGTTAAATATTCTATTCTTCCTCCCCTCTTCGTGCACAAAACCTTTCCCTTTGACTAGGGGCAGGGGAGAAGAGAGAACTCCATGGAGCAGCCACATTGTGGAGTTTATGACTCCACATCAAACAGGTTCACTAAAAACTGCAGCTGTGACATCCAACTTCTCCTCTCTGGTCAAGTCTAAACAGCAGCTTGATGCAGCTCAGGACAGCAGACAAGGGGTCATGCCCCAGAACCACCTGGGGAACAGGTGCTTTGCTCTGTCCTAACAGCATGGAGAGATATCCTCCACACAGTCCAAATCTGCCTTATCTCCAACTAATTGTGCACAGACACAAACAGCCTGTTGAGATTTGAGGGGAATGCAAGGCCATGTTTGTTACAGCACAACATCTGTTTGCCATTTATGGGGAGGGATGGTAAACTGTTTAAAAAAAAAAAAAAAAAAAGGATAGCCCCTATAACAGCCTTAGTCCACATCACTTCACCCTCTTCTCACCTCTGACCACTCCCTAGGCAAGTAACACAGGCCCTCCTTTTACAGCCCTTTGCAAATAAAAAACAGTGAAGTGCCATGAAGGATAAGAATCAGTATAACCATTTCACTTCCTTGCTCATATCCAAAACACAGGTACTTGTATTAAAGGCTGTAAAATGCACAAGTCACTGAAAAATGAGATGTGGCCAAGAAGATGTAAATCATAAATGCCTGTGCAAAGACAACACAGGTTTTGGGTTATGTAATTCACCCTCAGCTCCAGGTGCCTGCCTGAGGGAGAGGACAGTATGAGCAATTGGCACAGGAGCTCAGGGCCACTGTCAAAAATGTGCTGGAGAAGTTCTCCACCCACACACCCTCCCCTCCCATCTGACCCACTCCAAACTCTCTCAGCTTAGATCTATCACTTACATCGCTGAGAACAGGATGAACAGCAACAGGGAGTAAAGTGCTACCATTTCTTTGACAGAGAAATGTCTATAACAGACTTCAGGATGCAAAAACTCCTCAATTTACATTAATGAAAAATTTCACATGCTTGGTTTTTAGAAAAATCAAATTATTATGCAATTATGCTGCTTAACCATAGAACAGTTTAGGTTGGAAGGGACATTAAAGCCTATCCCATTCCACCTGTCTGCCATGGGCAGGGACACCTTCACTATCCCAGGTCACTCAGAGCCCCATCCAGCCTGGCCTTGGACACCTCCAGGGATGGGGCAGCCACAGCTTCTCTGGACAACTTGTGTCAGTGCTCCACCACCCTCACAGGGAAGAAATTCTTCAATACATCTAATCTAAATTTCCCCTCTTTCACTTGGAACACATTACTCCTTGTCCCTTCCCTCCAGTTCCTGATGAAGAGCCCCTTCAGATACTGGAAGGTTGCTATGAGGCCTCCACACAACCTCTTCTTGTCAAAAGTGAACTCTCAGCCCCAACTTTCACAGCCTGTCTGCCCTGGCAAAGTGCAGAAATGGCATCATAACCTCTATTTGCAATCTCATTTTCAGTCCTAATTTTTAGAAGGCCTTTAAAAGTCAGATTTACCATTCTACCCTATTTGTAGAAACACACAATTTTATTAAGCACACGCTTGAAATATATTGTTAAGCTGTAAATCAAACACCCCTAGGTGGAACTATGCCCCTGCACAAATACCTCCCATAGTCTGGGAACTGCCTCTTTTCTGGAGAACCTCCTGAATTTCCTGCCCATTCTGCCTGTGAAGATGAGGACAAAGGCAGAACAACACAAAAGGGAGGAAAGCTAATTGAAAAGTGCAACTCCCTCCTCTCTGGGACCTGCTTAGCTGTGTGTCTTTTATAGATGGCTCTGCTCAAGCACCACGATTTCCCTCACACTTCCACCTTCACAGTGTGCAGTGCTTTGTCCTCCCAGCTGGGCAGCAGCCTTTCCAAACACAGCCCTATTATTTCTTGGGGTAAGTGGGATAGTTCATCTCATTTTCCATCAGGGATGAAAATTAAAGGCTGCTGCTCGTGCACCACACACCAGACCTTACATAACTGACAAAGACTGCCCTGGCTCTGGCTCAAAGGGAGCTGGGAGAAATCATCTGGCTGGGAGGAATTATCTATTATAAATAAATCACATGCATGCACACAAAGAGCAGTTCTCACCCAGACTAAACACTTTCCTCCGAGCGAGGTGTCTGCTTTGTGCTCTGTGAACAGGAAAATCACATGTCCCACACTTCAGACCAAAATGCTCTGCAGTAAAGGAGCCAGGATAATCACTTACTCCAACTATCACAGTCTAAGCCTTGAAAACTCACCCAGTGGCCAAATTCATCTGTATTTCTGCCCATGCACTTGGACAAGTACAAAACAGGGCTTTGCAAAGCACCTTTTACACTGTCTGTGCTTCATTCACTCCAGATTATCTCAGCACCATCCTGGAAGTTGCTCTCCAGTGGTTTGTGCAGTGCACAAGGATCCCATCCAGCACATGAATCCCACTGCAGCCAGAGGACAGCTCCTCTCAGGATGCTGGGATGCTCCTCAGCACTGTGACCCCTCCTGCTTGGGCTGCCCATGACCTGGATGAGGGATTTCACTCCTCTCAGCTTCTCCACTGTGACTTTACTGAAGCAGCATCAGTTTGGCAGTCTACAAGAAGGAAATCCAGTTGGTGACAAATTCCTTCCTGCAGCCACACTCCATGGCATCAGGTTTCAGCAGTTTGCTGCAAGCTCTTCCTACAGGTTCACCTCCTGATGTCAGCACAACATTTAATAATTGTCCTATCACATGCAAACTGGGACCCCTAGAAAGGACAGATGATTTTGGGTACAATCCTCTCCACAGGTGCAGAGACACCCTGAGGAAAGGTTAGGTACAAAACACTATGGCAATGTTACTGCTATTTAAAATTGGTGTTGTCTAAGTAAAGAAATTCCTCCTTGGAATCCACACGACTCCAAATACACATTTTTCAGCAGTCCATCAGCCTTTCCCCTTCTCATCTGCCACCATTTTCACAACTCAAGGAATCAGCACGCTGGAGAAATGTTTTAAATAGGGGTCCAAAGAGAACCCACACTATGGGGAAGAGGAATCTTCAATATAGCCATGAACCCTCCTGTCTCCTCTGGGCACTTCTGATAAAATCCAAAAAGAAGGAGCTGAAACCTTACTCCAGCTTTTCCTTGTGTCCATGTCATCCCAGGAAAAGTGAAGAGGTTCTCTTAGAGAGACTTTTATCTACACAAAGCTTTCAGAAATTAGTCACCAAGGCAGCAGTGGCGTGATGGGAGCCAAGCCTGTGATGGAGCAGCCCTGAATTCAGGACCAGGGTTTCTGGTTAGCCAGGAGTTCTCTGCAGAGATGCCTTCAGGTAGAAAAGCTTCCAGGCAGGCAAAGAGAAAACTTTGTAAAAACTCAGGCATGCTTTCAGTGTGTGTTAAGCTTATTGAGACATTACACTGAATTTTGCTGTGATTGCTACTGCTCTGACTTTGCTAGCAACCACACACACATTGCACTCTTGCCCAGATCACATGAGTGTTGATCACTGTGTTTTAATATCTGCATTTAAAAAAAAAAATAAAATCCTAGAAACAATAAAACAATTCCCACCACAATACAAGGAGGAAAGGGAAATAAGAGACATGAATATAAAAGGATATAATCCTTAAAACAAATGGTTTCACACAATGTAAAAAACATTCAAAATCTTGACCAAGTCAATGCTCAAAACCATTTGGTTTCTATTCCTGTGTCCCCTCCTCTGGTGGAAGAGGTTTGCACTCCTGGAGGTGCAGCCTCACTTCTAGACCATTGAGACATGTGAAATTTCATCTTATATATTGGATCCTTACCCCAATTGAACGATTTGAAGCTGTTGGTTTTCTTCCTGCTGATAAAGCAGCCACAAAAATAGTGCCTAGTGTTACTTCTTTAAACTAATTTACACTTTATTTAAAGTAACTCCAGTTATCATAATTACCTTGTTTGATGAAGGTCATGCTAATTATTATTACACCTATTATAATCTTTAATTTCTTTCGTTTCTTACAGTAGAGTGATGCCCTCATCTCTTTAAACACATTCAGGGATTTGCAGCCATATCACCCTCACCTTCCCTAAAATGTCATTTTCAACCTATTGGTCAACTCGAGGATCAGAAGAGGGACATGTTATTCTACATGGAAGTAATTAAATTGAAAAACTGCCTGAAGCTGAACTGCCAGGAGATGAATCAGAGATGCTACTGCTTCTGGGGCAAATGTTATGGGCATTCCCTTCCCTGTAAATCAGGTATCCTACAAACAGGTGATGCTAAAGGAACTGAAGGATTTGATGGTGTCACAAAGCCCATTTTCCAACCCAAATACCTAAGCTTCTGGTGTATTTTTTAAACTGGGAAAAGAGTGATGGAAAGTCCTCAACAAGAGTACAATAAGAAGAGTTTACTAGGGGAAAGGAAAACAAAAGCAGTTCGAGGGGTACAAGGTCCCTTTTCTTCTTTGCTTTCTGCTTGCTGGGAGATTCCCCCCTTTTAGCATCCTCCAACATGGAAAGAAGCAGAAGGAAGCTTTTGCTGGTCTCTGGCACCTTTTGCCCTGCTGCTGTTCCCACATCCCATTGATTTGTTCCCTGTGCGGCAGATGCCAGTCCAGTAAAAATGGAATATTTATCTCTGCAAGATTTATCTGAAAGATCTCCTGAAACTCTGCCTTTCAGTAGGTGGCAAGGAAAAAGCAGTTTCTCTCTCAAAATGAACATTTCTATGCAGAATTTGGCTTTCTCTCTACCACATCCTCAGAAAATTTTGGTTTTTTGTGACCTTTATGGTCTAGAAGGATTTTCAGTGCAGTTGCATGGACCAGATTCAATGCAGTAGCTGTTTCATATTGTCCAAATGGTGTAAAAAAAAGAAAACACTTTTAGTTACACTGACCATCAAGAAATAGAATCTACTTTATAATCACTTTGCATTAAGGGAGAAACAAAATTCAGCTTGGAGTAGAAATATGCAATAGAAAAATGGGGGCAAGAATGGCTCAATAGCAGAATCAATAAAGTGTGTCTGCAGGGGTCTTCATCCTTGACTAAAAGATATTTTTTCAGTCTGAAATCAAAATTTGCATTTCATTTTCATGTTCAAAACTTTTTGCCCAGTTTCAATTTTAATAAAAGTAGGGTTTAGTTTCCCCACAAAAGTGCCTCACTTTAAAAAAACCTTCTAATTTTTTTTTTTTTTCCTTGAAGCAATTCTTCCATCCCAGCCTAAGAAAAACAATTAGTACTGGCTGGACCCATAATCAGAAATATTTGTAAAAATTCTGAAATGTGCAGCCTGGATTCCCTAGGAAGTGTAGCTTGTTCAACAAAGAAAGACATTAAATAAGTGTCCTGGGATATGTCTGAAATATAAAAACTGTCATTGCCACAGAACCATTGGGCTGGCAGGGATGGAATTAACTATTAAGTGAGTATTACTCACAAAATTTTTATTAGGCTGGCTATTTCTTTGTGTCCAGGGAGAGCTAGGACACACAATCAGTAAGGGAAATTTCCATGTCTTCTGAAATAGCTAAGGCAGGACCTGAACAAAAATTTCCCAGCACTGCTGGCAGCAACAACAACTATTTATTTTGTAATATTTAACGAGAAAGTGTCCAAGTAACCAAAAGCAGATGACAAGATGAAGATGTAAGGGGCTGCAAAAAGCAAGCATCAGGAAATTGGCACCAAGAGCATCTGAGATAGCAGTCTTTATAAAGTGTTGGGAAATGAGGATGTAATGTCAGAGTTTATAGAATTACAATGCTCATTGCAAACACTCAGCCCTTTCACAGCAATCTCCATATAAAAGCTGTCAACCACAGACTTCATTTTAAAGAGGACTAGATGGTCATGGATCATGCTATTAGTTTACATTTTTTCAAAGATTTGTCCCCTGAAGAAAAGCACTGGGACCAACAAAGCAAACATCTTCCTCTCTTCCCTGAGGCCACCTCAGAACTACTGCAGCAAGGAGCTGCTGCTGCAGCCTAAGCAGAATTGCCTGCCTGTTCAACGCTCCTCTCTGCTTCATATTCAAGCTGCTTACATGGCCCAAGTGCTGGTTTATTACAGTAATTTCACAATTATAAACCGCAGCAGATTATAAGCCACACATTACAATACAGAGTGTGATAAAAGGTATCTGTTCTATCACCATCTGCTGAGGGTGGGGGCAGTGATCCTTATCTCTGTGGGAGATATTCTGCTAATGGGCCATCCATTGAAACCAGGCAGGGCATTGTTCTTTATCTTTTCACAACCCATCCTTCCTCCAGCCAGTCATTTTCTGCTCATGGCCATTGAGTCCCACTGTGGGACTGATAAAATTACTGCATCCCATTGGAAGTTGCTCCAGCCAGGGGGAAGAGCCCAACATTTCTTACCAAGATAAAAACAGAGGTTTTGGGACACCAAGGGGGTCCCTTTCTCCACTGGACTCCAGAGGAAAACCGGATTTCTCCACATCACCACTGGAGCTCCGGAGGGAAACTGCACCTTGTACAGGAGCACTGCTCCAACTGAATCACATCTGTCACTGCAGGAGGATGCAGCCACCATTTAATGGGACTGCTACCAACACCTTGCCTGACGGGGTGTCAGGTTGTACTCTGACTTTGTCAGGGCTTGGAGTTTGTTTCTTTGTAGTACTGTATTTCTACTTTAATTTCCCTAGTAAAGAACTGTTATTCCTATATCTTTGCCTGAGAGCTCCTTGATTTCAAAATTATAATAATTTGGAGGGAGGGGGTTTACATTCTCCATTTCAAAGAGAAGTTCCTGCCTTTCTCAGCAGACACCTGTCCTCCAAACTAAAACAGTAACTTTTCGTTCTTTGTCCATATATAAGCCGTACCTGATTATAAGCCGCACTTCGGGTTCGGACCAAAATTTTAGTCAAAATGGTGCAGCTTACAATTGTGAAATTACTGTACTTCCTGGTTGCAGTGGGCTAAAAGAGACCAAGAAGGGCTGCACAGATCAGCCTTGCCTGGATCCTGGTTCCATCCTGCCTCAGCCTGCAGGGAGCTGCCTGGTACCAAAGGGTTCTCACATTAAATGGGATTCTGTCCCCTCTAATCATGTCCCCTTCCTAATGCAGGCATGTGCCACCTCACCCAGGAGCATCCAAGTAAATAAAGGAAGACCTACCTCTGCTACTATTTCCAAAGTCAGTCAAAACAAAGTCCAAGGAAGTTAAGAGAGAGATGGTTTGCAGGCACCTGGAATGATGGGACAATGAGGAATGACTCCACACAGAGCAGGGCTGGATTGCATATTTGGAAAAATTGTTGATTATGAGGGTGGTGAGACACTGGCACACAGGTTGTCCAGAGAAGCTGTGCCTGCCCCTGGATCCCTGGAAGTGTCAAAGGCCAGGTTGGATGTGGCTCTGAGAAACTGGGTTAGTGGAAGGTGTCCCTGTACATAGAACTGGATAGGCTTTAAAGTCCCTTCCAACCCAAACCATCCAGGATTCCACAATTGGGTCGGACAGCACCCCAAGACCCCTGGGCAGTTCTATGGAGTGGCTACTGCTGGAATAGCCCTTACTGACCCTGCATAAAACAGCCATATTTATATGTAATACATGTATTTATATATACTCAGATTGGCCACTGCCTGAGGCACAACCACAAAGCATTTAACTGAGGGCAACATTCACAACCACAGACAGCTGAACCTAAACTGAGATGCCCCCAGGGCACATTTGGGGGTGTTAGCCCTGCTAGAACTCAGTGACACAGCACTCACCAGCCCCCAGAGCACAGATGACAATCCACCAGTAAGAAAACAATATTCCAAAGCAATTGAATTCAGCACAAATCATTTAAGAGATCAGATAATTCCTTGGTTGGCATTTTTTAATGCCAGTGTTACTTTATTCATTTGCATTTTCAAAGCAATGCATTCCTATTTAATCAATTATCAGATAGTTTCTCATCAAGATGAGTAAAGAAATTACAGTAGAGATTTTTTCTTTATTATTTTATCAGATTGGCAATATCAAGAGATAATGCAATGGCCCCAGGCACCATAAAATATTCAGCACTGTGAATCAAGTTCTTGATAAAAGAGCAGTAGAAAGCAGCATTTTATTAAGGCCCAGTGCTTTAAAAAAGCATGCTTCTAAATGATTTAATTTAAAATTAAATTTCATTTTAATCATTTGATTACTGTTTAACAACAATACATAATTCATATCTTAAAAAAAATCAGATCCTGCTCTCTATGACTATATATATATGTAAAAAAGGACTAGCAATTTGAAATTTTCCCCTCCAAGCAGCCAATTCTGACACTGCATCTTCATTCTGGAGAGTTCCTTTCTCAGGTTGCATCAAACAGCAAGTCAGCCCTGGGCAACCAGAGAGAGTCAGAAAAATTGAAGGATGCTGTAAAACTACACTCTGTTTCCCTCCCTCTCATTCTTTATATCAAGTTCATCTGATGGTCACAAACCAGTTATTTTAATCTCACAAACCTGATATTTTAACCTATATCAAAAAAATTCTCTTTTTTGATTTTTTTTTGGTCACACAAAGGATGACCAGGTGGTGCACAAAAGAAAATATTTGGCACTTGAAGTAGACCATGCTGTTCACCCTTTGGTCGCTGTTTCCCAGAGGTCAGGGAGTGTCAGACTTCCTTCCAAGAGCCACCACAAGATTCCTGTCACACCCCTTTAAAGAGCAATTTGTACTCATACATTGCGTTTAAGGCCAATCCAAAGCAGAGTGCTGTGTGAAGAGTTTTTCTGATAAAATTTCATATAAAGTTTTGAAGTACTACCACATTAAACAGAAAATAAATCCTGGATTTGTTTTTCTCCCTCCACCTAAAGGCAGTCTTTTTTTCCCTTGCATTTCTAAATCTGTACGAACAAAATAATGAGTGGTGGGAAAAGGAAGAAAAAATATGAAAAATAAGAAGCCTGATGTGTGTAAGAAAACTTTATTATAAGCCAGCTGGACTTACAAAAAAAAATTTTAAAACCCTCATGAATTTTTTGTTCAGAGGGATGATGATACATCCCCCCATTTAATCCTAGCAAACAAAAGCTGAGCCACAGTTATCTGGATTAAATGAGACTAATTAAATTTCCTTTTGGACAGACATCACTCTTAATCTCCCCACCGGCAAGCTTAAGCAATGTTTCATCTTTCACAGGTAAAACCTGTCTAGAACTCCAGAGCTCCCACCAAAGGGAGCAACTCTCCCAAATCTCATAAGGCAGAAGCAGCTCTGCCTCCAGGCACTCCAGAATAAGCACTGTTAAATATTAGCCAGCCAGGATTGTATAAAACCTCACACATTTCCTCCCCCAGCACTGAACTAAACTATATGTTCAGTAATTTCATGATTATAAGTCGCACCTGGTTATAAGCCGCACATTACAATACAGAGTGTGATAAAAGGTATCTGTTCTATCACCATCTGCTGAGGGTGGGGCAGTGATCCTTATCTCAATGGCAGATATTCTGCTAATGGGCCATCCATTGAAACCAGGCAGGGCATTGTTCTTTATCTTTTCACAACCCATCCTTCCTCCAGCCAGTCATTTTCTGCTCATGGCCATTGAGTCCCACTGTGGGACTGATAAAATTACTGCATCCC
This sequence comes from Catharus ustulatus, assembly GCF_009819885.2. Lineage (NCBI taxonomy): Eukaryota > Metazoa > Chordata > Aves > Passeriformes > Turdidae > Catharus > Catharus ustulatus. The sequence continues at coordinate 69,241,018 of NC_046224.1, read as the reverse complement.
ATTGGAAGTTGCTCCAGCCAGGGGGAAGAGCCCAACATTTCTTACCAAAATAAAAACAGAGGTTTTTGGGACACTAAGGGAGCCCCCTTCTCCACTGGACTCCAGAGGAAAACCGGATTTCTCCACATCACCACTGGAGCTCCGGAGGGAAACTGCACCTTGTACAGGAGCACTGCTCCAACTGAATCACATCTGTCACTGCAGGAGGATGCAGCCACCATTTAATGGGACTGCTACCAACACCCTGCCTGACGGGGTGTCAGGTTGTACTCTGACTTTGTCAGGGTTTGGGGTTTGTTTCTTTGTAGTACTGCATTTCTATTTTAATTTCCCTAGAAAAGAACTGTTATTCCTAATTCCCATATTTTTGCCTGAGAGCTCCTTGATTTCAAAATTGTAATAATTTGGAGGGAGGGGGTTTACATTCTCCATTTCAAAGAGAAGTTCCTGCCTTTCTCAGCAGACACCTGTCCTCCAAACTAAAACAGCAACTTTCCGTTCTTTGTCCGTATATAAGCCGCACCTGATTATAAGCCGCACTTTGGGTTCGGACCAAAATTTTATTCAAAATGGTGCAGCCTATAATCGTGAAATTACTGTAATTCTACAACTCCAACTTGCTTCTCCTGCTGATGAGCTAAAAGAGTTGGTCTATAATTGGACCAGCTGCCTCACAGTTAAATCTCTGTCCAGAAAAGTGTATAGACCTATGAGGAAAAGCTGTGCCACAAAATAAAAAACATGTGCAATGAGCATTACTCAGCAGGCTGTCAGATCACAACAAATGCTTGGGAAGGGTTTTAATTTAATCCACTTCTTGTAAACATGGGCAGGCATTGAAAACATTGTAAACTCAAAGAATGAAATTTAAATCTTTGAAAGAGCTTCAGGCCACTGGGGGATATTTGAACACTATTGTCACTCACTCTCCTCAGCTTTTAGAGTTGCTTGGTCTATACATGTTTAATTACATTTCTGGAAAAGCTGAAAAGCACCAAATGGAGATATATATATATATGTACTATGCATTGCACATTTTATTTTATCTTTCCTGTCCTTCCATAGCAAACAGCTTCTAGACTGCAGTAGGTGTGGGTTAATTTATGCCACTCAGAGTTAGAATTTTCATACTTCTCTACCCAGAACACAGTTGTACATTTAGAGAAGCTTTGTGCCGTATTATAAGCTCTTAAATTAATCAGAGTTTCTGATCTAGTCTTTTTATACTCTCTGCTTGGGAACATTTTTATGAAGGAAACATCATTTTACCTGGCTCTACATAATATTTAATTCTGCTTCTCAAATCTCAGTTAATCTCATAAAGGCACACTGCTCTAAGTGTTCCCTCCTCTCGCTTAATTAATTTTTAATGTTCAAAAAATTGCAGTTTCCAAAGAAGCCAATTAAAATGATTCATCCCCAAAAATCCCCAGCAAATGCCCTTTCAGGATGACTCAACTGCTTGTATTTATTGTATTTGCTCAAGTCAATGAGAGGAAACTATTTTTGAAGTTGGAAGACGGCGGTAACAAAACAGAAAGGAGATTTATAACAAAACAGCCACGTTGCTCAGCATTTTTCCATCCAGGAGAAAGCAGCCAAGGCGTGACATCCAAATTACAGAGCAAGTTGAGGGATCACTGAGGAGGCAATAAAGGACATAGATACGCAGGAGCCACGAGACTGAGATGGAGCAAAGGGATCTACCAGTGTTTTGATACTTTCCCAGGAAAGCTGAGGCCAGGTTTTCCTCACACATCCATCCCTACGAACCCTTTCCATAGGCTCTAACATTAGCTAGGCTGTTCCTTGAGCTGCAGCAGCTTGCTAGGAAGGATGGAAGCACTGAATTTGAGAATAATTATTCTTAAGCCACGACAGATGCTCACACTGACTCCTGCTCTGCCTCAGGCACTGCAGAGTAAAGTCCCTCTTGAGTCTGAATCCTTGTTTTTCCTTCAAGGACTAAATGCACTGGGGAAAAAAATGCCTGATTTAGGGAGTTCTTTGGTTGTGTCTTTCTCCTCCTTGCCATTTTTTTCATCCCTCCTTTCTTTCCTTATTTATTTTTAAAAATAGGATTGGCTTCTTCTACAGTTTCACAGTTAAGTGTAGCTAATCAAGTGTGGGATAAGGGTGGATTTGATGAAGGGGTTCCTTGAAGGTCAGCTAAAGATGGTCCACATAAAAGAACTCTGCACCCATGTGGGTCCCTATAAAGTTAATCCAAGCAAACAGAGGTAGTTTTGAAATGCCAGAGCTCAGCCAAAATCATGTGGTTGCATTGGTTCAGTGCCTGCTTCAGGCAAAGCTTCCACTTACTTAGTGATTAAACCCAATTCTGGTATTTTCACCATGTCTCCTTAAACACCCATCCCCTCAGTCTTCAAGGGGATGCCCAGAGCAGATCTGAAAACCATCCCCAAAACTGCCATACATCCAACCTACATACAGACACTTCTATCCTTGCACTTAACAGAGGATAACTTCATTTTTATAGGCTCTTTTAGAACAGTAGGTTATCAAAAAATCAATAGTGAAATCTTTCATCTGTGGTGGACTTGTGATGTTAGAATAAAATCACAGAACCTTACAGAAAATTATAGCACTACCTCTTTATAAAGAGGAAGCCCTAATATGTTTGTGTAATTCCCAATGATAATGAGTAAAAATAATTTAATGGGGAAGGAGTGACAGACACCAAAGGAAGGGTCACCTTCCAGATAATGATTGGGACTGGCAGACTCATCACAACCTCAGTGAAAGACAAAGAGTGAATGTTCTTTAGTAGTGGAAAGCTAAAACACCTCATGTGATGTCAATTCTTACTTTTCGAGCAAGCCAACAAATAATGCACCTCAATAATTCACACCTAGATGGCAATAGGTAGATCATAGGACATGACTGAACAGGATAAAATATCATTAAATGCTAAAAAGAACCTGCTGAAAACAGGAAGAAAAAAAACTCAGGTATGTTTAGAAGAACAATATAGTGTTCTATCTCATTATCTCAAAGAGAACACGCAGCTAAGTAGATTCCATATAGCAAAAGCTGAAAAAAGCCCATTGCACAATGATGAAAGCATGCAAAGTCTGCTGATTTATTAAAAAATGTATCACTGCTAAATTCTTCTAGAGCAACATGCAACAGCTCTAGTTCCAAAGCCTTAGTGAAGACTACTGCTTCCCTCATTCATCATTACGTCTCCCATTTTAAATCAGAAAAAAAAAAGTTATTAAAGGCTGGAAGAATTTGTTTGGTTACTCTACACAGCCATAGCAAAAAATCTTTTAAGATTTGGCATATGGCTTACAAACTTTTTGACCCTTAGTTTACACGATAACATTTCGAAAAAATAATTTGATGCTTAGCACATATTCAGGTGCAGAGCCTGAGCCTATGCCAATGAGGTGAAAATAAGTCTTATTTGGTACAGCAAGTGTTGTTGGTAAGCATTAAATTATCCTCTTAATTATTTTAATTGTAGTATGGATGTCAAATCTTGATGCTCATTAATATTCTACTCTTTAAATAAGCATCACTATAGGGAAAGTAGAATTCAGTGGGGCACTGGAATCATCCCAAGTATTTTCTAAATATAGGTATAGCTGCCACCTAAGTGGCCAAATTCCTACATCAGTTTCAGCAGCATGATCCAAGATAGATCTGTAAGCTAAATATAGAAGCAGTGAAAAGAAAGAACAGGAATGAGTAGGCTGCAGTGTAATGGAAAGGAAAAGCAGCACAGCCATCCTTGAAGTGTCCAGTTCTCCTATGGGGGACCAGGGATGCAGTGCTGCTTTATCAGTCCTATATTCTCAAGGAAACCATGTTATTATAATGCACACCTATATCACAGGTGTTTACATGTAAAGCAAATATCCTCAGCAGCTGGACTTGAATAATCTTCATGGATCCCTTCCCAACCCAGTCTATTCTATGATCATTTCATTTTTAGCTCCTCTCAGAGCTAAAGAATAACACTTAAAACACAGAACTGACAAAACACACAAGTTCTCTGCAGTTTTGTGTGCCTATGAGAATTAAAGTGTAGGTTTTTTTCCTCTACAGTGTTGGCAATAGTGTCAGGATGAGAGCAGAGTCACCCATGGAAAAAAAAAAACAGGCTATTTTTTCCCCCCTTATCCCAAGCTATCTGTTATAATGGAGCTGAATTAAAACAAGTCCAGAGGGATTTCAGGAGGGCCAGAGGATGAGGAGGGAACAGCTACCCTGTGATCTAACATCAGCACAAGGGAATTGAGAACAAGGCTGGAAACCTGGGATGTGCTTGTGGGGTCCCATCAATGACCGGCAGGCAAAAAGGACATTGCTCAGAAGTTTATACCCAAGTGCTCACAGTCTCTCTAGTTGTACATTTATTTAACCTTCTAGTGGAAACTGGGATATGCAGAAAGCTCCTATAATACTCAACCCAGTGCTTCACCAGAGTACAAAATCCTAGGAAACCACTTGTGACAAACAGAGTTCAGGTACAGAGCAGCAGAAGCTGCTGATAACAGCACGTCACAGGAAGATAAGAGACCATGAGCATCTCCAGAGATGCCTCACTCCCACACTTGAGCATTTCTGTGCACATTGCCCACATGCCAGGAAGTTATTTATTGTCCATGTCACAGGAGAAGTTGGCAGAAGTGCCTCACAGCCTTTGGCAAGCTGAAAATCCCTCCTTTGAACAAGAGTCAAGAGCAAAAATTAAGCTAAAAACCTTGAAAGGATTAGAATTATTTCATTAATACCAGGTCTGAATTTCAAAGTTAGATCCAAACCTGAACCTCCCACTCTACCCACGCTGAGAGTGCTTGGATTTCATGTTTCAAAGTCCAATTAGAAAACATGTTGGCTGTCCCACAAAATACCTATCACTTTGAGACTGCACTTTTGTGGCATCTGGCAAGAGGGGAGGAAAAAGGGAATATGGATATAAAAGGAACACTTTTTCAATTTAGCAGATTCAAGCATAGAAGTATTTTGTTCTGATATTCTCTTTTCCCATGATGTGTACAGTGGAGTTATGTGAAGTCTCTCAAAGTCAGCCAGCTCCTGACACACATTTGTTTTTGAGAGAAGCAGCAGAGAAATCAGAGAAAGAAAACTCCAGTGCTGCAGACACACTGCTCTACAAAACTGAGCATCAGGCAAGCTGAGAAATGACAACTGATGTCACACACAAACCACTGACTGCTTACTGGGTCTACTCATGCCTTTTGGCTCAATTTGCAAATTCAGAACCAGGTAGCAGTCTTAAACTCACCAACCTTTTCCCACCTGGTTCAATGGACACTTTTTCTATTCTATACCAACTCAGCAACTGCCTCACCCACAGATATCTGCCCAAGAGCTTGTTTTCATCCACCAAGATTGTAGGAGTTGGTCTCCACATGTTTTTCATTCATTAATTCATTATACACACAAATATATTACACAATGAATAAAGAACAGTTGAAACAGGATAATCTTTAAGGTCCCTTCCAATCCAAACCATTCCCTGACTCTAATTCCAAGTGCAGTTTTCTTTCACACTCTCCTCACAAGGTTCTGTAGCACTGGTACAGGAACAGTGATCAAGAGCTTGAAGCAAGCTCCTCAAAAAGAATCTGTGGAAAATTCCCTGTGATACTGGAGCCCACTGGAGCTCAGTCCTTATCAGAGACATCCCCATGGTGCTGCACAAACAACACACAACTGTGTGGACGGTAGCCTGGTTACTAGCAGAAAGCCTAGAGAAATACTGCTGGGATTAACATAGCACAGGATAAAAGCCAGCTCTGTTTTCCTGTCAAACTCTTGATTCTATTTTGGATAACCTCTCTGACAGTAACTCTCCATTTCATAAGCTTGCAGCACAGTGCTGACTTGCTTCCTCACATACCAGCACCTGGGCACAACAGGAAAAATCCCAGCATGACCAGGCATGTCAGCAGCTTTGGGGACACACAAACACATTTTAGGACCTGTCCTAATGCACACTGTGCAGTCAGACCCACTCAAACAGCTCTGCAGACTCAAAGAGAAGCCTCCAGAACTTTCATCACCCCCTCCTGCATTCTGCACCTTTCATCTTGCTTTGGGCCAAGGTGTCAGCCACCACATGGACAGTTCACACAGCTGTGTCCAGGAGCTTCCTATCCCTCAATAAAGGGCACACCTGGAACACCAAACACACCCTCAGTGCCAGTGTGTCTGCAGGAAGAAGTCTTTGTTTCAGTGGGTCAGCTGGCACGTGTCCAAACTCCAAGCAACATCCAGCAGCCCCCTTTTCCTGTGATGAAGCACCTGTAGATGATCCCAAAGTGCACAAAAGGGACACCCTTCCCAGTTACTGAGCCATCCCAGACAGTGAGGCACAGGTCAGAGGAATGCCTGAGATTGTACCTCAGATATCCCATCCCTCCTCAAACAACCAGGCATCACCATCCTCTTCATCTCTCACTTCTTGAAGGTAGGCACAGAAACATGCAAACCACAATGTGGCATGCTCCTCTTGGCTCTGTATTTTGCTTACATGTCTCCTCTACAGGTGCTCAGGACAGACAAGCTGATAGAGAAGCTGTCTCCAAATTTATCCCCAACTATCAGGATACACAACACAGAAGGACTTGCAAGTTGCAAAGAAACTGTGCCAAGAAAGCAGGACTGGGTGCACAGCGGGTGCAAAAGCTGTCTGCATTTTGGTTTGAGCATCAGCATCTGCTTTACGGGGCAGGAAAAGAATTCTTTCAGTGCTGAAACCCTCAAGAAGATGAAACCTGTACTGCTGGCTTTTGTTTTCCCTTTTAGATCAACTGTTTTAGCACTCCTTATTTAAATACATTAAAGTAGGAAAAAAGTGAGGGTACAAATAGAACTGAATGAACAAAGCACACAGCAGCCCCTGCAATCCCTCCTGCTGGAATCAGAATTTTTGCAGGAGAAAACTGCTTGCATGTGTTTCTGCACAAGCTATGCTGGTTCTCCTCACTTACAGGACTTGGCACAGCACTTCCAAGGCAATACTGAAATAAAGCCAGAAATGCTCTGGCCTCTTGGTCCCCTGGGCTCTGTTGGCTGGCAGGACAATGTCCAGATGCTGCTGGAAGGCAGCAGGCTTGGCACTGCCCTCCCATCCTGTCAGGAGGCTGAACACAGGTGACATGACCATGGCAGCACTCCTGGTTGGCCAGGAGTTTGTCAGCAGCAGGACATCCCAGCATGGAGCTCCTTGGAAAGGGCTCCTTCAGGAGAGGCCATGGTATACCCAAACAGGGCCTTTCACTGTTGCTTCTTCTAGAAGTATTGAAGCAATAATTTACTATCACATCCACACTCAGAGCTTGTTGTCTGACCCCACAAGCTGTGGGGGGCAGGGAGGAAGGGAAAATACTTCATTCTTTTCTTGGGAACAAGTAAAGGTGAGTTGTCTCATCAAATTTCATCCCTTAGTAGTATGCCTGTTCCCTCAAGGAAATTTCTAATTGCTCCTCAATAATTTCAGTCTTTGGCTTCTGCAACATTACTGAGTAATTATGGTGTAAATTTTAGGAGTTTCTTCAGAGAAGAATCCCTATCTTGCTCTGAAAAAACCCCGAGTTACCCAAATGAGAAGAGACTCTTACCATGCATCATTTGCCATTGAAGTGTGTGACAAACAACAGACAGACTGTGAGGACAACACATGCAGTGACACTACTGCCACTAGGGATGCTTCTCTCACAGCACAGGGAAAGGTTTGGATGACATCTTGATTAACAAAACTATCATTTCTAGACAAAAATCTCTTCATACCAAATAACTGAATTTATTTATTGGGCCTCTGGCTCCATAAATTGATCTTCCCCCTTACACATCAGCACCTACACTCATCTACTCCACAGAGTCTAAACTCTGCAACCAAACCAAAGAGAAAAGATGTTTACTCACGAGTTGAGCAACCACAGACCAGCACACTCCTCATCATCCCCTCTTTTTCTAGAGAGGGAGAATTGAGGGTTATTGCCTATCTCTGCCAGAGCAGTGCCAGAGCCCCATCTCAGTTAAGAGCCCAGCACTCACAAAGCAAAGGCAAGTGATCATTCCATTCTTTGCAGTAGTGTATTTCCACTTTAATTTCCCTAGTAAAGAACTGTTATTCCTATTTCCCATATCTTTCCCTGAGAGCCCCTTAATTTCCAAACTGTAATAATTTGGAGGGAGGGGGTTTACACTCTCCATTTCAAAGAGAGGCTCCTGCCTTTCTTAGCAGACACCTGCCTTTCAAACTAGGACACTACCACAAGTTCAGAGAGGTGTATGACCTGCAAAACAGGTGATTAATTTTGCCCAGCACTCAACTTTAATTATAGGACAGCCTTAAGGCTAATATCAAATCCTTACTATGCAGATCCTAGATAATCACAGGCTGTGTTCTGGGAGTTCTGCCTCTGCTGCAATGGGGACAGGAGGCCATGTGAACGCCTCTTCTTTACACATAGCTCACACCTATTTCACTGCCACATCGGAGGTGCAGGGCTGCTGAACCCCCTGCATTTCTCCTGCCTCCCTTCTGCCCTTGCTGTCTGGGGGAGCTCCGAGTTTGGGCAGGTGCAGCCAGCAGAGGAGTTGGGAGGTAAGAGGTTAAACAGTCCCCCCAAAGCTGGGGCGGTGGCACAAACCGTGTGTTCTGCCAGCCCACTCCGCAGTGCCCACACTGATGCCTCCAGAAATTGCCTCCTTTCAACTGAATGATTTGACATTTATGCTAAACATGTGCTTGCCTTACCTGTAGGCATTTTCTGATGCACAGAAAGTTTTCCTCTCTGGAAAAGGCATCCTGGTCTTGTTCCAAATCAGCATCCCCTGCGTTGCCAGAGCCCACTGCCTCTGCACATGGACAACACACACGTCACACGGACCCTAAATGTCAGTGCACATCTTTCATAAGGACTTGCAGGCACATCTATGATTAAAAGTAGATATTCAAGCAGAAGATGAATCTATTATGTCCTCAGGCTCCTTAAGTCATGATCCATAATTGTAATGCAAGGCTAAGGCTTCTGTTGAATAATTACATCTTTTGCCTGCCCATTCTTCCCTCCCATCCCCATATGTACACACTCGCCACAAATGCATATATAACATTTAAAGTGAGCAATTATTCAGCCCAAAGGCAGAATATCCTTCAGTATGTGCATGCTTAGAGAGGGAGTTTAATTCTGTAATTGTCATGCAAGGTTGGCAGTAGCAAAAACCCTGTTGAGACTGAAACACCTTACTCAGCACGAATAAAGGTGAGAACTGCATATTCCAAAGGGCTTGGAGCACACCATGGCTAGCAAACCCCAGGACTGTAGTAGCCACAATCATTCCAGCCTCAGGTAAATATTTTCATTCCAAGCAGAAGTCTCTGATGTGAAGTTCCTGACTTATCTGGTCAGTTCTTCAGAGTAGAAGGTGATGCTTTATAAGTGAATGAAAGCCACTTTAAAAAGATTTGGCAGTCACTGGATTCAGAAATCATACAATAAACCCCCTAAAAGTATCACAGACACTGCTTTCCACACTAATGCTGATCTCCCCTCTATTATTTCAGGTCCTCTTTCTCAGCAACAAGCACTGCCACTGGATGACCTGAAGTCAGAAATTTGGTTAGAAGGAGTATTTTCACCAGTACCTTAGAAATAGAAACCTGCATTTCTTCATGCACCTTTCTCAGGACTACAGATTTCAATACAGGAGAGGAAGAGTATCACTAAAAAGGATTCCACACAACCAAACAGACAAGAACTGCATTCATTACAGCTGGGAAATGCAGTTTTTACACACAAGTGTGTGTATGTGCACACACGTGTAGGCAGGTACTCATAATTAATCCAAAAATCAGAAAATTTTTCACTAAATTGAACACTCTCAATTTTTAGTAAACCAGTTCTAGAAGTGGAAATGCTGTCAGCAGCTCCAAAGTAATGTGCTGCAAACAATGTTTCTTGACAGGACCTCATCTTTTGGGAAGAACTTTATTAAAAAATTCCGAGCAGGTCTCATCACTCTCTACCTCCCCTAAAATCTGCCCTCCAATACACAAAAGAAGCAGAAAGCACTAGGAGCCTGCACACAGCATTCTCTCGTGGGCTCCACTAACCCAAGAGCAAGTTCCATGGCAAATTTATCACTTCAGACCTACTCCCAGACAATCAGTGTCAACGAAATGCATTCATTTAGCTGGGATTCCTCCCATTATATTTTAAATTCCAAATCCCTTAGGCAGAAATATAAATCACAGTGACACTAGTCCACTGAAAAACAAGTCACAATGGGTGTCACATTCTGGGGACTGGCAGAGCCAGACAAGAACACCACCCATGGAGCAGACCAAAATTAAGCTCTTCAGCTCTGAGCAGGTCGTTGAGACATCACTCAAAGAAGAAAGACAGGAAATAAAAGTGACATTATATCACCAGGCAGCAGAGATGGGGGAGTGCGAACAGGGATGGGCAGAGCATTGTTGAAGAAGCTACTGACTTGTTGCTTTATTCACATCATCACTCAAAAAGACAACTGGAAACTCCTGCCTCATCCTCACTGCTTGTGGCTTAGCAGAACCACTGTGATTTGTCTTTTTCCCATCCACCTCTAAGAGATAAAAATCATTACTGCCTTTCATAAAGGATTTTACCACATGCTCTGATCAAGCTGCAGGGTGCAACCAAGCTTTCCCAAAGCTGTCCTCCCATCTCTCTTGTCCACAAAGAGAAGAGCAGAGAAACTGAGACTTACTGCTCTTGACCTGCAACAAATTAGCTCAGGTCTGTAATAGAAAAGGGAAGCCAAGGCTACACCAACAGCTTCTGCAGGGGAAAGAGACACAAAAAAAGATATTCCTGAGGGTGTAGCCTAATCCCACCATGAAAGTGTTTTTTCTTAATTCAGAATGGTTCCAGTAGTCCATTCAAGCATTTGTGTCTGCCAGTAAGACAGAGATGCAAGCCACAAAGAGGTCAAGCTGCTGAATTTTCACAGGGTAAAGTTAGGCCCTTAGAATTTTTAGTTCCTCACTGCAGAATTCCTATAAACAGACGGATGGTAGCATCCAGAGACAGATGTATTGACCTGCTCTGCAATCCAAGCACTACTGTGAGGTCTATCCTGCATCACCTCTCAGCACACTGCAGCATCTCACACCAGTGCTGTCTCATTTCTGTCCCTCCCTGCAATTGCAGCAGCAGAATTCCATTCCTAAGCACAATTTAGAAGAAAATCAGCCCAAAAAAATATGAACATCTGTAACTCAAGCTAAATTCCTGGGTTATTGTGATTCATTTTGCTGCTGGAAGAAGAACCCCACAAGACTGCAGTTCCATGACGTGTGTCCTCTTGTTTGGCCCCACAGAGGATTGCATTTGCCATCTCATGACACACAGGAGATGTGCTGTGCACTTCACTCCTTCTGGCAGGTACCCACTTCTACACTGCAGGGTTCCTTGCTGCTGTGCCTCATTCCTAGAGCATCATTTGAGCCTGGTCTTGATTTGGAGTGGCAGGTACAGGAAGCAGTCCTGCTGAGGTACAGGAGAACATCTGCATCTGAGGCTTGCTCCTGCTTTGTCATTATGAATATATAATATCACAGCCCTGGGAAAAGACAAGACCAGAGCATCCTTGCAAGTGTGCTTGATGGGGTGGGTTAATCTTGCCTATAACAATAATTAAGAAGCTGATGTACTTATGACACACCAGCAATAATTTTTAGAGACAGTTTAGCATTCAGGAAAAGTCAGATGAGGTGGGGTAGAAGCCCACCTTGAAAAGCCAAGTGGTGGCACCTCAAAATTGAAAATAGCAATTGTAAGTCATTTCTTAGCTGCATCCATGACAAAACCATTAGCAATGGCTGTGGACACATTCTTGCCAAGAGCATCCCACTGCTCACAAACCAGCTCCATGTCAACTTCACTGTCTGCCAGTGGCTTTTGTGGCTGAAATCTCCAGGATAGTCCTCAAAGAAGAGATCTTCCCTTGGTGAAGCCCTGGGCACCCCCAACAAGGAGCTTCTCTTAAGGGTGCCACTTCTTTTTCCATCTGCTCCTGGGAACCCTGGTGCAACCACGAGCCTGCTTTGTACTCCATTCTCATCCTGGTGCAAGGTTGTTCACATCAAGTGGGGCTGAAAATGCCTCTGGCAGAGCCTCCAGAGCACCTTTGGTCTCATGAGGGTGACTCTGCTGCTCTGTGGGACTCACAAAGGCTTTACAGGAGGATGCAGAAACACAAACACACAATGATGCCACAGAAAGGGAAAGTGTACATAGGCAATTCACAGAAAAGTCACCAGAATTCATGTCAGCCAACTCCTCACAAGCATGGGGAGCTGTCAGACCACAAAACAACTGAGTCTCTGCCACCAAAAGCCAAACCTAAGGCAGGGAAACAGAGAGCAGCAGAGATATCTCTCACACACCAGGTCCACCAGAGCAGTGCAGGTAAGGTCTACCAAGTGTCCATGACCTTAAGGAAAGCTGATGGCAATTGTGAGGACTGTTTGACTTCAGACCCCAAAAAAACTTAGGAGGAAATAAGCCTCAAAATGTCACAAATACACCCAGAGAAGTTTTACCACCACATATATTAGCTTATACCCAGTAAAGGCAAACTAGGTTCAGCTACAATAGAAACAAAGCTCCAAAACCAGCCTGGGATTTAAGTCTTACAACCTGCTTTTACTCATGAAATAGTCAGTCCTCTTCTGGTTGATTAGAGTAACAGGATACCCTGAGAAAGGCTGCTTTTGTATTTCCCGGACTTTATGGAGTCAAAATCATTGCAAGAGTTTTACTGGGATTTCATGCTTCTTCATTAAGTACAGAGGTGAAATGCCTGTTAAAAAAAATCCCCAGCTACAAAGGAGATGAAACTCCTGTTAAAAAAACCCTCAAACTTATCCCAGCTACAAACCCCCAAGTTATTATTTCAATACTTAGATTAAACCATACAAACTGGATTTTGCTTTAGAAGCCTTATGTTTTTGGCAGGACTATATAAAAAGTGGTTTCCTTCCAGAGGCAAAATCTAGAGGAAGGAGAAATCCATTCTGGAGAGCTGATGGGTTTTCTTGCCATATATCAAGATGTATGCACCTTCTGTGATTCCTACAACACATTTTGAGCCAAAACCTGTCCCAGGTGATGGAGAACACAACATCAGAGCATCTTAGAGTTATTTAACCACACACTGTACAGTATTCTAACCAGCAAAGTCCTTTACCCACGAGAACAGTCTTCATCCCAAGTAAAAATCTGGTTTCTGATATGCTGAGTTAGAAAGTTCTTCCCTTTGATTTTTAAGTCATTACTGGATTGTTCAGGCAGCTCCGCTCTAAGCACTGCTTCATAAAATTATTTTCCCTGATTCAATTATATATGCAGTAAAACAAGCTAAAACATAATTTAGATTCAATTATTTTAGCAATCTATTGCTTCTCAGAGTTGAAAATATTATTTTAAGAGAATCTGAAGCATGAAGTTCGATCATTTACTGAATCCCCTCAAGATGCAACCAGAAGACTCAAAGTTAACTTTTGACATTATCTGGGCAAATCTCACTTCCCCTTTTTATGAACTTACTCTTCACAGAACCATTTAGCTAAAAATACTCTAACCACTAGAAAAACTTGTCAGTGCAGTTTGTCAAGTTCCCTACAAGTCTCATTTATTTCAGACAGACATTAGCTAAGTGCCCCAGAGCCCTTCCCCCTGCACACCAACACGTCTTTTTTGCAGCTCTTTCTTTTGCTGTGTTAAACATCCCCTGGGGAGGTGGCTCCTCATCCCCTAAGCCAAAACTCATCAACACCCACAGGGTCCAGGACAAGACTCAGATGGATTTCTCAGGAGCCACTTCCTTTCCTTGCTGCTGGATGCCCCTGAAAGCAGGGATTTGCAGGGCAAGGATCAAGTTCTCTCTAATCTCTCCTCCAAAATGGGAAGATGACACCAGAGGTGCCACTGTCTGACCACAGACAGACTGAGGGGTGTTTCTGAGGGTGGTACAGTGTTTGCCAGGGAGGTGTTTTGAAGGTGTTTGAAGATCTTTGAAATGCAGTGTTTGCTGTCCTTCCACAAGGAACTGCTTCTATATCTGTTTTTCATACACCTTTGCTATGAGGAAAGGCTGAGGGAGTTGGAATTGTTCAGCCTGGAGAGGAGAAGACTTTGGGGTGCCCTCAGGAGAGATGGGGAGAGACTCTTGACAAGGGCCTGGAGTGACAGGACAAGGGGGAATGGCTTCAGTGACAGAGAGGAGGGTTAGACTGGATATAGATTGGAGAAAAAGTTGTTCCCTGTGAGTGGTGGAGTACTGACACAGGTTTCTCAGAGAAGTTGTGGCTGCCCCATCCCTGGCAGTGTCCAAGGCCAGGCTGGATGGGGCTCTGAGCAACCTGGGAGAGTGGAAGGTGTCCCTGTCCATGGCAGAGGGGTGGAATGGGATGATCCCTTCCAACCCAAACCATCCCATGTTCGTATATTCAAACACCAGCTCCTGAGACAAAGTACTGCTCTGCTTGCAGGAAAACAAAATATTCCCTACCAAAGCAGAGCAGAGCCATCCTTGAAAACATCAAGTACACAAATTTGCAAACACTAGTGCCATTCCAGTTCTCTGAACATTCCTCCCTTAAGCTGAGGGTCCCACACAGAAAACCAGTGAAAATTAGTCCTTTGTCTGGATACTTTTTCCAATAGCTTCTGCATTAGCCTTTGATTAGCACACCTATCTTCTAATAAGTTACTACAGCATCCAAGCTGAGCAGTGCACAAATCTACCTATTGTTTCTGGGGCTGTTAGCAGAAATTCAGGAAGCAGGTGTGCCTCAGCATCACCCACAGGATGGAGGGCGCTCAGATTGTTCTTCTGTACTCTGGCCTACTCTAGATGGATTATTTAAGCATTTCTCAGTAGTGGAAGTCTCATTTCCCAGCTATGCAACAAGCATAATGACATCAGGCTTGATGGGATCCAGGGTGCAGCTTCCCCTGAGCTGAGAGTGCAGCCTGGAGACACAGCAGTTGGCACTGCTGTAGGGCTGCACTCGTAAACACAGCCAGCCAAAACCTATGATTGTGCAAACATGACATTTCTACTGGAAATGCATTTTTTTAAAAGCACATCAACATTTTTAGGTGCTGAGAGTACTTAGGCATTTTTGATTTAAAAGAATTTTTTATTATAGGACAAAGAGACGCAATAAGCTTGCACCAAACTTAAAAAAATTGTTGCAGTCCTTTTGCTATTTACCTGACTACATTTTTCTGGGTTGCCAGATATATCTTAGTTTAAAATAAAGATGCTTAATGATCACTCTCTTCTTTGTTTTTACCTTACTCTACAAAATCTTGTATATGCAGTACAGCACTATTCATGTGGGACTCAATACCCTGAGTAGAAAATTTTGGTTCAATAGGCTCAAAAGCTGATTTTCAGTTCCATTATTGCCTCCAAAGAGACAAACACAACCTCATTTGTTCCACAAATACTAATGCAATTTGGCTTTGATCTTGTCCAAGATAAAAGGTACCCTTTAAATCACATTCATCAGGGTTTTAACCCACTTTTAAACAGAAGGCAGGTTTTGCACAACCCCACTTTAAGCCTTTTACACATCTAAAAAAGGAGGACAACATCCTCAGCTACCTCCTCCAGAGGATATCCCCACCAAAACAGGGACACCAAGGACAAAACTCCTCGAACCCCCTGAACATTTAAGCACCCTCTACTGACAAAGGGAAAACCCCACAGAGAATGAAATTATTCCTCCTACATTACAACAGGAATCAGTGAAATGACTTGCCACATTTACCATTCCAATGACTAATGAGAGGATAGAGAGAGTTCCAGGAATTGTGTTGGTTACAGGAGGAAGATGAACATCCCTCTAAGAACAACTCGTTTCTTAACTTTTTGTAAAGCAAATTTAGGATTAAGTCAGTCCTGGCATTTTAATACAGGCAATCACATAATTGACCAAAGTTGACTCCTCTCCTGCTTCTAGTGCTTGGTCCACACATGTTCCAGGAGCTAAACATTAAGACAACATGCAGTTAAGATTTTCCTTGCAACATGTATGTGCTACTTCAAAAAAATCTTAAAAATATTCCTTTTTGGAGTCTTCACGTGTTTGACACAAGCTGCAGGAGTATCAGGAGTTTAGATTGCTAAACAGATGAGGAGTAGCCTTTGGCTCTTCCCCTGGGCACTGAAAATTTTAATATTAACATTTGACACTGACCATTGGTACTGAGTTTCCACAGCCTTTTGCTGCGTCCTGACCCCAGGTCCAGTACATGGAATTAAGCTCAACCTTCACTTGTAGACCTCAATGGATCCTCAAGGACTGAGCTACAGAACAAAACCCTGAACTGAGTCTAAACTGAGTGGTATTTCATCCTTCTGGACTATTCCACACACACATGCCCTATCCATGCACTACTCTGACCAAACCCAGTCCTTTTTTTAGAGGTGGGGGATTACTGACACAATGCAAACCAGCCAGGTTTCATACATTTTGCAGCTCATGCATGTCAATACATATAAGAACTATAGGCATCTATGTGCAACTATTGAAAAGTTGGGCACACTGCTTGCATAGAATTATACTGTGCCAAAAAAATGCATTGCACTAGTCATGTGTAAAATCTACCAGAACGCAATTTATTAGAGCACTAGCCATAAAAAGCAGGGTGTCTTATTGCCTCCAACAAAAGCCTTGTGCCTTCTGCAGCCATTAAAAGGTTGAGCACCTCCCACATTCTAAATAACTGCTCAATAATCTCCCTTTAAAGCATGTAACTCTATCACACTTCAACTCCTTTTAAAGGAAAAAACCCCAAACCTGCAGG
Source organism: Catharus ustulatus (assembly GCF_009819885.2). Classification (NCBI taxonomy): domain Eukaryota; kingdom Metazoa; phylum Chordata; class Aves; order Passeriformes; family Turdidae; genus Catharus; species Catharus ustulatus. Next base: position 69,224,147 of record NC_046224.1, on the reverse strand, counting down.
AGTTTCCTCTGAGTGACTCTAGGCACAGCAATGCAAGGCACTCACAGCAGTGTTGCATTTGGAAGCTTTCCAGAGCCACGTGTGACTGAGAACACCAGGTTATCTCTCCATAATATCTCCAAGCAAACACTGCAGCGTTACTCACACACTCAATTATGGCCTGAGGTACGCAGGAGCAAACGTGCCCATGCAAAAACCTCAACTGCATGAAAACCCGTGGTCCAACCTGCTCCCAAGGCTCAAACAACCCAACAGCCTCTATTATCCTTCTATTGATCTCACCCTTTTCTGCAGAGCCATAAACTCAGCTGACAGACTGGCAACTTGCTGATCCAAGCACTGGTTCTCCCCTTTTTTTTCACTTGTTTGAGCATGACTTTGTCAGCGTGCAGCCTCATTTCCAGTTTGTGAAAGTGCAATAATTAAACACGTGTACGTGAGGGACTTCTCAAACAAAGCAGCCTGGAAAGTTATCAGAATGGAAATCAAGTGCCAACATTTATTATGAGCCACACCCCAGCTGGCACATTTCAGGCCCACAGTTTGATAAGAGGGAAGAAGTGGCTCCAAATTTCTCTGTATTAGCCATGACAAAAGTCTCATTAAAAACAAGCCTGGAAAACATTTAGGGAGTAACAATGTGCACATATTCATTTGGATTTCCCTTCACACTGCGGTGCATTTTATCAGAAAAACTTTCAACAACTTAATCCTGATGCAGCTCCTAGTTAAATAGTACATTTCCATTAAAATACATGAAACTTTTACACATGTCAAATTTATTTCATTTTTTCTTCTTTATCCAGGGTGCTTTCCCACCAACACAAGATTTGAGCAGCTTAGTGATTTGTGCTGATAGCTAAGCAACACACTGAGAATTATGTCAGGCTACAACATTTTCATCTTTCATTTTTCAAGAGGGACTTGAAGATTTCTTGTAGTTTAAAGGCAATGCCAAAGGAAATTAAGGTAAAGAAGGCAGGTGACAACAAAGTCAGCCTCATATGGAGCCAGGGAATTTGTTCTGCAGATACAAATGCCACCCAAGAATAGGATGCAGAGGTTGACTGCAAACAAGTGCCAGGGAAGGGAGGAAGAGTCCCAAGCAAATCCTTGGGAGGTAAATGGCAACCTAAGAATGCATTTTTCAATTCCAGTCAGCAATACTGCTGGAGGAGTTGCCTGGGATGTTTGCCTGCTACAAATATTTGAGCTGGTAATTATTAATTTTAAGGCTTTATTCCAACTCTAAGTGTGTGGGTACATAAATAAATGGAAAATTACTTTCTATAGAATTAACCAAACTCATAGTACTCAGTCCATGTACCATTCAATGCACAAAAAACCTCAAGCCAGTACTTCTAGCTTTTCTTTATGTAGGTGTACAAGTACATAATCTTATTAATATGCTGGCAGTTAAAAAACTTTTATTATTCAACCTGTGCAGTGATGATGAATGAAGTCAAAGTCAGGTTTGAGAAGAATATTAAGAGGAGGTGGTAGACCAGGCTTTGCCTTTCTCTCCCAACTGGTTAAACATTAACACCTCAAATCTTTAGGTCAGAGTAGATTTTGTATAGAATCCTACAAGTGTTTAAGTTGGAAAAAGACCTCCAAGACCATTGAGGCCAGCCATCAACTGAGCCCTGCCATGGCCACATCAACTCATTTCCAAGTAACATCTCTGCCTGGTTCTATCAGTTTTGTCCCATGATAATTAGTGCAATTGGATAACCCAAGAAATAGTAGAGAATCTGGAAAACAACAACTCTGGGCTTTGTCTGCACACAAAAACACTTCACTTCAAAAAGCAGAGCATCAGCTGAGAAAACCAGGTAGGAAATAAACTTCAGATGTTGAACTCTTCAGATTTAACAGGACTAATCTGAAGGTTTGGGCAGTCAGGATTGCCATTGTGAGCACTAGAAAGTTGGGGTTTGCTTCAATCAAAGGAAAAAGCACTGCCTGGAAAACAGCAGAGCCACAGCCACAGCTGGAGCTGCAGGTACAAATTAAAGGATCAATAAACACCATTCCAGCAGCTCCAGAAACAAATTCAGGATCAAGTTCTGTCCAGCTTCTCTCTGCTGCACTTTTGGAGGGGTAAATAAAATTCTCAGCTGTCCTACAGTCCCACCACATCATTTTTCTCCTCTGTACCCACCAGAAAACAGATGGAATGGTGAAAAGAGGTGTCAAGGGGACAGAGCATGAATATATTGTGCTATGACTTAAGTGCTTCCAAAGAGCCACAAGTTCTTTGGAGAAGAGCTCACACTGGAGAAATAAAGGACAATCAGCTCTGAAATTTCTCTTTGAGCCCTGCAAGTTCCTGGGTGTCCCCAGGGGCCATAGCAGATTGTTTAGAACCCTCTTTTGTCCCCTCAACTCTCATTCCTGCTCCTCATCTAAGAAAAGAGCAGCAAATTGGTGGCTTCAAGAGGACAAGACATGCCCAGTCATTGTATGGGTAGAAACCACACTAAAAACACCAAGGAACAGTTGGTCCCAGTAGGATCTAGGCTTTTATTAAAGCAGTAAATGAAGCTTCAAGTGAATTAAAATATAGTGAGAGATTTAGCATGCATCAAACCAGCATTTGCTCAGGACTTAGTCTTTAGGAGCAGGGGAGAGAAAAAGCATTGAGGGCTGTTTGGCAAAGTCAGCTTTTCCCTAAAAAAGGCTCTATGTTCTTTGAATGTTGCTCTCTAGAGGTTAGAAATATTTTTGCTGGTCATTCTTTTGTTTTGAGGACTGTCTTACCACCAAGGTAAGTAAAAGAACTACAAATGCCAATATAAAGAGTAACAAAAATATTGAGGTTTCCTTTTGTGTGCAGTCTTGAGGAAGGAAAAAAACCAAAAACAAAAAAACAACAAAGTAGGCATTAAAAAAATATTTCAAATCAAATGTGTGTTTGAGAAAAGGTAAGCAGCCTGTTACAGCAACAACCAACCCAGCCCAAACCCTGATCCCGGTGGGTGAAGCCACTCCTGGCAGTGCATCCCAGCAGGAACACTGGATCACTGCAGGGCATGCAACAGGCTGAACCTCAAATTAATGGTTTGAGCCAGAGGACCACACACTGTTGCCTCTCCTGGAGGAGTTGGCTGCAATAACTGTGGTGCTCTCACACCTTCATCCTTGCACTTAAAAACACAGGCAAAGTGGAAGGCATCATTATTCTTCAGTGTCATAGCCAATAAATATTGCAGAGCTCAAAATTAAGGCATGGAGAAAAGCATCTACAGAACAATTTTCTCTCCATTAAAAATAAAGCATTGGTGCTTGTCACAGATTTTAATTTACTAAGCCTTTTTCAGTCATGCATCCCAGTCAAAATTTAAGATATTTTCTGTCTAAAAAGAGTCATTTACTGAACTTTATGAACAGGAGAATGCTGTTACTCACTGATTTTAGAAACTAATAAACAGTATTCCAAGTGATAGTCTGCTGGATTTATTGAGGGTGGGAAGGCCTGTGGTGTGCAGTCTGGGGGAAAAAATGCCAAGTTATAGGAATAAAGTTGCTTATACTGCTGCTTAAAAGAAATTAAAGGCCCTCCACAGTGGATCTTCTGCTACATGCAAGATGAACATCAAGACTTCTCAGTCTTCCAATATGGTCCCAGCCATGCCATGACCTGTCACACATTACCTCTCTTGCTTTGCACCATGTAAACCCACTGTGTACAGCAATGTTACTCACATTAACTAGACAACACAGCTAAGAATTCATACTTAAAAGCAGCAGTGTTATTGAAACAGCAAACTGAAGAGGAACACCTGTGTTCTGTTTCCATGCAGTACTAACTGAGCTCAAGCCTGCAAATCAAGTTTAATCCCCCTCACCAGAATTGCTCTCAGACTTCATACAGTCATTATGAAAATTAATACTTCACTACATGAAAATAAATACACACACATTAGGAGAAGTGAAAATACACATACAACTAAATTGCTCTCAAACCTGGATAATTTAGCTTTAATGATTTGTTACTGCAATTTAAAATGGAAACCTACACAGTAAACTTGAAACAACTAGCTCAATTCTATAGTTCATTCAAGGAACATTCCACACTAAAAAAAAAAAAATTAAAAGTTAGAAAACACCCATGTTTTCTAAACAAGTTACCTCTGTATCTGTCCCTACTGAAAATGAGGGCAACTGATAAGCCCAAAACAACTTGAAAATCCAAAGGAGGAGGTGATCCTAAGAACAAATTGATGCTGGATCTCTCACTGGATTTTATCTCTGATGCTGACAGCTGGAGCTACCATGACAATCATCCCAGGCATAAGGTCCTCCAATACAAGGAGACACTCTCCAGTGATTACTTGATCTGCTATAAAGCCATTTTGTACTCTGAGAGTGCTAAAGAGCAGCTTTAATATACTGGTGAATCAGACCGAGAAGCTATTTAACTGCAGAGAGTACTGGCAAGCACATATAAATTATCTTTTCCCAGGCAAACACACTTGCAAATTCTCTCTTTCCCCCCCACACAGAGGGATGTTTTCAATACTCTCTTGGTGGTTATTACACAAAAAGCTCTTGAGCACCATCAGCATTTCAGACAAGCACAAAGGCCATAAAACACAGACAACTCTAGCAGACTGCTAGTGTACACATCAATAAAGTCTGTGGATAAGTTCCAAGTTGGCCAAGACCCCACTGCTAAGGCTCAAACCAGTCCCAGTACAGCAGGGGAACTGGGTGAGGGGTGGCAGAGCTGCTGACCCTTTCCTGAGTTCAGGAGAGGCCACACAGCTCTTCCCACATCTGCTGGGTCCTGTGTTGATAACATCACTGGTTGCTATGGGAGCAAGGCAATTTCCCAGCCATGGTGTACAGGGAGCATCAAGCACTCCACAGACATCCTTACTAAGGGTTTATGGACTGGAGGAAGCACAGCCCTGGGGGCCTTCTCTACCTTAAAGGAAAAAAAAAGGGCGGGTAGAGGGGAAAAACTCCCTCTAACATGTCCAACCTCTCATTGCAATTCTCAGAGAACATGAATTCACATCAGCAGTTCTCAACCCCAGGCTAAGATTTGGCACAGAGCCTTTCAACTCCAAAACTGCCTGCTGAGCAAGTCCCTGTTTTACTGAGAATGGGCAGAGCAAGCTGAAAACATAGAGGGGGGTGACACTGCCCTTCCTATCTGCTTGCCCATCATCAAGGCTAAAGCTTTCTTCCAAGCAGCCCAGACAGCCTTCACCTTGTAGGAACAGGGGGCTGCAAAGCCCTCTTTGTCCTTGTGTACCAGGTTACAACGGAAAGATGTGCCCAAAAGTCTGTATTCTATCACCATCTGTTAAAACCAGCTGGGACAGTGCTCTTCATCTTTTCCACAGCCCATCCTTCCTCAAGGGAGATATCATCTGTTAACGGCCCATTGAGTCCCATTGCATGACTGATAAAATTACTGCATCCCACTGGGAGATGCTCCACCCAGGGGGAGGAGCCAAATATTCCCAACCTAGATTAAAACCTGAGATTTGGAACACCAAAGCAGCCCTTGCCCACTGGTTTCCAGAAGACAAGAGCTGCCAAACCTTTTCACAAAATCACTACAACAAAACCACTTCACCTGGACTTCTACCACTACTCTAACTAATGAAGTGTCAAGCTGTATTCTGACTCTGTCAGTAGCTTTCTTTTGTACTATTTCATGTACAGAAATTTCACGATTATAAGCTGTACGTTACAATACAGAGTGTGATAAAAGGTATCTGTTCTATCACCATCTGTTGAGGGTGGGACAGTGATCCTGATCTCCATGGCAGATATTCTGCTAATGGGCCATCCATTGAAACCAGGCAGGGCATTGTTCTTTATCTTTTCACAACCCATCCTTCCTCCAGCCAGTCATTTTCTGCTCATGGCCATTGAGTCCCACTGTGGGACTGATAAAATTACTGCATCCCACTGGAAGTTGCTCCAGCCAGGGGGAAGAGCCCAACAATTCTTACCAAGATAAAAACAGAGGTTTTGGGACACTAAGGGAGCCCCTTTCTCCACTGGACTCCAGAGGGAAACCGGATTTCTCCACATCACCACTGGACCTCCGGAGGGAAACTGCACCTTGTACAGGAGCACTGCTCCAACTGAATCACATCTGTCACTGCAGGAGGATGCAGCCACCATTTAATGGGACTGCTACCAACACCCTGCCTGACAGGGTGTCAGGTTGTACTCTGACTGTGTCAGGGTTTGGAGTTTGTTTCTTTGTAGTACTGTATTTCTATTTTAATTTCCCTAGAAAAGAACTGTTATTCCTAATTCCCATATCTTTGCCTGAGAGCCCCTTGATTTGAAAATGATAATAATTTGGAGGGAGGGGGTTTACATTCTCCATTTCAAAGAGAAGTTCCTGCCTTTCTCAGCAGACACCTGTCCTCCAAACTAAAAAAGCAACTTTTCGTTCTTTGTCCATATATAAGCCGCACCTGATTTAAGCCGCACTTCAGGTTCAGACCAAAATTTTATTCAAAATGGTGCGGCTTATAATCGTGAAATTACTGTACTTTATTTTTTCTCTTTTTTCCCTATTCATTTGTATTTCTGACTTAAAGCCTCTCATGGATTTTGCTTTGAAACCAGCACACCTTGTCACAGGTGTGGTGGTGGAGGGGAATGCTGCTGCTGCACAGTCCACGTGTGCCACAGCAGCAAGGGCAGCCACGCTCCAGAGGCATCTCCAAAAGGAACATTTGTCCTGAAGGTTTGCATCACCAACAAGACCTCACTAAGAAGAAAGCCAGCCTGGATTTCAACACCCAGGGAGAACCTACAGAGTCAGCAGTTGAGAGGAAAATATCTCTGCAGGTATGTGGAGTGATTTTGTTCTCAAAGTCCATGAAAGTCAACAAACATGGCACCCTGGGATGTTGTTTTCCAAAGAACTTCACTTCAGGGGAGAGGGGAAGTGACTCACAAGCTCTGAAGGAAGGGTCAGGAACAGAGAAAGGTTTCAGAGCAAACAAGCACCAGGAGTTGAGCAGCTTGCTGCTCACATGTTCCTCACCAGGAACACAAATTTTAACAGCCAGCACCTCAGCCCTGGTATTGTTGTGAGGTTTTGGCAGCAATCATGCTGACACGGTGTTGGTTATGCTGCAGGACTTGGAATTCCTGGGCTTTGTGCTTAACAGTTGCTTTATCTCCTTTACATTAGGTCTGTTTCACATACAGCTCTACATTTGGAGTTCCTCAAGGCCAGGACTAGTAGGGAAAGAGTAGAGGTGGGGAATTAAAATTATAACACATGGAGTATATGTCAGCCCAGGGTGAGTTGGGACAGAAATAAAGCAAGCTTCCCTTAGAATTAGTAAAAAAAAAAAAAAAAAAATCACTATTTTTAAATCCAACAAAGCACTATTTCTCATGCACAAGCAAGCATCTCTTTTCTTCCCAACTCTAAGAGAGCCACAAATACCATTACAGTTTTGCTTACACAGCATTTTTGACCCTTTGCCAGCACAGAGAAGATAAGAAAACATTCTCCATGAAACGTGTGCACTGCCTAACAAGGAAGCAGAGAGCCTTGAGGCACTCCAGATCTGGTTCTTACTGCCACAGGAAGAACATTCCCACTTGAATCCTAGGTGGAAAAACCACACCACAGACTTCACTGCCAGAGCATCCTCTGACACAGCTGCTGGTGTCCAAACTGGACCACTCATCCCTAACTCAAGTGCTCTCCATTATTTACCAAGAAGCAGTTCCAAAGCAAGCACTCCCTTTTCTTTGCCTCTCCAGATTCTCATCTTTAGTCTGGGAATGTTTCACGACCTATAGGACATGTTGCAAGCTCTCCCCAAATTTTAGGAAAACCACCCCATACATTCATTGAGATTAATTAATGGCTTACTGTGGTCTGGACAATCATCATCAGTGGGATTTACGTCTTCCACTAATGCACTGTAAACACTTGGAGACAAGCTTAGTACCTAAATCTTTACAACAGAGACACTCAGTACTTGCCAAGTACTGCCAGTATTGTTAAGTCAAAGGCCAAGATGCAAAGGAAGGTGGGAGAACAGAAAACTCATTTAAAAACAATGATAGAAAAGATCTGTCTGCTTTTGTTGCCTTTCTATGAAAAGAGGATCAAGTTGCAAATCAGGCCATCCCTGAAACTAAAAAAGGCATACTAGTTGCACATTCACATCCAGAGCACACTATTGCAGGTGATAATTAAGATAGAGAGCAAAACAAGCAACCTGTGAAATACTGAAGGGTTTAAATGTTCGAGCCCATCTCCAGCTATCAGAGAGGAGCTTTCCTGAGGAGGGTCATCCAGAGGGTCTCTGCCTTTCCCACTGAAACAGCTGGGAAGGGCTGACAGAGAGCTCCAAAGGTAGCAAATTATTTTTCCAGCCAATTACAGAAAACCTTCTTCATCACAACAGAGAGATGCTGGTCACACAAGTGTAGTGTTTATTTCCTGAAGGAATTTCTCTCACTTAACAGGAATCAAAATCCTGTCTCCTGCACCAGTGTCACCTAAGAGAATCACTACTCCAAGTTCTTGTAGCTTGACACTTGGACAAACCTAACAGCGTCAGAATAAGATGCTCAAGTGGAAGGTGATAAGGATTAAAAAAAATAAAATAATTACTGACTTGCAATAACAAACGCACTGGAGTGCAAAACAGCCTCTCAGAGAAAACCAAAAGCTCTATATTTTAGATAAGAGGCAGGAATAAATCACTTTTCCTTATACATCATCCCTGAAGGAGTATTTGGACAAAATTAAGGGGAAATACAAGACCATAATCCTCCTGAACAACACTGGTAAAGGAATACACTGAACTACATTGTCTTCTGAAAGCAGAGCTACAAGTCACTGATACAGAGAGTGGGTTTAAGTATTTAGAACAAGAAAGAACCCAAATCTTACCCAGACTTCTCATGCTCTATCTGGGAATGCAGTAGAGTACACACAAAGTATTAAATCTTGCTAGAGATTCCTGTTGGCAGTATTTGGGTTAACATGTTGCTGTAAACATATTATTTATCTCAAACAGGGTGGGTAAAAAATCCAGTGCTTCCAACTCAGGAGATTATTTCTTTATCCTACAAATACTGAGCATTGTCAAAGTCAGCTGGGATTATCCCCTAGCTCCAAGCAACACTGGCCTTCAACACTTCTCCAAACCAGAATTATTACTTCTGTAGCCTCATAAACAGAAAACACATACAAAGTATTCCCTGTAACAGATTTAAAGAAAAATCCAGCCAAGTGGAAAAAAGAAATAATCCATCCATCAGTGGTTTTCAAACACAGTGACCCAGAAGCAACTTCTGCCTCAGGAAGGCCCAAAGCAGAAAGGAGGAAGTGATTCAAGGGAATTCTTGCTTTAGCCTTTGCTGAGCGTTTGCTTCTTGGCAACACCAGGAGAGAGTTCTGACATTTCATTTCGTCTGAATCATTAAGCATTTCTCCAGCATCTCTGGAAGAATTTATGGTCCATGTACTCTCTCTGCCCATCTTTCCACGATCAGAAATCCTTACAAAAGCACCATGCACCACAAAGTTGGTGTTTCAGCAAACAGGTATTTTCCAAGCAGATGTTCTGCTCAATGTGCTGTTCTGGCACAGAAAGCAAAGCTCATCTTAGCTCAGTCACCCCTGTAGTGACAGGTGCCTCATCACAAATACAAGGAGGCAAACTAGAGCTGAGCAATAATCAGCAGGCAATAAAGACATGGGACAGCTGCATTTTTAGATTTTGTGACTAGCAGGGACAAATCAAAAGCAAAAGGGGAAAGGTTCGCAGCTCCTGCTAAAATTGAGCCTTCACCACATACCTGGATGGGAAAACACAGGAATATGACCCTGCTACTTTTTCTCCTCTTTGCTATTGCCTAGAGGTACTGGAAGCATAAAAGATGAGAAATTCAAGAAAAACAAGTGATTTTTTTCCCCCTTTAATATTTATCTGTCAAATCCCAGGTCTAACATAATTACTTATCTCTGTCTTGGCTACAAAGAAAAAAAAAACAAACAAAAAAACCACTTGTTATTCCTCAGTGGAGTGCATTTCAATTATTTCTGCACTTCTTTCTTTACTTGATCTCTGTTAAATAGGGTGTATGCAAAAACAGACTATTATTGAACGGAGCAAATTGACTATAGAAAAGAACTCCTTGAATGCTAAAGCCTTTTCATCTTGTTCTTAAGTAAATAATATTATGAAATTAAAAGACAAAGGTAAGGGTTTCTTCCCTCCACTCCGTTAAGCTTGCTCCATTCCAAGCTCCAATTAAATATTTTTATTCAGAATTTCTGCCATCTCTCATGGCTATTTGACATTGAGGTACCTTCCCTTCAGAATGAAGGAAACTTAGTTTACCCCAGTAATAGCAAAGCACAATGGAAGTTAAAAAACCCTATCCAGAGCAAAGGAAACACACCCCAAACAAGCATAAAACAAATCCCTGTGTTTTTATATTTACAATAGATCTGGTCTGCTTACAGCCACTAGCACAGGATACACAAATCTATGGGCCTGAGGGGGTACGGCACTTTTGAAAATAGACTTGGGCATTTTTCCATGCTGCCAGGAACAATTAGGACAGAAAAAGTCAAACCAGCTGGGAAGTAACTTGGGGAAAATCCCAAGGGAATATTGCTGTTTGTCTCATGGGTACTTCATCAAAGGCAGAGACAGAAGGCTCTTTAAACCACAACCTCAGAGTGGATTTCTTTACCTTTGTCTCACATTTTCCTGCTCTCCCACTCTGTGGGAACCCAGGACATCCCTCTGGATGCCTTGAGACCCTGGTAGGGGTTCAGAAGCCTTGGCACAGAGACCAAGACCTCTGTGCCTTTGATTTTAGCCCCTGGGAAAAATTACCATCTCTGCATGAAGAGTTACAAGCCACAAAAAATAAGTAGAGTATAAGTTAGTTTATCACAAGGTGAAAAAGTAGATTTGTAAGATTTTTTAGAATAGGGGTCTAGGGTGAAGATGGAGGAATTTGGGTGTGTTCTGTCCTTCTTTCTCCTTCCTAGCATCCATCTTCTGTTGGCACTTTTAGATTGGTTTAGAGTAGAACTAGACTGTACAATATAAGTGATAGGTATTGGAAGATAATTGTAAATATTGTTTAGGTAGTTTATAGTATAAAAAGATAATACTGCCTGGGCCTGACCTGCTGAGTGGATCTCGGCTGGTCAGGGAAAGAACAACTGAGATAAAATAAACAACCTCTGGAAACTACAGAAGACAACTCCTGACTCCTCCTTCGGGGCTTGGGCTGGGACACAGACTCTTAAAACACACAGGTGGTTGTCTCGAGCTCCTGAGACACCACTGACACCGCTCCACACACTCTTCAGACACCTGGGACACTGGATACCCACACCTCTGTCACAAACCCTCCCCTGGGGCTGCTGTCCCCAGCACAGAGCATTTTAGAGGCATGACACAGCCTCAGAGCCATGTCAGCAGAAGCTAAGCAGCAGCAGAACTTCTCTTTGGGTAAATCTCCAGAGAGAATTCAGTGCTTTCAAGCTTCTTTCTCAGTTATTTAGTTCAGTTCTTGGCACTTACTGGGTAGGCTGATAACTCCAAAAATCCTTGTCACAAGAAAGAGCAGGCTCTGCTGCTTTACACTGCAAAAACTATCACACCTGCAAAGACTGCAAGTGCATTCTTGTATGAGCTCCCCTTCTCTCATTGTTGCTTTTATTCAGACCTATTTTGTGAGGCTCTCAGGGAGGAGAATTAAAACGCATCAGTGGAAGGAGGCTCCACGGCATTTATCATCTGACTGCAGACAAGTCTCAGTCTGCCAGCCTGTAACTTCCAAAGCACACTGCAAGCGTGCCAGAAATGAGAGACAAAGCATTACTTATTGCTTAGATAGCTCTCCCTCATTTAATGAGGGGTGAGTTATGGGTGCCACCCATTACACAACAGCATTTGCCACTCTGCACCCTTAACTATAAATACACCACCCACAGAGATACTGCAGACCTAAATCTGCTGCCTGACTCCCTTCACATTAACAAGTCAGGAGTTATTTTATTTGTGATGAGGAGAAACTCCAGTGCAAGATAATTGCAGACAGGAGTAGAATAACTTTTCCTTTCAACATTATTATTAGGTTTAGAAATAACATGCTTTCTGGTGTGTTGCTTAGTCTTAACCACTAACTGATTTATGGAACTATTAATGAGTATTTATTAGAAAGTCTAATGGGTCAGTAGTTAAACTAACCTATTAGTAACAGCTTTATAAAAATCTCTGAATCACATAATCATATTTTAATTTGAAGACCTTAACACACAGCATTCCTGTACCATATTACAGGTGTAATTACTGCATCACATTACCAAATTCTTAGAAATAACCCTCTTTTCTCTCTTGAGACAGAATTAATCAGTCAGTGATACCCTTCCACTCAAATGCACAAGTGTCCTGGGAAGCATTTTTATCTTCTTACACTGCTTGATATGGTTTGCAATTTCCCACTTTATCTAGCTAAAGGATCTTTCCACTGAGTATTAGTTTCTCATCATGCCTGCTCCCAAAAAAACCCACAAATGAACAAGTAGAGCTGACCATCATTTCAGACACAGCAATCCCACCTCTGGTTCAGCAGTTTTTACACAGCCCTTGTGGGCAGCAGCCTGGAGTGGCAGGGAGAAGAACCGGCTGCAAACACCAAATGCAGAAGTTGATCCTCTTCCAACCCCATAGGTGCCAAACTCCTACCATTAAATGCACCTAGACATTCTTAAACATTTTGGCCTGTTTAAACATTTTCAGCCAGTAATTAAAGTCTGTTCTCATCCCTTTTACCCTGAAAGAATCCCACGGCCTGAAGCAGCCATGTGGTTCAATGGCACAGGGTTGGCTGAAGGTGTTGATGCTTTTTTCCTTTCTCCCTCCACACAAACATTGTTCCAGCTACTGATTATGTAGTGTTTAGAACTTCCAAAAATCAACAAATAACCCAAGTCAGAAAGAAGTTCAAAACTTCACAAATATCCCTTATGGTTAAAAAAAACCAAACCAGGAGGTCAGTGACACCACATTGGAGCAGGAACACTCCCTGCAGGCAGTGCTGTACCTGAGCCCAACGACCTGGCACCTCTTTGAAACATTTCAGAACCCATCAGAAGTCAAGACCCACAATTTGGGACATCACCAGCTCAGGTTTAACAGCACTGTCAGGGCCATCCTTCTTCCTACTCCCCTAAAAGCACCCAAGGTCCGGATAAAGTTCATGGTAGACCTTTAAACATGTGCTTGGGGGTCAGAACCCACCACTTAGGTTGCACACCATGATCAGATAAACAGCACAGGGCAGTGCCCTGGGAGGCTCAGAACAGCACAAGGACTGTTCACTAAGTTATTTCACATTTCCCAAGACACAAATACACATCCATCGTTCTCCTGCTCACATTTACCCTCCTCTCAGGCTGCAAAGATCCGTTTGACAAGTTGTCATCTTCACACTTGTTCACAACACTGATTTGTTAAGCGCAGCTCTATTCCTGTAGGGATATAGGAACTTGCTGCCAGCCTGGAGTTCAGGTAAACACAATTTGCCTACAACTAATCCCTCCTCTAGCACTAGAACAGCTCACTGCTACTTCAGGGGAGCTGACATTTATGTGGGAGGCTAAGTCACCCCACAGGGGTGAGGTCGACAGGGAAGCTTCTCTCTGTTCAAGTGGGATCAGGCCTCTCATTCCCTACTCCAAGTGGGAATTTTCCCCATTTCCACAGCAAGCTTGTGTCACTACCTTTAGGTCCTCAGACTCCAATTCATATTTAGAGCATGAAAAGTCTGGGCCTTCTTCAGGTCCCGGAAAAGGAGAAACACTTTCTCCTCTTGAAGAGAAATTGGAGGCTACAGGGGGTGGAGAATGACGACAGACAAACACATCCATCACACTTGATGGTTGTTTTTGGAAAACAATACAGCATCATAAAAGTATCTGTAAATGTTTTAATAATGCTTCTTTTACACTGGAAAAAAAACCGACTATTTTTTTTCAATACAGAGTAATGTTTTAAATGCTCTGAACTTACCAGGGCAACTGTTGACTTTGGGATTTAATAGCTAATATAATATTAAGTACACATTTGCAGCTCATCAGGAGAAGCATACCCGCTGATCAGAACCATGATGTAAAAGAAGAATTGCTGATGAACTGTGGTCATTTACCTCCTCAAATTTCCCCACTGACGCACATCAGAGCCTCTGCAAAGCAAGCCCAGGCTGTTTCCCCCAAATCAAATAGCAAGGGAGATGTTATTTGAGACATTTAACCAACTTGGGAGCATATGCCTTGCAGACTATCCCCAGTGAGGAATTCATTTTATCCATGCCAGAGCTTTGCACCCTGGGATCCCCCTTCATGGCTAAGGCAGGGAATTAAGCTACAATCCCATCAGTTACACATTACTAGAAAAAGAGAAACACTGATATTCCTCTTGGAGAAGAAAAAAAATGCAGCCAACTAGTAATTATTCAAGTATAAGTAATTTAACAGATGATTTACTGTAAGTGAGTCAAATATGGTTTTCATCTATAGTCATATATGAAAGGAAAAACATTTTGCTGAAATTACCCCAGTTCTACGGGTCTGTTGGCAAAAAACCACATTTGCTTGCAAAGAATTTTGCTCCACATGATGGTAAGTTTGGACATTAAATGCAGAGCTTGCAGTAATGGTTGTGGCAGTTCTCAGCCCATGACAGATTGGACAAAGCTCTATACATTTGGACAACACATAGTCAAAAACCCACCCAAAGAGTACTGGATGAATGCCTTGAGAAGCACACAAATCATAACCTGGCATGGCAAATAACAGTTTCAGTCCTATTAGCAGGAGAGGGCTCTGGTCTATTCCCAACCGTTCATCCTTTAATAAACAATCCTTCAAACAATCACTAGGATTCTATGATCTGTGAAAAGCTCACCTATCATTACACATTTATGACTTGTAGGTTCCAAAAATATGGTAACTGCATGGGGGGGGAAATCAGTCTGCTTAATTGATCCAATGTCTGTTTCAACAGTTATTGAATAAAAAATTTCAGTTTGATTTTCTCAGGTTGTTTCTTTTGTTCCTTAAGGAAATGAAGCTTTAGCAGCTTATTGACACATCCACACGTGGATGGGCACACACACACACAGTTCCTCTCACTCCCAACAGTTTTAGGACTGACTAGCTAATTTCAAACAGGTTTTATAGAGCAGCAGAAATTAACCCCAGTGCCCAGGCAGAGAGGAAAAAAAGCAAAATTAATGCCTGTCTGAAGGAAGAGCTATCATAATTAGAGAATCAGCTCAGGGCTACAGAACTAAAACCAGAACTGAAGTCCTACTGCTGTCCCCACATGTAAATTATGACTGAGGATAAACTTAAACCATGATGAGTTCCTTGCAGGCAGAGTTATTTAAGGCACTTATTCAAGGGTTTGGGTTTTTTTCCATTTGTAGACCCTTATACTTCTTCCAGTGGAAGTGCAAATCTGTTTGGGGCACTTAAGCCTGATGATAATTATCTTTTATGGCCTCTCAGAAAGAGTTCATGGATCTTCCAAGACTGATATACTACAAGTTGTAAAATATCTCATGCAGGCTTCTTACATCTGCAGTTTGGGGCTAGAAGTTTCAAGAACACCCAAGTAGATGTGCAGGATTTCCTAACTCTGGTGGAACTAGAAATAGGTCTGAGAAACCCCTTAAATAGTATTTTCGCATTTCTAATCATGGCAGAAACAATAAAACTGACAGCAGGACACAATCCTTGCTGACATCCAGCACAGTTTTTCAAAGAGAAATTAAAAATACCTGTGAAAAAGTGTTTGAAGGCCCTTTGCTATGTCTTGACCACACATCCCTAGTGCTCAGATGTGAGATAGGTTAAAGCAAGGACTTAGATCTCAGCAATATATTCCCCTCCTTGCTATCCCCAAAAGGTTTTGTAAGATTGGGCTAAAAAGAGTTCATACTGTGGTCCAATTCTGATAGCACACCTCTTCACACACAGGCAACCCTAATCAGAGTTCCTCCTTAAAAAGTCCTACTTTGATCCCTTATATTTTTGCTAAGCTAAAACCAGAAGCATATACAGATTTTTTGGGCAGCATTTCAAAAAGCAACACTAATAATTTGTCAGTAACGCTCACTTAGACTTCCTCATTGAGGTTCGTTGGAGGAGAAATAATATTTCAAATGAAGATGTGTCTATTAGCATGCAGAGGCATCGCTTATTTGCTAGCAGAATTGATGCTCTGCTAATCAACTGCTCACACAGGGATCTGAAATCCATGAGACTATGACAAGAATAAGAGAAGGGACACATGGCTTGGAATGAGAGAACACCCTCCTGGGCCTTCTCAGACTCCTCCAATTTGTGTATTTTGGAAGATGCATTTTCAGTCATCCTATAAAAAGATCAACCAATTACTCACTTTCATTTGTTTCATTTCTCATACACACTTCACTGGTATACTGTTTTCACTGATTTCTGACCAATGCATTTTTTTATGCCATTTTTCAAAAAGGCTGTTGAATAGCAAGAAAACTTTCACGACTATAAGGCACACTCTTTTGACTAAAATTTTGATCGAAACCCGGAACCGCGCCTTATACTCTGGTGCACCTTATAGTCGTGAAATTACTGCAATTATGCTTTCTCTTGGACAATTGCAAACCATGCTTTATGACACCATGTTGAGCAGTTAGTGCTTTTTGATAAAAACAAAGCATCCCTCAATTCTGAGAAGTTAATCCTGAAGATTAACAGATCTCTTGCTCTCAGAGCCCTGAGGACACCTGTGACATTAATGGCCCTGCCAGCCTCACCTGGGGGCACAGAATGACCCCCTGTCCATGGGCTCAGCTCAGCCTCAGGACTCCAGCCCTTGCTGGGGACAGTGCTGGCACACCTGTGTGCAGCCCCATCCTAGGTCCCTAAAAAGCTCCAGGGTTGTGCTGCAGATAGAGTAAATTCTGATGCTGTACACTAATTCTTTTTCCAACATCTAAGGTAGCTCCATCTCCAGTCTGATCTCCTGCTGTTCACAGCAGGACTCCCCCAGACCTGCTCCACCATGTGACTTGTTTATGTCTGTCAGTGGATCCTGCCATTGCCACAGAATCATTTAGGCTGAAAAAGACCTCCAGGATCAATGAGTCCAACCTTTGAACAATTCCCACCTGGTCAATTAGACCATGGCACCGAGTGTCACATCATTTCTTGAGCACCCCCGGGGATGGTGACTCCACCACCTCCCTGAGAAGCCAGTTCCACTGCCTGACAGCTCTTCCAGTGAAGAAATTCCTCCTGATGTCCAACCTCAACCTCTGCTTGTGCAGTTTGGGGCTGTGTCCTCTTGTCCTGTTGCTGGCTGCCTGGGAGAAGAGGACAACCTGCTGTCACCAGGTGCTGCAACGCTGGGCTCTGGGGACAGAAGGTCTTGCACAGCCCCTGTTGGCATCACCCCCACATCCAGTCCCTGTTGGGCTGCTCCATCACATCAGGTCAAGTCAATAACCACAAGAATTTGTGTTCTGCCCTGAATGACAAGGTCATGCAGAACATCCAAAACATTTTTCCCCCTGACCTACTTGAGTGCTATGTATGGACACACATCCTGCCTGGCCACAGCTAGTGCTGTAGCAGGGAAAATGCTGCTCTTTCCAAATATGCAAGAGAAGAGGTGAGACTTGCTTCAAAACACCTCACTGCTGCTTTCAAGGGCCTGTAGTCAGGAGCCAGGAAATGCTGCACAAAGAGACACAGGTAGGGCACAGGCTATGGAAGCTCAGAGCAGAATTTCCCTCCCTGACTGCTGTCACCACTTATGGATAAATGAGCTGGGCAACACACAAAAAGCCCACCAGAATGTACCAGCATACATGGAATAAGGGTTTTAGAGTGGAGGGAGAAAGAGGAGCTGATGTTTCAGAATATCTGCAGGTAGTCAATTATTCATACACCCTAATGGAGAGGGAAAAGAGCAATATTTCCAGTTCAGCATCAGCATATACTGAAAGCACTGTGAAAAACCACCAGAGGTGTGAAACAGCTGTCAGTCCATGTGAAAGGCCAAGATTAAACAC
The DNA here is from genome assembly GCF_009819885.2 of Catharus ustulatus. NCBI lineage: Eukaryota > Metazoa > Chordata > Aves > Passeriformes > Turdidae > Catharus > Catharus ustulatus. Next base: position 69,206,039 of record NC_046224.1, on the reverse strand, counting down.
CCCTCTCACCCAGTCATCTTAGTCTAAGCATAGCAACCTTGAATCAGCCGCTGAAAGCCCACAGAGGGCTTGTTCCAAGAAACGGCGCTTAGAAAGGGCCAGGATGGGTTGGAAATGCACACAGACAAAACCACACCAACAATCTGCCCACAAATGGATATTAATAATCTACAGACTGTACATGCACAGGCAGATTGCTCCAAGCCTCCCTGGGTGTGGGGCTGGGAGCACATCCTCCCATTCTGCCCTCTCCAAAGGAGCACACCACGCTAACGGAGGAAATGGAGAGGAAGGAAACCTCCTCATATCTCCTCACAAAGGGCAAGTACAAGAAAAGCAGGGGTCTATTTACAGTCCTCCAAAGTCCCTGCCTGCCAGATGGTCCCTTAGAGCTCCCTGGTGGGGCACAGCTTAGGGCTGTGTTAAGGCTCCCCAGAGCTGGGATAAAACCCAGCAGGAAGGAACCAGGGGATTGTGCCAAGCGCCACCAAGACAAAACCACACTGTGTGAGGTGCAGATGACTCATTTGCTGTGGAAGATGACATGAGAAGAGAGCCATGTGTTTTCAGGTGTAAGGTAAAGAAGGAAGTTATTTCTTATGGGAAAAAAAAAACCTAAACACAAAAAACCTCTAAACAAAAAATAGCCCACAATCCTGGGAAGCACCCCTGGAAGGTTGTAAAAGATAGAAGCCAAGCTAACAACCCTTTGTTCTTCTGTAAATACCTTCCTCTGCCCATAGCAACAGAACCAGGACCCCATATTACCATCCTAAATTAAACATGGGCCCTATTGGCTCTTGGGAGGCCAGGATTTAAACTTCTTTGTTTTCATAAAGCAAAAAAATACACGCTTGCAGAAATCATTCTTTTCTGATTCATTTCCTCTGGCACTGTATTGTTAAGTTGCTTAAACAAAATACTCAGTTTTCTTCTTTTCCTCCCCCTTTCCTCTCCTTCAGGACCACATTTTCTCCCAGCTGGGAGAAAGTCTAACTTTCTAAATAAGCCATTACTGTAGCTAATAGCCTAGAGGGAGAAAAGCCCCCTTGTGAACCCTGAAAAGGCTGTGTATAAACTCTTGTAAAGCAGACAAATGAAAGCAGGAACACATGTTATACATTAGAGGCTCAGATTTTGATGGTAGGCTGCTACATCCCAACCTTCAATTAATTTTGCCCCTGCTCCTTTGGCTTCTCAGGTTTTCTGAACTTCAGCCATTAAAACTGGGTTTGCATCACTCAGGTGCCAAAGGTTTCCTTTTGGGTGGAAGAAAAGCTTTTGACCACACAAGCCCCATTCTCATGCTGGCATCTTCACTATTCCAAGAGATAAATAGAGAGTCTTGGAGACAGATTGGTCAAGAACATGGCCATATAGTATTTATTACCATAAAAAAAAACCCAAAACCACTCAGGTTCTGGAACCATGCATCTGCTGAAAGGAACCAATTATCTGATTGCTAGGCCTGGTTTTAAGAGAGGAACCTGTAACACACCTATGTTCCGTGTTAGACTCAATTACAAACTGCTGTGGGCAAAAGAGTAGAAAGAGGAGGGGGGAAAAAAAAACTAGCAGTAGTCAACAAAAGAAAATGTTCCAGTTGCAACCTATTGCTACATAAGGAGTAGATACATGACAATTATGTAAAACTGTTCTGACCACATCTTTCAACCCACAAGGCAGCAGTAGGTTTGCACCCAGTCCTTAAAAATGCTTTTATTCCTCATAGCCATGTCCTCTTGCTTTCTAGTTGAAAGGATGGCTTGTCACAACACACAGACACACACCAGCCTTAATATTCCATTACATTTTACACAATTCTCACATGTCACCCATCATCTCAGTACAAAGGTGCAAACTACAGTCTTCTTTTCACAATAGATTGTGGAAAAGTGAGGAGAAATAAAAGAGACAAGCACCAAAATAGATGTAGGATTGAATTATTTAAAAAAAAAAAAAAGTGGAGGAAAAAATTGGGAGTTCTTACATAACCTTTCATTCATGTAAAAGCATATTTGTTTATGCAACAACACAACATATTAACACTTGAAGAATTATCTTTTAATAACAAGCACTGGTTATTTGTTTTACATAGGAAAAAGTCTACGCAGTATTTGTTATTGCTGAAGAGTGGAAACTCTACTCCACTGAAAAGCAACTGTGCTCGTTATTATGACACACAAATACATATGATATGAATTATCTGGAGTAGCTGGCTGAGGTGAACGATTGGTCATTCCTGCTGCCTCAGAGCTTTAGCTGGGGCTAAACTGCAGGTTACAGTTTATGCTTCAGATGGAAACACTCTTCTGGAGCAACAGCAAGCACCAGCAGGGATTCAGAGACAGCCCAAATGCTCTGTGTAGTGTCAGAAACTAATCCCACCTCTGCAAGGAAGGGCTAAGGGGAAAGCAGCGCTCAGCATTGGAGAGGGCATGCACAAACTTTTTGGCTGATGAGATTCCCAGAGCTCTTCAACATGTGCTGGGCAGTGACATCATGCACATGGCTCTGGTTCCAGCAGCCTGCTCAATACATCAAGAGCTGCAGTGGGGGAAAGGAGGCAGAGGAGTGAGCAAACTCCTCATCAGAGTGACCTCAGTTAACGCTGCAGCCAAGTCTGTGAGGTTTGGATCCAGAGCAGCTCTCAGCATCCAGATCTAGAGCCCTAGGTGCTGCTACTACAGAATGAGGGGCCAACAGAGGCAATCAATGCTTAAAAAAACTCTCAAACTTCAGTTCTGACCATAGCCCTCAGCACAAAACACAGTATGCTTTTATCTGTGTCCATCTCTGCTTGGTACAACAGTCCAGCCAGCAGCTCAGGACTTCAGGAAGATTGGCAAAGGTCTTCCCCTTCACACCAAGTGCAACACTTCTTGCTTGTGGCATTTTCCACCCACACATTAATTCACCTCACTTCATGTTTGAAAATAGAGAGGAAAAAACCCCATCATCGTTCAATAACAGCAGCAACATCAATTCACCAGGGGAAATAACAAAGGCAGGGGAACACAGGGAGGAAATGTTTATACATGCATAGGAACAGCCAAGAAAACCAACTGATGAAAAGACAGAAAATAAGCAAATCCCACCCTGCCCTGCTCACCCCCCACCTCCAGCTGCAAACCAGCCAGGACTTTGTGTCAACCAGGTCCAAGTGCCAAAACTTTGTCCTGGCATCCATCCAGGAGTTTTTGCTCCTCAGGACAGAGGGACAGCAGGGATGCTAAAGCAGCCATGCCCTGCTATTTGTTCTGCCAGTGCTCCACTCCTTGCTGCTAATGGCCACAGTCTCAGTGCACCAGGCTGCTCTCCCTCTCAAATAATTTTGTTTCGGTCACTGAGAGCCTTGCATTTGTCACTGCTCTTCTCAAAAGGCTTTATCCTCCTCCACAGAGAGCAAGTACCTTGGACTTGGAGCACCAGGTAACCTCATCCTTGTTGACACCCATTCCAAGGTGGCAGGCAGTCCCCAGCCTGACTCCCCTGAGTGCTTCCAAACACCTCAACAGGTCATAAGCAGCAGAGTTTGTCATCTCAGACCTATACTTCTACCTCTATGCAGAATGACAGACTCCAGGGACAAAATGGTGCTTCTGCTTTTGTGTTGTATTGTGGAAATGCTAAAGGGGGTGGAGAGGGAGGGGAAAGGGTCATGGGGAAGTGGAGTACCTTATGGAAACAGGCTTGTACTAGTGATCAAAGAAACCCTCTGGCCCTGCCAGAGCCAGCTCCTACCCAAATACACAACAGAAAGGGGGAAAAGAAACAACCACAAAAAAAAATTAAACTCCAATCCCTTCCATTTCTCTGTGCTCCACTTTCACATGCAGTATATTGCAGAAGACCAATCCCACTTTATCTAGCAGCCTGCAACATTAGTGTTTACAATCAGCTCTTTCCTTTGGGTGAGCTGCTTCTTCACCCTGCACACAGCCTGAAGCAATTTCTGTTTCTACTCCTGAGAGCACCTGGAGTCAAACCAGTTCCTGATGAGCACTGGGTTTTACCCCAGAGGATGTGGAAGAGCAGAATGAAGGTGTCCTGTGCTCAGAAGAGCAGAACTAGTGATTTCCCAGGGCTGTTTATAGTGACAGGACAGCACAGAGAAACACTGAAGACTCATCTTGAATCCCCAATCTGAAGGAAGACTCCAGCAGTCTTCTGCCTGCTTCTTTATTCTATGTACTTTTAATATCCCTGTGTTTGCACAAGGTATTAAACCCAGCAAATGCTGATCACTGCTCCCATTCAGATCATTAAGTTAAAGCCAGTGCTCCTGCTTTTGGCACTAGCACAGGTCCTTTGCCTCTGAGGGAAGGTTGGAGCCTTCTAGTCTGCATCAGCTCCTTTGCAATGTGCTCACAGAAACTGAATTCCTATCTGCCCATTACTAGAAAACTCCAGGTTTCCTAATCAACAAGTTAGGCTCTCTTCTCACCTTGTGCAATTTTAAATGTTCTAAAACACCAGGCAAACCACACACACACACAAAAAAACCCAAAAAGCCTCTAAGCAGTTAGTGACATGACTCCTGCCTCTTTCCCATAGGGAGTCTCCTAAAGTGAATGGCTACAAAAGTGAAAATAAATAAAAGGAAATAGCACATAGACTGTGCCAGAGTAAGCTTAAAAGGCAAATGAACTTATTTTAAAATTAAAAGCCTCCCCTGACACAAGACAATCCTAAGAAATATTTACATTTTCTTCCCAGCAGCCTCTTGTCTGTCTGCAGAAGGAACCAAAGGGACAACCATTACCAGAGCACTCAAATACCTTATTATTTTCGTTTGCAGCCACCCAAGTCAAGGAGCAGCTCACTTTTAGGCAGAAAACTGATATCCTAAATACAGGGCATAAGAATTCTCATTGTCCTCTAAGTCAGTCCCTGCCACACACCCAGGCACGAGGGGAAAGCAAAGCCATTCTTGTTCCTGACATGTCGATGGTGTTTTAAAAACAGCTTCCAAAACACTGGTGTGAAAACTCAGGGTCAACACAGCTTTCTACGACCTTCATTTCTTGTAGAAGCCATCAATATTCACATACCAATCAGAACTCATGACCTCACAACTGGCTTTTCCCTTCACAGCTGTGCTCTAAAGCTGCTCTTGCTAGCCCAGGAATAAAGGGATGGAGGGAAATACTCAGGTCTCTAGAGGGCAAAGTCAGAAACCTAAACATAGAACCACTCCTTCTCCTTTGTTGGGCTCTCATTGTCAGTGTCAAGAGTGTCTTATGGATCAGCAAGGTGACCACCAAAACACACACAGGGCTTTTTGTCTTGTGACTTTGATGCCATTCTCTGGAGTGTCTCTCTAATACAAATGCTAATTTATGCTTTGCTTGTTCTTTTTGAATTCATGCACAGGAAAGATTCCTCTTGCCAAATTGTTATTTTAGTGGTTTCATCAGAAAAACAAAAGCAGACTAAAAGGAGAAGTTAACCCTGAGGTTTCAGGAGTAAGCATGGAAAACCTGAACCTGGCAATATTCATTCCAACTAAAATAGTTCCAAGCACACAGCTTTTGTAACTTGAATTAGTGACATTCCAAGGACCTCTCTTTCATTTCCCCTCAACCACAGGATTTCATTTTCGTGTGTATTTTCTTAAAAAAAACCCCAAACAAAACAAACAAAAAGCAGTACTACATTATCTCAACTCTCTTCATCCTCTCCCACGGTCTCCCCACCTTCAGCTCCTATGCCTCAGCTGTAATAAGTTAGCTGATCACAACCAAAAGTCTCAGTAGGGAAGTTTCTCATTTACCAGACTGATAAAAGCAGTTCCACGACTAACAAGAGCTTGAACACCCCCCAGTCCTGTGGAGTGGGAATTCATCAGTCCAAGTGGATGCATTCCCACCATGCTCACCAGGAATAGGAATTAATATTAAAACACTTCTCTATAACATAAGTGCTGACAGACCCTTTAATGCAACAGCTCTAGCACTCAGTTTAAATAATGATCTAGCCCTCAAAGCTTACAGCATAAGGCCATTAGCAAGCTCCACAAATCTCAGGTAACTTTTTCACAGAATTTTAAAACACTTAGCAAACCCTAATTAATTAAGCATCACATCACCTTCCAAACTAAATGACTGAATTCACCACGATAATACATTGGATTTTCCCATCTCCACTTCAGGTTGTTCAAACACTTTACTTTCTCATTTTCCCCAGAGAGAACACTTGCTCATCCCTTAGCGACCACTGCAGTCAAACCCACCACAAATACAGGGGCCTGGATTTTAAATCAATGAGTGAAAGAGGGATTTTCACCTTTTACCAGCTCTAAGTCCTGCATTATTTTACCCCCCTCAGCAGGTAGGCTGCAGGGAAGTAATACTGTGTGCTGGCCATAAAGGTCAATCTATATTAGATGTGTCAGAGCAGAAGGAATGCTCCCAAAAAAGGTTTTCCATCACCCCCCTCACTGTGGCATTAGCTGATAACACAGAGGCTGAGAGCACACAGAGAAGATTCCTTTCAAGTGCAGCTGAACAGAATGATCAGCTCCATTTACTAATGGACATTCAGCCTGCTGGATGAGACTAAGAGGAGCCCAAAATATACCGTGGGTTTCAGGTCCTAAGCAACAGCTATTTAGTGCTGCAAGTCAGTCCCTATTGGGCTACTCAATTTATCAAAAGAAACAGAGCCACAAACAACCCACTCCTGAGAAGGAGAAAGTGCTAAGGCTCTTGAAGTGCACATTTTAGCAGAGAACAAACATCAAAGCCTCAGAATGGGGGACTTCAGCTTCTTCCTTTCAGGCAGCAATGTACAGAATAAAAGAGTTTGTTTAAATTCACACAGAGCAAGCCATGGAGCCATGCCTTCCTTAGCACTTTAAGAACTCCAGAAAAACAGAGAAGTGCCTGGGCTTAGAGAGCAACACTTCCTCCAGCCCTGACAATTTCCCTCCTTCCTGCAGTAAGAACACATGCACTCCAAGCAAAGCTGACTTCTACACAAAATGCTAGGTCATCCTGAACTGTATCTATTTAAAAGGCGCATATTCAAAGTTTATTTATATATTCTTCTTGTAAAGAACCTGTGACAAGCCACCCAGGAACAAAACTCAGAAGTGTCAGCACATGCCCTTTGACACAAGGCAACAGCACTTACTCACTACACAAATACACCTCTGCAAGTAAGTACACAAAGTAAGAGCAACTTCACATTCAGGCAAAAATTATTCTACATCTTATATCACTAGTGTTATTAAAGCATGACATACTCACAGAGAAAGCATCCAAAAAACCAGCAGCTTCACATCCCAGCCAGGCTCCAGGATCAGACAAAGGCTCCCAACTCTTCCTACCACAAAGACAACACATCCAAAACCTAGCCACAGCCAAGGGGGGAAAATTTAACCTCTCCCAGGTGCCTCAACAGGTGTGGCTGTTTAGCAGTGAGGCACAACAGCTGAATTTGGGTCAGTCAGCACCAAAGATGGCTTAGTAAGACCCAGTAGTGCAGAGATGACAAAAATTATGAAGTGAATCTGTGCACTCAGGGGAGTGCCTTGTACCCCAGCATTTAAGAGTGTGGCCATTTAAACACTCTAGCACCACTGCAGCAGTTCAGTTCCATTAGTCTGTGCTCATCTGCTTATGAAGGAAAGTCAGCTCTGTGGCAACAACAGTGTGGTCAGGAGGCACTGAAGATGCCTGTTTTAAGGGCAAGGATACTTTTTGGACCTCTAAGCAATAATCTCTTTGAATTTCTGGAGTTTCTTGAGTTGCAGTATTTGTCCTGTAATTTCAGTCCTGGAAAAGCTTGATGTTTGGGAAGGGGGATTAGGAGAAATAAACTGATGTTGGTTTTGTCTATGTGTGTGGTTTGGGGTTTGTGGGTTTTTGGGTTTTTTTTTAAGGAATCAACTCCAGTGAATAATGTGAGAGCACAAATCATTAGCATTGGGAATTGGGAGTGGAGCAAGAGCTGAAACTTTGTGTGGCCACTATTGCTTTACCCCAATTTGGGTCTGTCATGGTGGCAAAGGGCTCTGTGTCACCTTCCTGCATCCCTGCTTCTCCCAGTGCCTTTGCATCCCATATAGGTGAAAGCAGGATGGGCTCAGCAAGGCTTTCCCTGTGCAGCTCTCTTGGCCTAAGCATTAGTTTCGATGATTTATTAAACAGATGTGCTGCAAAAGCAGCAGTCTTTGCCTTCTGATAAAACACACCGATTGACTGTGCAAGGAGACAAAGAGTAAAGGAAAACAAAGTGGCTGCAAACAGATCCTCCCTTCTTTGTTTCTTAACAAATCTGGAAGCACTCACTTGGCTGGGAGGAAAATGGTTATTTGCATTAGGACTCTGCTCCTTTGCTCTGGAAAGATCTTGAGCCATTGTTTTCCTGCTCTCTGGAACCAGTGCTGGGGGCAGTGTCCCTGCAGTGACTCTGGAGGAGCCTTTTGACTTCCTGGCACAACTTGCTGCTGCAGAGTGGCAGCCCCAGACTAAATTTCTGAAGAAATGTAATCACACCAAACCTCAATTCAGCGAGGTCTGAGTCCTCTCTTACCAGACTCAAGCTCTTCTTTTAGGGAGCAACAGAGAGACAGTCACAGATAAACAAGTTACACATTGTCACTGAAGATTAAAAACTGCTGCTTGTTTAATTTTAATATTAATGAATGGAAAGCTTATGAATTAAGAAAGAAAAGCTATGTAAAATATTAGCCTGAGGATCACAGATTTTGGCCCAAGATCTTTCCCAATTTCAGTGGCATGGTGGAATGCACGCTGCAAAAAGACAACTGTGTCGTGTAACAACAGCCCACTGCTAAATAGAATATCTCACCAAAGGAATTATTCAGATGCTGAAGAGGCAAGTAAAGTTCCCTAGGTAGGGTTTGCTTAAATCCCTATTATGCTTCTTTTCCAAAAGGGAAGAAAAAGTGTTTTCAAAAAAGGAGACATTTTTCTCAGAAGTCATCTCGTTTCTTCAAACACTTTTGGGAAAAAATGTCTGCTTTGTAATAGATAATCATAATTTATCTTCCACTGAGCTCTGCTGCAGGAGAATTTGCTTCTAGCCTTGTTCTTGTACCACAAAGAATTCCGAATTCTTCATTTCTGTTATTCTTCACACTGCCTGTGTACCAAACCAAACTCTTCATTTTCCTAGTACCCCTACCCTTAAGTAGTCTTGGTAGGAGATATAAATGCTTATCCACTCAGTGCCTGGCCACAAAGCTTAAATATATTTAAACCCTTCTAAGGTTTCTTGGTGAAATGAAACATTGCCATTGTAAAAACAGTTCTTCCCAAATGCTGCAGAGTGCCATCACACAGTGAAATTGCTGTTATTGCACAGGGATATATTCACACCTGATGTCTACAGAAAGCTCAGGATGTGTAGAAATACCCAGGGTTTTGCTGATACTGAATACTTCAACATTGTGCTCCATGTTCTTGAAGCCCCAAGACATTCAGCAAACCTGGAGGCAACTCCAGGTGACTTGTTGGCAAGGAAAAGGCGTGTGAGTTTTAAGAGGCTTTTGCTTTTCTATTTTTAATTTTTTTTAATAAGCATGCAAGGAACAAAAAGCCAAGGTGCGAGAATTTCATATTTACCTAGAAAAGCACAGTAGGTACAAGGCAACTCCCAGACAAAACTGCTGATGGCTGGAGTCTCAAATGGGTGACATTTTTGTACCACACCAGTGCTGTTGATTCTATAGGAGCTGAGCTGAATCCTTCACGTGCCACTCAGATCAAAAGGTCCCTGACTCCGGAGCAAAACCTGCCTGATCAGTGTCTGAAGGATACAGCCCTGGGGTACATGGTTCACTGCTACTGCCAATTAACTGAGAAAAACATCCCCATCACTGACTGGGCTCCCACTGCATCTTTATTAACCCTGCCAGGCTTTGCCTGTGCCCAGAAGGCTGATCTGAGCTTGGAGAGGCAGTGTGCTGGGGAGAGTCTCAGCAGAGAGACAGCATTTGTCTGCAGGAGGCAAAAGGCAATACCTCCATGAGCAGGGCAGAAAAAACCCTTGCAAGTGTGTTATGTTCTGCCCTGGGCCCTACCCAGCAGAATGTGTTATCTTCCCCTGACCTCAAAGATAAGGTGGCCAGATTTACATCCCTCTGTTTCACATGGAAACTGCTCAGGTCATCAAAGGCCAGCTAGCTGCAATCACAGAAGATACTTTTTAGTCAAGCCTACAATACATGCAAAAGGTAAAAATGCTTGTTGGCATCCCAGCCCAGAAAAGACAGAAAAATCACAAATAGAAAAGGAAATATGGTGTAGAAAATTGCTAAACCCTAATTTTTAACATTTTGCTTCCATCCCTGGAGAACTGCCAGGTTGCTTTACAGTGCAGTTTTTTCCTTAGTGTTTTGCTTTCCTATTACCAGGTGCTAAACTGGCTGGGGTTCATGTTTGCCTCTCACACAACAATCTTGGATCTTTGAAGTAATAATACATGCCCTCAGATGTTGCACAAATAACCATGTCATGTTTGCCAATTACACTCTACTTGTCTGCTGTTAACAAACCATGCAATTTCTAGTTTCCTGCAATGCATTCAGGTACAATTATCTTGTAATCTTACAGGTATATATATAATTAAACCAGGGAATCATAGTAATAATTACCAGGTAGATACCAAAGACACTGTGCTGATCCCAATCCTTCTGTATGACGCTAATCTTGTCACACAGTATTTGTATTTCCTTAATATCTCTGAGAACAGCCATGTGAAACTGATTATCTTGTACATTATTAACTGGGGCCTCCAATTTAAATTGACTCTCCAGCTTGCAAGGCAATCACAAATCTTCCATGGGACAGAGATGTGACAATTTCATTCCTAGATAACAATGCAAATGTGAGGCCAAGCTATGAATAACAATTGGAGTCAATCACACCAAAGTAGTTTCATGTAAAATTGCATTGCTTGGTGATTTTTTTGAGATAACAGAGATTCCTATGCCCTGCATCAGCTTCCTGTCAGGAAACATCATCTGCCAAACTTCCTGCTTGCCACAGTGGGGAAGAAGAAGACAATGTAACTTTTTCTTTACCAGGATCATTGCATGGCAATGGACATCTGGGGGGAACTGCTTCCAGCTGGGCAGGAAAAACAGTGAACTAAGAGCAAAAAGTGATGAGGAGAGACAAATACAATGAGAAGAACAAGTTCAAAACACATGAGAGCTCTGAAAACAATTCACCTGGACACCCCTCCATTTTCTGGCACGGTATCAAACTGAGACCAACAGGACCTTGTGGATGCTCCTGTACTTTCTGAAGACATAGAAGAGTTCAAGAAATAATTTTGCTTTTTAAAGCCCATAGAAGTATTTGTGGTTTACAGGGGGAAAAATGAGTTCTCAAATATATCCCAAGGTACAGCAGTGACACATTCCTAACAGGCAAAGCCAAAGGGTCAGAGCTGTTAGGTGACATGCAGTCATGCATGACACCTGCTGTAGAGGAAGGACAGAAGGTGAAGGCCCAGTGCATCAAAAAGCTTTTGCTCATGCAAATGCAACATGAAGGCAGCAGTTTTGCCTAATTGTTAACAGAAGTTCTGCTGGCTTTTCATCTCCCTGGGGCCCATTCCCACTTCATCTGTTAATATAGCAAGTTATATTGAATTGGTTGTCCTCAAAGTTTGCTGATCAGGAACCCAGCCTTTCGAGCTGGCAGCAAGCCTGGAGTATGGATTTGTCACAATAATGAGCAAGGCTGGTATATTTTGAATAAACATGGGCTCCCTTGGTGCAGGGCAAATTTATCAGCTGAGTATGAGCAGTGTGGTGATGGGTATTAAATGCCAGAACACTAAAAGCTTGGAGAACTCCTACCATGAGCCAGCTCTCCCCTCCTGTATGCCTAAACAACACAGGAGAGATAAAAACACTGGCTGGCACTTATATTTCCAAAGCATTTACATTTAATTTCATCATATTTGTAACGTGTTCAGCGAATAAGCCACAGTTAATTCCAACAAGCTCTTTTGTACCTAAGCAAACCTGAATTCCAAAGGGACTGGAATTAAAGGCTGGAGCAGAGCAGAGATGTGATGCTTTCATTGCTCCTCCACCCTGAGTAGGCACAAAATACAACTTTATCCAGGGATGGGCTGAGACTTCTCTCATGTAGGGACATGTGTTTATCCCCTGCAGGAAGTCCCCTGACTCCCTGAGAGCTGCTGGCCCTGGTGTGATTGCAAACATGCCACAGCCACATTTATCACCTCAGGTTGTGCCCTCTCCTCACGTCCTGGCATGGTTTGGGGAGGACCTGCCCTCAACACTGCCCTGCTTAGCTGAAAGAAACTTCCATGGTGTCCCTGAAGTAACCTTCTCTTGCTCTTCCTTCACAGGGGGAGAAAAACGAAATCCCCCTAGTCCTTCAAAAGCTCACTTATAAAGCTCTCTGAGCAAGCACAGCACAAAACCTGCAACATGAACTCTCACTGGTGTCGTGCAGTCACTGCTGGCAGTAACCACCCAGGCCTAAAGCACGTCGTGTTCCCCACAATCATCAAGCAAGAACTGTTCTCTGCTGCAAGGTAGAGTTCTTGTTTTGCTTTGAACAAAATCCTACCTCACTTCTAATATGAAACTCTCCAGAGGAGAGAAGGCAGAGCTTTCTGTGATGTACAACAGCTGCTCCAGCTCATTGATTCATATGGGACACCCAGAAAGCTGCACAATGGTGCTTTGTGACAGATGCTATAACACAGCCTGTTAAAAGCAGTCATAACACAACATTAGCACCTCAAAGCCTAGAGAACCAGGGCAGTGTAGAGAGCAGACTGGTACAACACAGACTGAGAGAGAAACCCTTCTCTGAACAAATAACAAACTAAACTTGCAAGGCAGAGCACTACATGGAGTATCTTGGTGTTTAACTGGAGGCCAGCTGAGATAGAGTGAAGAAAGGTTTTCCCCAAGAATATGTGTATTGAATTTTGTTGCACACACTGAGTCTTCAGCTAATGTTCAGTGATTCTTGTGAATTAGATGTAAGTTGCAAGCTTACTCTCACCTGAAAAATAAGAATATAGAACAAAACCCATGATTCAAGTACTGCTAGGGAGTGCTGCCACCCTGACATCCCTGACTTTAGTGCTGCAGCAAAACTCACAAGGAACTGATGCCACTGCCTCATGTATTTGCAGAGAAGGTGAAATTCAACCTTAAGCAGAAGGGTCTGGGTATCACACCTCACTTAAGTCTTCAAAAGACACTCCAGATTATACATAGAAGTCAAGAATGAATTGTACCCCAAGACAGCAGTGCATCAATACCAAAATCTTGACCTACCCAGCTTATTCCTCCAAAGGAACCCCAAAACCCCATGAGCTCAGGAAGCAGCTTTCATTCTTGGCAAGGTGTAGCTTGAGGATTAGAACATGATGACAAATCTAAATCCTGCTGAAAAACTGCCAGAGGCCCATAAGGCTGCCAAAGTACAGCAGGCAGGCTTTCACATAATTGCAAGTCTTCCTTTCTCAAATGCCCAACCTGATTGACCAATTAAAGTGTTTAATTCTCTGAGAAAGAGTCTATCATTAACTGTAATTTGTTCTAGTCTCACCAGTCCTTTCATGGCTGCCTCTGGTGAAAGAACCATTATGTATGATCTCAATCTCCATATTATAACATGGAATTTTTGATAGTTTGCTATAAATAGGAATTGATTCATAAGGAGAATAATGAATTCATTGCTAGTCCTTTACCAACTACTTAATGACTGTCAAGATACATTAAACATCCTTAGCCATGCACTGGGGCCTGAGTTTATTCTTGGCTAACACATCTGACTGTATTATGCACTGAGTGAATTAATGCCAGGTGAAGAATAGTCTCAGCGAAAACACAGTTTAGAGTGCTTTATTTCATCCTAAATATTGACACTGATCATTACAAATGCCTCTCAGATGAGGCAATAAATAGATAATCTATTGCCATTGAAAAGAAAGAGGAAAAAAAACCCAAAACAAAAACCAACCAAACAAACAAAACCACAAAAATGAAAACCAACCCTGTTCAGAATATACTATCACCATGCTCTCCTGGTTATTCTTACCTGAATGACCCTGACACCATGCTATGCCCTGTACAAGTTACAGCCACTTCTTAGGCTGTGCTACTTGCTAGGTGAGTAATAACACAGTATAAACCCACTGATATCTTAAATTTTTTCAATCCTCACTTCCATGCCATGTCCATGCATCAGTATCATTCCCAAAGTGTACTGACAACTACATTTAATTCCAAAATAACAGCAGGCATTGCTCAAGGCTCACAACCTCCTGCTCTTACCCAGCCTCTCCTCACAGAACCAGCTGCAAAGATTGAGCCCAGACTTTGTAAGCACACCAAGCTCCATATTTCCTGTGCTCTTCAGGTGTGTCTCTTACATCAGTGTTCAGTTCCAGCTCTTGCATTTCCAAGACCCAGGGAGTAGTGCCTGTTATGATACAAAAAACATGAATCCATGGTTTGTATTTTTAAAGGAAACAGAGTAGAGCCAGGCACTGTGGTCCTACAGGGAAGGTTTGTGATGTACAACTACATCACAGAACATTCCCTGGCATGATGTATATTGGCACTGGGAACAACCTGGAGGCTTCTCTGCAATTGTTTGTGAATTCAGCATGAGCTCTCATTATTTGTTATATGCACTGGGTACACACAGTGAGTTAATTCAATAGCAAGGGAGGATGGATGACTGCAGTCCAGATTAGTCTCTCAGCACACCTCCAGGATTACTAAATTGTTACCTTTTCTTTTTCTTTTCTCCAGTCCCTTTAAATAGGCTGAGAATGAACAGAGGGATGATAAAGTTCGTGGATACTTTCTCAGACATTTGCCAAGAGAAAAGGGAACATGCCCAAACTTCAGAGTCTAAATAGGAAGCCAGAATTAGATAAAGGATTTTCTGAAGGAGTTAAGGGACTGAGGCTCACTTTCCTGAAAGCAGCTTGGTGTTTTCTGGTGGAAGTGACTGTTGCAGCCAGACAATTGCTCCAGGAAACTCTGCTTGGACCATCACTGTCTTTCCTTGCAGGAGCAGTGCCAGCCCTAGCTGACCTGCCTCCTGTCTGCTCATGTCCCAGCAGGGCCACCCTGAACCCACCTCTGACCTGTGACTCCTCTGCTGGGAGCCAAGCACCTTCCCAGTTCTTAACACAGTGGAACCTGGTTCCTCACATTTCTTCCTCAGGTTAAAACAGCCTCAAATCTGGCAAAGAACATGTTTTTGTGACTCCCATATACTCATGCAAATCCCTGCAATACATTTTCTGCTGTGGCACCTGGTCTCCCACTGATCATATCAAATTAAAGTTATCCTTGCAATTTCTAATGAAATTCATCCAGAACCTGGTACAGACACTCGAAGCTTACATTGGTTCAAAAATCAAGAAGTGGCAAAATAAAAGCCTTGGAACCTGCAAGAAATATATGTAGAGATTACCAGTCAAAGAGTCTTTAGTCAATATTCCTGAGGCAAAATATTAAGGTATATGTATTACCATGTATATATCATATTATGTGCAATAATGAGTTGGCACAGCTGGCTGGCAAGTTACACTAAAAACACACATTAAGAACAGCTGTCTCAGTTTTTTGGAGCACTCATCTTTCCCCGGATGTTTTCACTAACCAGCAACAATCCAAAATCTGTAATCCTTGTAAATTAACATGATTTGCTAAATTAGAGATTATCATATTCAAAATATGTTCTTTCGTATGTCCTACAAAAGCTGCTTGCATATAACAGCAGTGCAAATAGGACGAAAAGATTGGAAATCCAATTATTTAAATCCTGATTTAAATGAGGCTGAGGAAGCCACAGCAATAAATCACCTCAAAGCACAAAATACACTTTTATGGAAAACCCAGGGTGGGTAAAGCAGCAGGAGAGAGTATGAAAAGAGACCCTTCCTGGTGTTTCCCAAAGAGGAAATTTATACAATAGGCAGATAGTTACACAGGTACTGGAGCATGATGTGTTCCAGTTAAGCCCAACTGCAATTAAAAATGCCCAGTGACTGTTTGTGTTGAAAGGATTCTGATTGCCAAGTGCCATTTCTCTGATGGGGGTCAGAAAGGCCTCAATAATATAATTTATATTTCCTTCTCCTTTGCATCCCTTCTTAAAGGAATTGTTCAGTAGGCAGCAGCAGAAGAAATGCATATGATTAATAATAAATTATATTCCTTACAGTCTCAACAGCTTGGCCTGCAGCAGAATCTTTCCAGAGGATGTTTAAAACCAAAGAGCATCAGCATTTTTCAGAAGATATACCATTATCAGGCTGGTTCTCTATTCCAAGGATAAAGACTATTCCCAATATTGGAGCTGTCTTGGGAGCACTGATGAATGTCATTCATCCTGCAGAGGCTCAGTCATGACAGTGGATGTGGAACAGGACACTTTGGGGCTCTGACACCAGACCTCATTTGTCTGAGCCCCAGATGTACTCTTGATATGGCAGAAATAAGAATTAGAGCTACCCTGAAAGCTTATGAAGCCTAAAAGAAACCTTGGGTAGGACAGATGCTGTTCACAAGGAAATGCCTATTTATGTGTAAATGTTTGGGCTGTTCGTAATAAAAAATCACATAAGCCAGATTTTTAAAAATTCTTATTATTATTATGATGATTTCTCATTTTTGGCAATGAAAACCCAAAGCTTTTCAATGAAGTCCAAGGGAAAAATAAAAACTATCTTCCTTCCCTAAAACCTTATTTTAGTTTTGTGGAATAAGGAAAACAACAATATGAAAGTAAGTCATTGACTAACCCTAATGAATCTTACTGGTCATAGAGAAGCACTTTGGCTGAAAAGCAGCATTCAAGAGCCAAATGCTGTTATGGATCAGCTCTCTCTTGATAGCACAGCTATGCTGAAGTCGTGGTCCAGCTGACAGCATCCTTTCACAGGTCACACAGGTGGAGACAAGGTCAAGTTGTGTTGAAAGCACATTAAAGTCACCCATTGAACTGTTTTTCTCTCACTTACACAGGCAAGTTTAAACTGAGCTGTGTCAAGGTTAAATGACTATTTAGCTTGAGCCAGTGACTCGGACATTAAACCAAATGGAGAGCATCTGGTACCTAAAATCTTTCTTTATGATGGTAAGGAAACCATGTCAGTCCCCCGTTTATTAAATATTTGTTTAAACACAGTTCTCACTAGCTTCAGTTTCAGGCACTCTTTTCAGAGTGAGGAACAGACCATTAAAACCAGACCAACACCATGTTAAATCATTTTCCTAATCCAACACACCAAAGTAGCCTTACTGAATGAAACACCACAGCAGCAACTACAACTACACAACACTAAGAACATCCAGTGAAAATATATCAGCAGCTTTGGGAAGGAGAGACAAAGGGATCTTCAGAACATGAGCACATTTATTTCCTAGCACTTTCCCAAAATAATTCTAGTGGATGAGGTGGTTACATTTCTTCCTCCTCAGGGCTTTCATTTGGATAAAATGAAGGGTGAACTATTTTGATAATGTTGCCTTGGCTTTCTGTGGTTGGAAATAGAGCTATTATTTCCAAATAGACTTTCCAAACAGCAGTGGAGATGAGAGGCCATCAAACAAACATCTGCTGTGAGCCTTGGGGAAGCTGACTGGAAACAGTGTCAGAGGTGTTGTTTGAATAGGCAATCAAGAAAATACCCATTTTGATTAATGTGTCCAGGCATTAGTATCAATCATCATTCCCTTCCCAGAGAAAGACCTTGGAAATGCAGCACTTGAACCCAGCTGTAGACACCGCTTTGGACATGTTCATAATGTCTCTTTCAAAACAGAGCTTGCTGGGCTGCTTTTCTTGACCTGTCAGGAGAAAAGACAATAATGTTAAGTATCCTAAATGCAGCTAATTGCTCTAAACTGTATCTACACACAGAACAGAAATAAAAGATATTTCTCTTGCCCAGTAAAAATTAGCTACAGGAACTATTTATACAGGGGAGAAAAGGAGGTTGGTCATTTGACATAAATCAGTTCCCTTTGATGTTTGCAAAACAGAGCAAAATCACAACACGTGAGCAGACCGAAATTGCAGCTGAATAAATTCATAGACTTGTTTTCATTCATTTTAAAAATAGATTGTAACATCTAAAAGCAATCAACTGATGGTTTTGGTCCACTTCTGTCTAATCAGTGCTTCAATTGATGCATCTCCTAAAAATACTTGAAATTGGAACTGTCAGATGTTAACAATATCTCTTCTTCTGCCATTAGATAATATGCAATCAGTGATTATGGGTAGCAATGAAGCTCCTTAATTCAATGACTACACACCACCTACTTTCCCATTTTGCTGACTGAAGATCCAGCTGTTTCTGGTTTGGATTAATGCTTTTCCAAGATTGGCAAGTATAGTTACAAGACTAAAAATAGGAGTATACTGCATCCCACATCAGTCACCCTTTTGCAGCAAAAGAATTTCAGAAAGTTCTCTACTAGACCAGAAAGAATGGGATTTATTTTTAATAAGCACTAGACACTAACAGTGGTAATCACTGGGATATATTTTCCCCTAGTAACAAAATATGACAACATTACTGGTGGATGAGTTGGCTCTTGGGCTCCTTTGCTTCCAGTAAAATTATCCTATACAGGGAAACTTTTATCCTGCTGCATCAGTCTTTGAGCCAATACTTAGGATTGCAAAGTGTCTTAGGATTTGGTCCCTGGAAGCAAACAGTTCAGCTGTTTTCTCATCTGCTGTGCCATGGCTTCTTCTCTGAGGTTATGTTCACTGTAAATGTTTAAACTAATAAAGCATATGGGAAACTCAAATCAGAGAGGGCAGATTTATGTGAAAGGTACCACATCAAACTCAGGCAATTATTCCTGTGACCAAACACTGATCCCACCCCATAGATCTCACTGGTGGGACTAGGTGAAGATGAGTTAGTGCATGCAGGTGTCAAAATGATTTTACAGCACAATAAGTACCCCTGCTTTGAGGACAAAGAACATTATTACCTTTAAAATGCTGCATAGAACAGTTTGACCACTGAATTCCAAGAATGGAAAACCTTCCCTTCATGGTGTGTGCATGACGATGTTGAACACTGTCTCAACTCAAGGCAGTTTTCTCTAATCACCATTATTTTTAGATGCCTGTAAATATGGGTGCCTTGAAGCAGTGGCTGTGATTATTTTATGCATTTATTCCGGGGTTGTGCAATAGGCTGAGCTCCATTGGCACTAAGTGTGCCCCTAAGTCCCCAAAGCTCTCAGCTTTCCTGGGGTGCAGGTGTAGTCTGTGCTGTGCCCAGGTCCTTCCCTCTCCTTCTCCCAGCCCTGCCATGTTCTCAAGGCAGTAAGGTGGCAGTGTGGAAAGCTGTGATGTGTTTTGGGGTGGGAGCATCTCCTCATGTCCTCCCAGCCTCCTCATTGCCAGAACAAAGACCAAAAGGGCTGCAGTCTAGCCTGAGGTACTTTATCTGACTTGTCTCTGATAAATACCACAGTCCCAACAGCAAATTCTTGCTGAGAACTATTTATGGTCAATTCACAGCCTGAAGAATAAATGCCATTACAGAATTAAAATACTTTTGAATTACAAAGCTGAAGAAATCGTGATCTGCTTTCAGGCAGACAGCACTAAAAAAAGATGTTGCCTTCCTCACAAGGCCTTTGCTTGCAAACTCTTTCAAGGGGAGGAAGCAAAACCAATGCCAGCACTGCCCCCAGGGATCTGCTACAGGGTCTGCCAGGTCAGCAGGGTCCATAAGATCCCCAGAGCCTGCCCAGGAGCATTAAACTTCCCAGAGATTACTTCTCCCTGGAATTGGCCTTAGCCACCTCTGTGCTGTTGGTTGTCTCTTGTGGTTGGCTTTCTTTACTTCATTCCTGTTGGGTGTAGATTTACTACAAGGAGCAAATAGTATTGAGCAAGGAATGCACCTGAAAATAAAAAAGAATCAGTTCAAAATACATTTAAATCTGAGTGCAAGTCACAGGTATGGATTATACTTCCCTTTAAGTCTAGCATTTGTTTGTGCACTGTGTGTTTATCTCCCACACTGGCACTCAGAGGGCTGACAGAAACTACTTTCTGATCTCTGTCCCAAGGACTGAGTGGCACAGAAATATGGGAGAAACTAGGAAGAAACCAGCCTGTCCCAAACATGGCAGTGTCAACTCACAGAGATTGGTGCAGCTCAAATAGCTGAAATGATTGAATTTACCCATGGCATGACAAGAGGGCTGTCCCCACACAGATAGGTTCTATTTTAGGGACAAAATCCCCCCACATGAAGTAAAAATCACATTTACTTGTGCTGGAAACAGATGAATTCTCAGCACTAGGGCAGTCGAGTGGGAAATTGGTATTTGCTGAATTGGATGGAGACTTAAAGCTGCTTTAGCTCTGCCTGCTTCCTTGTATACCTTTTAGAGCAAAGTCCCTCCATCCTAGGCTCAGGTTTTGCCTAGGTCTAGTCTAGATGGATAATCTACATCTGATAGGCACCACTGTTTTCCCCTCTTCCAGCCCCATTTGGAGCCTTTGTGTGGAACCAGATGAAGCTCCATGTGCTCATTAATTAGCCTTTGGTCAAATGAGATTTTCTTCAATCATTAAACCTGTTTCCCTTTGCCCCCTCCCCATTTGATTCTTTTCTATCTTTATGCTCTAGGGAGATTTTCAGAGATGTTGTTGTGAGGATTACAAAGGCAATAAGCAGATCATGGAAAAGCAGCTTTTTGGTATACTCAGCATTGTACTAATTAGGATTGTTTATAATTTCATTCCCTTATCAGTTATTGCTGTGTGTATGCTGAGGTACTTTGAGGTCTCTAAATAAACCAAGAGGGCCAAAGGTAACGGAATTATTTTAACTGGCACATTAAGGAACACACTTGCCAAAGAAAAGATCATGTGTACAATGCTGCTAATTAGCAAAGTTCATCTTATTTTTAAAGGAAACTATGGCAAAAGGAGTGACCGTGTGCAGAAGGACACAGCACTTCTGCAGGTCGAATTTATCTGTCTGTGAAAAGAGGACTGTGCCTGACTTTGAAGACTCTCTGGTTTCTTTAGGTTTTAAACTCTTCAAAGCAAGGAGTGCCTTCTCACCTAGACCAGCAGAACTAAAGTCTGAGCTTGATGAAGAAAATGTTCATCTATTGCCAACTATGAATAACACTGTTTAATATTTCTCCCTTTATCTGTTGGGAAATTTACTGCATGCATTCACTTCATAGTGAATGTAATTTAAAATAAAAATTCACCACCCTATCACCAAGAAGTCCAAAGAATGTGTAACTGGGTATTTTATTTTAGTTTCTTCCACTTTTGCCTTTGTGGCCCTTGCTGTGTTCAGGTGCCTGACCTAACAAAGGATATACCAGATATTCAGGGAGCAGAACCTGTTCTGGTAGGCAGCAGTTCCTCTGCAGTTCCTCTGACTTCAGGCATTCCTGTAGCTTTTAGACAGCTGCAAAAAGAGAGGGGGAAAATTAAAAATTGATTGCTCTATCATGAAATAAATATATGCTCTGGCATTTGATTGTCCAGCAGAAGTGGTCAGGCAGTTATTTATATCACTAAGAACATCAATAACAAGGTGCAGTGCACTGCAATAGGGGTTTGTTAATGAATTGATGAAAAGAGAGTTATTTTTAGATTGTGAATAGGTCTGAGGAAGTGAGCTCTAAAACTCTCGAGGAGAAAACAAAATTCACTGTGTTCAGGTTTACCAGCATTGAAAGCCATTCCCTTGTCTTCTGATAAAAACATACAAGTGTAAATGTCAAGCCAAGCCAGTGATGCCCTCTGACTTCTCTGAAAATGCCTCGATTCTTTCAAAAGAGCACTGGGAGAATAGGCTGAATGACTAACTGGGAGATTGTGCTCTCTGGAAAATCCCAGAGATGGTGTTGAAATTGCTGAACTTCCCCAAAGGCAGCATGAGCAGAGATGCTGGGATCTGCACAACAACAGCTCTGCCTCACTCCAACACCACAACTGGCTCCTTCCCCACATCTGGGGCTTAGGGGAGGAGAGGAATAAGGAAATCCTCCTCTTTGGCTTTTTCCCCCTTGAAACCTGAGCTGATTTTTAAGTGTATGTTCACATTTCCCCTCCTTTTCCTCTCCACCTCCTGTTCCCAAGGGCACTGGTGTTAGCACAGAGACAGCTGCTGAAACCCACACTGCCCTGACCTAGGGAAACTTTCTGAGTTGGGAGAATCCATAACCCCTGAGCTGACACCCACCCTCAGAGGCTGCTGCACTTTTTTAAGCCCCTCTCTGTGCAAGGCAGCACCTGGTCCCTGGATAAGGCTTACAAATGACTCTAACTGTGCATCCATGTGTTCCATAACCTTGCAGGTCGTGCTGTCTCATTGCTGTGTGCTAGGAAAGGATGGGAGGTGTTCCAAGGTGGGCTTGGAGACAGCACTGCACACCTGTGAGGGTAAAATATCCACAGGCAGATATGGTTTCTCAACACAAAAATATATATAGATCACACACATCTATGTCTTTTAGTAGATACACCTATCTTCCCCGACAAGTGTTTAAGGTTTTACATAACAAGTCAGCAATAAGAACATTAAAATATACTACAGTGTTTTCAGGCTATTAGAAAGGCTGACTGGGACACTTTCACCCCTGCAGATTTTTCAAGCCTTGCTGAGGACTGCAAGGCTGCCTGATGGTGTTTTTAGCAACTATGACTGGCAGCTCATGGTCCTTTCTTTCCAAACTGGCTCAGAATCTCTTCCTGCTCTTAGTGACAGCGGCTGGGGTGCAGCCAGGCTGGAGGAGCCTCCCATCCCATCCTGCAGACATTACTTAATGCTTGCCCTCTGAAAGTTCCTACAGGTTGCCTTCCCGATGCCAGGAATTCTCAGCTGAACATGAACACAGTAATAACCACGTACTCTCCATCCCCGCGGTGAACTCGGGCAGATTTGTTGTTGGTTGCTAAAGGCAACTCCTTCTGATTGATGGTTTCCAGGAACTTTCTACCAGCAGAGTGGGTCTGGGACTATCGTCTTTCCAGGGCTCTGCAGACAGGAGAGGCTACAGGAGAAAAAGAGGGAAACAGGATGACCATAAAGGTACCAGCTGCAGCAGCAGCAAAGACTCTCTGTGGGAGTTTGTAAGTGATAGAAGTTGCCTGCCTGTATAAAACAAAGTAAAAACAAAACAAAAAAAGTTCATAAAACTCTTTTAGATCCATCTGTATAAAACTCCCTGCTCATTTTCTCATGCTACAGTCATCTTGGTGAGACAAATCTGTTTTAATGTATTTATCAGAAGAAAAGGGTCTGAAAGAGATTTGCACAAAACCTGTTTATCAGTCCCAGGCATGCACACCCATCTATCAGCCCTGCCATGACTCTGGGAGCAGTTTCCTCTGCCTGGCTCATATACTTCAGAAGATATGGAAGCATTTCTGTGTGCACTTGAAATGTTGTTCTCCAGATTTATTCTTCTAGTATTTTCCCCTAACATGCTTATTTGTCTCTTTTAAGGCCTGCTTTACATTAAGTAGTCTCTTTATGTTCCCTGCAGATGAAAAGCACATGCATTTCCACTCCTCCCTCATTATAATGCTGCTTTCTGAAGCAAAGCATCTCATGGTTCCAAAAAAACATTGTTACTATAAAGTTTTTAAAAACCTGTTGATGACTCATTGGGAAATAGTTAAAAACATTATTTTCCCAGCTTTGCCTTATACTCATTCAATCCTAGATCTTTCTGCCAAAAGGGTGCAAACCCCTTCTTGTAGGTGGGGCTGACAGCTCTATTGTTAAGATTGTTCAAGTACATCAACCAAACATTTGATATTTTAGCTAAAATTTCCATGCTGAATATTTACCTAAACCTGAGCAACATGGGCAAATCTTAGCTGGAAGTTTCTCTTATCTCTAATTCCAGGGCTAGGTTGTATTTTGCCTTGTCAAAATACTCTGGTAATCTTTTTCAGAGAGGCTTTAACGCCCTTAGCCTTTGGAGAAGGAACATGAGATTTGCCTTTGTGAAAGCTTGCCTCAATTTAACCACATGAGGAGGCTTTGAAAAACTGCAGGCACCATTTGGCCAGATCCAGAGACCACATCACTCTGGCCTGCTCAGTTTGTTGAAAGGCTTTGGGATAAGAGAATGGGAAGGTCCCTTCCTGGCTCCTTCTCCTGGCTGGGCTGTCTCAGCCTCCTCAGTGTCACTTCTCTCTGTTATAGCATCCCTTCACACACCTCACTCATCTCACAGAAAGGGACTGGATGAGCTCTGTGCCAGCAGTCAGAGGTAGCTCTGAGGGATAGAAGGCAGGGGGTTGGAACAAGAAGATTTTTTAAAATCCCTTCTAACAGAAATCATTCTATGATTCTGTGATCCCTGCTCCTCTAGCCCATGGATGGGGCACCAAAGCAAACAGCAAGCCCTCCTTCCCTCCAGCTTTCCCAGGATTTCTCTCCTCTTGAACCACATGAAGAAGGAAGCTACCAGAACTGTACAGCAGTGTGAGGAGGGAGATAAGGAACAAGAAAAGGAGATGCGGTTGTGAGACAATACCTGAGGCAGAGAATGGAGACTTTAGGTTTACAGAGGTTGCCTGGGGAGAGGGGAGCTGGGCATGACAAGGAGGTCAGGATGTGGCTCATGGGACCTCCCTGTGGTTTGCAAAACCCACCCAAGGTGATGGGAGAACCCACAGACAACACCTGCCAGAATAACATCCCAAGAATGAAAAGGGGAAGCTGGAAAAGCCATGCTTCAAATAGGCAGGCAGAAAACTGGTCACTAAGACACATCCCTCCCTGGAGCCTGGAGAGGAAATCAGGAGTCCATTGCTTTTCTGCTATCAGCAATACCTGCTCCAAAGCATGCCCTGCCTCGCCAGTGGCAAGTTCATTATTAGCACTCCATAAGCCCAAAGAGCAGAATTGCTTCAGCAGGAGAGGGGAGTCACTCTGTTAGCAAGGCTGGGAAGGGCAGAGAAAATGCTAATCCAGTGTAAAAATAGGTACTTGAAACTCAGAAAACTCCTGTTCCCAATATAGATAATCTTGCTTCATGTTCCTTATGCATATCACAAGGGTCACCAGAGTAATGGCTTTTTATTTCTGTCCTTGTGACCCTCAGCACACAGACAATGGGTGTGCAACAGGGACCTGTTTGGTCAGGTTTATTTAATGAGGCCATTGCCTTTCTACAGCAAGAAAAAGTACAAGGTCATGGAAGTAAAGACATGTTCAGAGTGGCTCAGAGAACAAGAGACCAGATAAAGGTTTCTCTGACCATGTAGCTTTTCCTGGCACTTAAAAAATTTGTCTTTTCAGAGTAGAAATGATCTTTTATAATATTAATGCTTAGTCGCACTGTTATCCCATACCACCCTATAAAGCAATACCCAAAGGTTTAAAAGCAAATTGGACCCCAAATCTGCCATGTTGGCTGCATGTTCCCAAGATTTCCCTTCATTTAGCAGCCATGAAAGGCTGTTTGAACTAAGCCACGGGACCAGCCATTGAAACAAATGAGCAGATGAAACAGTGCTCAGGTTCCTGCAGTTCTGCTTACACTGTGACTTTTCAACTGTTAATGCCTCAGCATGGCTGTGGACCACAACAATCCAAGCACTTTCAAAACTGACCAAAATGGTGAAAATCAAAGGGCAAATCTTATCTGAGTAAGCCCAGCTAAATTCATATAGGCTACCATGCACTTTCCACAAAGGAGCAATGTTGGATCCTTCCTCATTTGGTGTTGATTTAACACATTTAACCTGTGATTGAGAATTGAAAGGCTGTTTTGTTTTACTAATATCTTTAGATGTTCAACCTTGGAGAAATCTGTTTTTTCAAACTGTAGCAATTAGTGATTCCTTTCCAATGCCAAAATGTATCTGTAAGATTGTCTTCTTGCCCACCAAACCAGACATCAAGCCAAACAAAACAGATAGCAACCTTTAGAAACAAACCTTTAGAAAAACAGCCAGGTCAGTTTCTTCAGGTCAACCCTTGGTGAATTTGTGACTGAGGGAGAAATTTGACCTGATACACAGAAGAACCTCAAGTTTTTTTGAGTACGTAATTTCACAATTATAAGCCGCACCTGATAATAAGCCGCACTCCCAGGTGTCAGCGACTGTCTTGGGTTACAATACAGAGTGTGATAAAAGGTATCTGTTCTATCACCATCTGTTGAGGTGGGGGCAGTGATCCTTATCTCCATGGCAGATATTCTGCTAATGGGCCATCCATTGAAACCAGGCAGGGCATTGTTCTTTATCTTTTCACAACCCATCCTTCCTCCAGCCAGTCATTTTCTGCTCATGGCCATTGAGTCCCACTGTGGGACTGATAAAATTACTGCATCCCATTGGAAGTTGCTCCAGCCAGGGGGAAGAGCCCAACATTTCTTACGAGGATAAAAACAGAGGTTTTGGGACACTAAGGGAGCCCCTTTCTCCACTGGACTCCAGAGGAAAACCGGATTTCTCCACATCACCACGGGACCTCCGGAGGGAAACTGCACCTTGTACAGGAGCACTGCTCCAACTGAATCACATCTGTCACTGCAGGAGGATGCAGCCACCATTTAATGGGACTGCTACCAACACCCTGCCTGACGGGGTGTCAGGTTGTACTCTGACTCTGTCAGGGTTTGGGGTTTGTTTCTTTGTTGTACTGTATTTCTATTTTAATTTCCCTAGAAAAGAACTGTTATTCCTAATTCCCATATCTTTGCCTGAAAGTCCCTTGATTTCAAAATTATAATAATTTGGAGGGAGGGGGTTTACATTCTCCATTTCAAAGAGAAGCTCCTGCCTTTCTCAGCAGACACCTGTCCTCCAAACTAAAACAGTAACTTTTTGTTCTTTGTCCATATATAAGCCACACCTGATTATAAGCCGCATTTCAGGTTTCGACCACAATTTTAGTCAAAATGGTGCGGCTTATAATCGTGAAATTACTGTACTTCCTTCAGGATGGATGTAGTTTAATTAATGCCCCTGACTTGTTTCCCACCCCCCACATGTCACTGTGTCAGAAAGGCCTTTGCTGCTTTTCCAAGTCATTAAAATCCTATTACTGCCCCGGCCTCAGGCATGGCTGTAGTGTGTAAGGATGGTGACAATGCCCCAGTTGTGGTCAGGCTGCACATGGTGCAGGGACAACCTTTGGCCCATGATTTTCAGTTCCCATTGTATCCAGCTGGGATATCCTCCAACTTTGAAGAGATTCTTGTAGTGTTCTGTCTCTTTGCATCACACAGCTCATCATCACTTCCAGATGCTGCTCTTTACAGTTCTGCAGTGATTCTTTCTCTTAGGACCATGTCAAGCTCAGATCTTTTACCCCAAATCCCTTCCTCCATCATCTCCCATTACCTGCTAGGTCTCACCAAGGCTAACACCTTTTCCCTGCACTGCCTCCCTTCATCACATAGCTCACCAAGTCCCTCCTTCCCATTTCTCTCAGCAGCCCCTTGCCTGCCCAAAGCCTTTCCCGTGCTGTGTTTTATAGACTAATATATCATGCTGTAGCTATAATATGCAGAGTAGCATTTCACTGCATAATTCCACGACTGGACACATTCATCTCTTCCCCAGTCATAGCTCAGAAAGCTCCTCTGAACAGATGATTAGTGAGTCAAGAAGATTATTAGAAGACAAACAACACACCAAGGTAAAAGCCATAAACACAAAGCAAATTGCTCATGGCCGTGGTTCCTTGTGGTGCCAAGAGGAATACGAACTTTAAAGCTGTGTTTGATGGCCTGGTCCTGGCTCTCTGTGCTCTCCTCAGGTTGTCATTCTTGCAGGCTTCAATACAGAGTAGAGTTCAGGTTCTCTATAATGTCCCTGCAGACAGTGTGGGTCTGCCCCTCAGTTTGCACAGGTCACTCTGTAATGCAATAATGTCATGGACAGAATGCTTCCCCATGTTTTCCAAGGTATTCAGCAGGAAACAAGTGTGGACATTGTCTCCTCCCCCCCATATGTCAATATAAAGTTTTGGTTTTAACATGGGGCTCATACAATGCATAGAGGACCAACACAAGCTATGAACTATTGAATACATCATTACCAACACCAAACATTCACAAGCTGTAAGCTAGAGCTCAAAACATTTTGCAATTGGCACTAAAAAAAAATTTCCATACTAAATATTTAAAGTTTATGCTTCTCAGCTTTATCTAACCACAAGAACTAGACATGACTTTTGTATAATTGTTTGAATGATGCCAGGACAAAGAGTTCTAGAGAAAACAATAAATATATTGAGATGTGTCAAAGTTACAGTTTTTAAACTGCAATCTGTGTGTTCATAGAGTGTTTTTGAGAGGTCTACAGAGGGTAACTAAGAAAAGAAAACCTATTTTCTACAGTATTAAATATATATATTTCTGCATATTAAATATACATATTTCTGCAGTATTAAATATATCCTATACAGGAACTGACACTTCCACTGGAAAAAGAAAGGTTTTAAGGTGCTGCAAATTGTAAAAGATTGAAAAACATGTTCCTGGTGATTCTGACTGGAGTTTTCAATTATTCAAGTGTGCGAGGGCCCCAGTTCTACTGAAGTTAACTGGGATTTGTTCTAAATCCCATAGGTACTTCGGAAAGTTCAAACCAGAGTTTCTGGATGAATGGTTCCAACTGTGTACAATGTGCAGAGCTCTGATCTTTTTTTTTTTTTTTTTTTTTTTGTCCAGTGAAGGTGCAAATCCCTGTGTATAGAATTTAGGCCTATACAAGGCAGCATTTTTTGATTATGTTCTGCAGCCCCTTTCCTGACAGTCCCTGAGCCTTGGTATTTCCACACAGGCTGCCTGAGCTTTTATAGTGACTTGCTCCTGTCCTTCAGTTAATATTTCTGCGAGGGATTTCAGGGATCTTTTTTGGCTTGGGAGTAGTTAGTTAAACTGTCAAGGAAATGATGAATGGAATCTGCACCCATGTGTTACCACAAAGATGCCTTGCAGACATTTCCTCAGATCTCAAGGCATTTGGCTGGGGCTTTCTTACGTCACCAAATACAATAGAAGAATAGTAATGATTAGCAGTTGTATAACAGCAGCACATTTCTCCAAGTTCTTTTTGCTTGGATGTTTATAGAGCTCTGCTGGAAGAGAAACAATAATTCAAATAGGAAAACTAGGGAAGAGGTGAAGCTCCTTGCTTAAGCCACAAATCCATCTCATGTCAGTGCCCAACACACAATTCAGATTCTGGACTCAGATCAAAACTTCCCAGTGAAGGCAGGTTTTTTTAAAAAAGAGGGAAAGAGATGTTAGTTTCAAACCCCAAAAATTTCTTGACAGCAGCACTGAAGAAACACATTCAGTTCCTTTGAAAGCTGTCTTACAATTCAGAATTTATGTGTTATTAAGACACACTTATGGGTGTCTTTCTCACATTAAAAGTTGCTCAAACCAGAAAATGAGCATGAGGAGCAATAAGGCTCATCCTTAAAAAAGAAAAAGAAAATAAAAACCATTGAAACCGTGCAAAAGGAAAACAAGTGATCCCTGAATTCCAACGATTTCTTGGTCTTCCAGTTTTGCTTAAGGCTAAGTCACTCCTTTCAAGGAAACATCCACAGGAAGGGCAAGGTTGTTCATGCTCTGAGTCAGGGTCTGTCACTGTGTTCCTGGGCGAGCTGCCCAAATCCTGCCTCCCTGCTCCTGCTGCTCCTGGGCAGGGCAGGAGGAGGCTTTGTGTCCCTGTGGTGTGGGATGATGGGAGCCTCGAGTACATCTGGCCTCTGGAACAAGCCCTTCCTGCCCCATGGCATTCCAGCCCTCAGTCCTCAGTGATGCCTCCTTGAGATTCAGGGGAAAAGCAGGTCATATTTGAGTTTCTCAGACCCTCCCAGGGGTTAAAAACAGAGAATGTTTGGGGAAAAGGTTTGTGCTGATGGTGCCTGTTAGTAGCCAAAGATCTGGAAATGATTTATGATCTCAAAACAGGAGACATCAGGTAGGGCACTTAATGCTGAACTTTGAGGGTGTTTTCTTAAATCCTGGGATTGGCTTAGAATTGCAATAATTAAGAAAATTATTTCAGCATAAAGCATGGTGGGTTTATACTCCTTCCCTCTGCCCTGTCTCTGTAGCCTGGTCTGGCATTCATAGGAGGGAAATCATTGTACACGTTTCCTGTCCATGAGAGAAGCT
Organism: Catharus ustulatus; assembly: GCF_009819885.2. Lineage (NCBI taxonomy): Eukaryota > Metazoa > Chordata > Aves > Passeriformes > Turdidae > Catharus > Catharus ustulatus. The sequence continues at coordinate 69,175,861 of NC_046224.1, read as the reverse complement.
CCTCCCGCACTGCGATGCCGTTCCTGCATCCCTGCCAGCCTCCACTCCCAGCACTGGCGGGAGCTTCCCTGCTTACACAATCTGCTGACAGAGCCCAAGTCCAAGCCCTCACCAACTTCCAGGGCCTCTCACGCTGCCTTTGCTCTTTCCTCCCCACTCTTAGCCATGGGTTTTTCATCCTAGTTTGCTGCAGCAACTTCTGCAATTCAGGCAATTCAGCTTTGATTCCCACTGAGATTTTTGTTCCCCCTCCTCTTTCCAGTGAGCTGCTCTACTCTGAGTTTCTCAGTGACCTGCAGGGATAATCCCAGTGTGCTGAGTGAGGCTGAGGGATCAGACTTGCTCCAGTTCACATGTGTCAGCTTGTCCCTTTACTGATGCTGGTGCTTCCAGGTGTAACACCGAAGCATCTCTCCCAGTGGCTCATCCCCTCGCTGATGGAGGTTGTGTAGCCTTCAGGTTTGACTTCTGAAATTGCTGCTCACACATTTTCCTTGCTGATATCACATGGGCTGGGAACATCACCTCCACCACAGGCGATCTGGGCACCTGTGTGTCCCCAAGGGATCATTTTAGCTGCAGAATTCAACACAGAGATCACTTAAGAAAGGGTTATTTACACTGCAAACCTTCTGCAGGTCTCCTGGCAGGGTGGTTGCTTGGTGGGGCATCCACCCAGAATTTTTGCACATTTTTGTGACTGTGAAAGCTCTTCCACAGAGGAGCTTTTTATTCGCACATGGCTGGAAAGCACTTGGCACATGCTAAGCGGCGTTGTTTGTCGCTCCTGAGATGCCTTGCAGCATTGCCCAGTAAATAACATTTGAGGTGTTTCATTTTTTTCCAGTTGTAGGGTGTATTGCTGTGTCCCTCCATGCCACCTTTCCAAAGGATTGTTACCACCACACTGCACCCCCTGTCCATGAGGAACAGGCAGCTCCATTATCGCAGCTGTCTTGCCCTGAGCTGTTATCAGCTTGGCTCATCACAGCAAGACGTCTACAGCCCCCCTGGAATTTCTGGCAGATACTATCACTTCCTAGCTATAATACATTACCCTTTAATAAATTAGTATGTGCCTAACTTTAATGACCCAGGGAAAAGTAATCTTTAAATTGATGGTATCCTTTTAAAAGAATTTAACCAAAGATAAAGCCTTATGTAAATTGCGCAGTGTGTTAGTTATATCCACCTTGAAATGACTGAACAGGCAGCCTCCAGCTTGTGGAAGAGTCACATTATTTAAAGGCACAGCATAGAGAACAACAGTTCCAATCTTTCCCTTTCATTGTTCCATACACCATCGGGGTGTCTGGGTCCACATCCCCTCTCTGGGCTATTTTGCTGTTGCACAATTAAAAAAAAAAAAAAGTAATTCTGGAGTTTTGTACTGTAAATTCACTCACTGCTGCACAAACAGCACTGCCCATTTCAGGGCCATAAAACTGCCCTCAGTCCCAGCGTGGGACTCACATGAGTCCTACTCCTGGCACAGTTTGGCCCTGACTGTGCAGGAAGCTCATTACAGATCCCATTCCATGTACCCACGTAAATTTGTCAACCAGTAACTGGCAGAATGGTGCTTCAGGAACACAGTACTCACTCACTACTTCTGTTTAACTCGCTGGAGTCTATGAAGGAGTTTAATTTTTCATACCCTTCATTAAGGGACCATAGGGAGGACAAATGAGCAAGCAGAGCCATGAATACATTACAGATGTGCGGAGTTTTCTTTGGGGGCTCGAGTCAGAACTGATTTGGCTGGAGCTGTACGACACTCGCAGTGTGGCACAGAGGGAAGGGCACAGACTGTGCAGACACCAAGGGCACCTGATTGTACCCACAGACTTTTCCAGTTCCAGAGGAAAGCAGGGATTTTCTCTCAACAGCTTGGAAAACTAAGGCTGGTCTGGGGGATTTCTGTGTCTGCACAAATTAGGAAGATGGAAACACATAAATTCACTTGGCAAGTAGCACAGGGTTTTGCTGACACCCCAGGAGTTTTCTCACAGGATACTGAGTGAAAACCATTTCCATCACATTCCCAGGTGATGGCCTGCATTAGCCTGCCTTGTAACAGAGCAAATCAGACATGCCTGGGCTCTGAAACTGCTGCCAAGCCCTGAAGAAAGAGTAGAGAAGGTGAAATTGGCCCCTTAATTTCCTGAACACCAATGTGATAATCACACAGAGCTCTCAGAAAAGATCAGTGTCACACGTTGAGCAGGGGACTCTCAGTTCAGGCCACCCCTTCACATCCCTCAGCCCTTTGGCTTTTCTCTCACGTATTTATACACCGCAGGTCCCTGACCTCTCCTCCTCTCTGGGCCCGTGCCAGGCACAGATGTTTGTCCTGATGTACAATCCCACCATGGGCTATACCTACTCCAAAGGGCCATGGATCAGGGGAATGACCCACAGGACACCCACAGGGACAACAGCCCTGCCCCTGAACATCCCCTCTGGCTGCAGTTTGTCCTGGCAGGCATCTCCCATGGGATGGTCAGCAGCAGCACTCTTTCACCCACATGGAAAGCAAATACTGACCATGAGAAAACAAATTAAAAAGGAATACTTGCTCAGATTTCAGACATGCCCTGCCTCAGTAGACTCTTCTGAGAACTCCATTCTTCTTCATGGAAGAGATGCCAGGCTAACCCTGAGGGCACTGGGTTTGTGGGTATCTACAAATTATGCATAAGATGGGGAGGTGATGTGTTTGAAAAACAAAACACAAAACCATCCCAGGTACTTCATGGTAACAGTTCTGAATTAAAGCATTCAGTTTTGTAATTTTTTTCAAGGTTAGTATTACTTTGAAGTTTATAAAGACTTAACACTGGAAAAGAGAAAACCAGCCCTCATTTATCCCAGAATTATTTAGATAGTTGTTTTCATGAGGAGTGTCTTTGGCACAGCTTATGGAAGATGAAATATTCACAAAGTGCAAGGCAGAAAGAAGTGCATGACTTTGGCAAACTTTCCCCAAAAGGGATGGGAACATTGTTTTAGGAAGGGTGCCTTTGGATGAAAGGAAAACAAAAAGAAATTATGATGAAAGAAAACAAAAGCAGCTTCACAGCAAGATTTAACTGGTAAAACCCAAACAGCATCATCTTAACCCTCTCACTACTAAGAAAACAAATTCTGTCTAAACCAAATTTTCCTTGTAGTAAGCCTATCCCTCTCTATGTGCTCCAAGTAACAATGTGCTGTTATTATCCTTCATTTCTCAGTCTACAGGAACTATTCTTGCTTGCTCTAAATGCCTCTGATTTCACTGCCAGCCTCTAAAATATTCACTGGACCATCTGGAACACCGTTTCTCACCTGAACGTAGGCAAGAGCCTCTTTTGAATTGGGAGATCTGCACAGCATCTCTGAGATATGCCTGGATCAGCTGCATTATCTGAGTGCAAAGGGCTTATCATTACTTTACAAGTGGTGTTTGTAGAGCGCTGATAAACAGAATGATTATCTTATAGCAGCTTGGCTCTTCCTTTGTTCCTGTCTTTGGCTGAAAGGATGGGTAATTAGTTGAGAAACCCTCTTCTGCTACAACCTAAAAAGAGAGTCTTATCCAAGACCTGTTTTTCAGCTTCCCTTAGCATTTCAAACCTCACACCTCTGCCTTTGCACATAACAGGTCGTGGAAAACAAATTAAAACTGTCCAGGAACAAAAGATCAGTCCAGCTCTTTGTTTAGGAAAGACACAAACGCAGTAACATGAAAAAGCAAACAGACAGCAAAAGTCAGGGGCAGGTCAGAAAAACAAAGAGATGAGAGGTTACTTTTTATTGCTTGAAAGAATAAAAATTGGCGTAAATCGATTTACTATGTGTTTCCAGCTTTCCTGCTTGCCTTTCCTCACTGAGCAGACCCTTGAAAGCAGCTTGGAGCTGTGATTTTATAGCAGGGAAGAAAAATACATCCAGTCAGTGTCAGAGACTCTGCCTGCATCACTTACACCTCCCATGCCCACATTTACATTGAAAGTTTTCATGAACAAATTAAGTTATGTCTATGTGTTGAACATTTCTACCGTGTCATGTTAACAGATCCATTTACAATTGAATTCCCCAGAAAAACATCAGTAATTTAACAATTTTGCTAGGTTTTGACCCACTATATTTGATGCTAATATTTTTCCTGCCATTTAGCATTACAGCCTTTATTCTGTTTTTACACCACTTTCATTTTCTTTTGAGGAATTGTGCTGGTGGGCTGCCTGACATAAAAGATATAATAACAAAAAAATGGTACATCAATAATCAGATTTCAAGGAAATTCACTTACACAGCAGACTACCGGCAAATGTAGATCCTTAAAAAAACAAACAGAGCCATTCTCTCTAAAGCTATTACTTTCTCTCTTCCTCTGCTTCCTCTAATAAGAAATTAAAATCCATCATGTACAGTACATTGGAATATTCATCATTCTGTTCACTGGAGGGTTGTGCTTCAGGAGTAGTGGGGGTGGGGGGGAATGAAATTCATTTTTACTTGGTATACAAAATTAAAGACCAGATGATCATTGAGTACAAATCATTATAGCTCTTTTTTGAAGCAATCCTGAGAATGTGGCCTTTGATCCAAAATGAAAATCACTCTTTTCCAGGAATTATGGTTATAAGTATGGGCATTTTCAGAGGTTTTGCAATTATATTTTCCATAACAGCACAATATTTTCTCTTGGGCAAAAATACATTATTTTTGATCAGATCTCCCTGGTGGAGTAACAGCCAGGAGAAAGTACCACTTGCCTTCAACCACCAGCAGACACCCCAGCAAGTTCCCTCCCAGCAGGACTCTTCTTGCAGGAATGCTCTAGTGGATCTGTGTGCTCTGTAGGTGACTTTTCCCCTTTCCTTCCTGCAAAGGGACCTTAGCCACCACCACAATGGAACACCAGCAGCAACTCCCCTCCTGACACCCTTCTGCAGCTCACCAGTCCTTCCCAGTTACAAAAGATGTGGGGCCACAAAAAGGGAATTGGCTGGGCCAGACTGGGCTTGGTACCCAGCAAAAGAGCTGCTCTAAATAGATACCTGCCCTAAAACACTTGCCTAGTATAGAAAAGAGTGCAGTAATTTCACTATTATAAGCCACAAGTTACAATACAGAGTGTGATAAAAGGTATCTATTCTATCACCATCTGTTGAGGGTGGGGGCAGTGATCCTTATCTCCACGGCAGATATTCTGCTAATGGGCCATCCATTGAAACCAGGCAGGGCATTGTTCTTTATCTTTTCACAACCCATCCTTCCTCCAGCCAGTCATTTTCTGCTCATGGCCATTGAGTCCCACTGTGGGACTGATAAAATTACTGCATCCCATTGGAAGTTGCTCCAGCCAGGGGGAAGAGCCCAACATTTCTTACCAAGATAAAAACAGAGGTTTTGGGACACTAAGGGAGCCCCTTTCTCCACTGGACTCCAGAGGAAAACCGGATTTCTCCACATCACCACTGGACCTCCGGAGGGAAACTGCACCTTCTCCAGGAGCACTGCTCCAACTGAATCACATCTGTCACTGCAGGAGGATGCAGCCACCATGGAATGGGACTGCTACCAACACCCTGCCTGACGGGGTGTCAGGTTGTACTCTGACTTTGTCAGGGTTTGGAGTTTGTTTCTTTGTAGTACTGTATTTCTATTTTAATTTCCCTAGAAAAGAACTGTTATTCCTAATTCCCATATCTTTGCCTGAAAGCCCCTTGATTTCAAAATTATAATAATTTGGAGAGAGGGAGTTCAGACACCTGTCCTCCAAACTAAAACAGCAACTTTTTGTTCTTTGTCCATATATAAGCCGCACCTGATTATAAGCTGCACTTCGGGTTTGAACCAAAATTTTAGTCAAAATGGTGCAGCTTATAATCATGAAATTACTGTACATTGTGTTGGGATTATTTCCCAGAAAAGGAAATTAGCCTGCCCTGATCTCAGGTTGGGCCTGAGCTTACACCACCACTGTTCCAGCTACCAGGACCAGGTTGGGTATCCCTACACCTCGCTCCAGTTGTTCCCATGGCATATCCACACCCAAGGCTGTGGGAGAGGCTCTCCCTTGTGCCAGGATGCTGGAAAATGCACCTCCCTTATGCTCCCTGGAGACTGAGTGCTGGCTGTGCAGAAAACAGCAGGTGGGAAGGGACGCCAACCTCAGCAAACATCAGCTGAGATGTGGAGGTACAGCCTGGTTGTGACCCCACTGCTGTGACTGTGCAGATCCATCTGTGCTCCCAGAGGACAAGGAATCAGGGTGTTGCACAACAAATTGCAGGAATTGTGGCTTGGGGGAAGAATACGAGACACAAACCAATACTGAGAATCTCCCACCTTGATTAACTCTCTGCTCCCAACAGATATTAGAAGTCAAGATACGTGACTGTTCCAGTTTAATACAGAAAACCCTAATCCAGCAAGGATGTACACAAATCTGCCAATGAATGTGTGGTTGTGGATGCAGCATCACATGGGCTTGCAAGACTTTTGAAGATTTTGGCCTGAAAAAAAAAAAAGACACCGTGCAAAAGGAAGAGAAAGGACAAGGAAAGCAGCAGGGAGAAAATTTTAAACCCAATAATAAGCAGTCGATAATGTACATATCTGAAACTTACTCTGCCAATTTCTTAGCTCTTTTTCAGTTTGAAGTAGACAATAAATGAAACCTCTTGAAAACAAAGGGCTCGATGAGGGGCAACAACAGGTAAAGCCAAGAAAGCGCTTTTCACAGCTCTGATTTCCAATAACTTACTTGTAAGGCATAGAACTACCCAATTATCCTAAAACAGTCATCCAATTTGTTTCTCTGTAGGGAAGCTTGGCTCACTCGGGTCATAAGGATCAGGAAATTAGCTCTTTGTTGAAAGAGGGTATCTTGCTCTCTCATATTTCCCAACCTACCACAAAAGCAAGGAGTTAGAGTGAGGAAAAGACTTCACAAGACAACAGGGAAACTGTTTCCGACAAAGAAATGAATCTGCTGAACTCGGGTTAAATACAGACCTTGCAGAGCAAAGCACCAATTTTTGCTGCAACAGATTTGTAGGACAGCCTAAAACTTCTATTACAAAGTTTCTGGAGGTGCAGTGAAGTGTCAGTGTTCATTCCCAAGCTTTTCCAAAAATCCCTGAGAAGTAAAAAAACTCCTTTTTTTCTCATGCAAACTTCTTAATATGGAAACCTCAGCAGCAATACTTTATTCTGTGGTGGGTTTTTTCCTTCTCCATTTTAATGTGTGTTTTGAAAGCCCTCTAGGCATCTATTTGCATTTTCCAAAAGCTTTGGAGATCTGGCCCTAACTTACTTATGAAAATGGGGCTTAAGCTCGGGAACTACTGAGTGCATTTAAAATTTTGCACTTTTAAAGTATATTTTAAAGTATATTTTGCACTTTTAAAATATATTAGCCTTGATTTTGCTGCTTCAGGGGACAGGTAATTCCTATCGTTTTCAATAGAGATGAAATACTGCACAGAAGGAAAAAATAGAGGGTCTAGAATTTATTGACAAAGTCAAAATATGAAAGGGGTTGGTGATGCTTTTTATGCGCATGGTAAAAATCTGTGCATAATAGAAAAGCAGGCATGTTTTTTGGCACACCTGTCAGATTTACAGAAGAATAACAACAAACCTGAAAGTGGATATAGTTACAAATACATTTAAATATATTGCTGATGAGCCTTATCTTGCATGGAAATAATAATTGTCCTAAATCAAAAGTAACAGTACCACACCAGACATTTTAAATATCCCTGGTTTTTGAACTCCATGGAAGGATATCCTACTATCCTAAAGTTTTGCATCACACCTGGAGAGAGAGAGGATTCCGCTACGTTTTACAGGAAAAACAAAACCAAAACACCCCACCCAAAGAAACATTGGAATTACAAACATTTTACAACTTTTCTGTGCATTATAAAAGAATATTCCTGTCTAAATGTCCTTGATCAGAGAAGGGCACAGATTTCCAGACACCCATCAAATTAACTCCTGCATTAAATATTACACCCATTTCAAGGGCACATTTCCAGGTTCCTAGATTAAAATCTTCTCCTTGTCATTCCCTCCTAGTTAAGTTAACAATTTTTGTCCCCATCATTGGATTTCTTTTAAGGTGAGAGTTTTTTTTCTCTGCTGAGCCAACCTTTCAACAGAAGACTCATTTTAGATAGTTTGATCTTCAGATGGTTTCTCAGTCCTTGCTTGGATGCAATGGTTCTGTCACCATCTAGGTCCTCCAGGCAAGAGAGATGCAAGTCCCCATAGAGAGATTAATTTGTTTTAGCTGATATCTGGTCATTTTCTCAGAACCACAATACATCATTTTCTCTCTTTATGAACTGCTTGAGATTCATAGTGGTATTTCTTTCCAGGACTTGGCAAAAAAGTGATGCACAGTACTACAATAAAAATTAACAGGAAGAGCATTTTTGTTGTCATTATGTTCAAATTTAATGTCTGAAGGTTGATATTGGTAATTTCTCCTCTCTCATCACACAACATTTAGATTTCCTATTAATTGCATTTTGGTTTCAGAATTGCCAAGGATCACATCTTCCTTGCTTTTCTTTGTAACCATGGCAACTACAAACTTACTTTTTTTCTCTAAAGAAAGCCAAGACTCTTGTGCGGTGATCTACAGAAGACAGAACTTGAAGCAAAATACTTAAAAAATTATGGATAGATAGCTATTGATTTAAACAGGTCTTTCAAAACTGGTTTAAAGGTGTTCATCCAAATTTTATAATCTTATGGCCAATGCATGATGGTGAGGTCTGCTCGTAATGTTTCACTCCTCTGTAACATTCCCCCACTTTAGAGTTTTAACTTGAATCAACTGGTCTGTCTCTGAAGGAAGAAGATGACTTTCTATTAATCAAGAAAAATCAGAGGAAAAAAGCCATTTGTTGATGGACAGAACCATGGTCACCTGATTCCCATTCCTGTGCAATAAACAGAAGAGCCACACTCATGAATATTGAATGTCTTGCCTTGCAGAACTGTAACTATCCCTAAATATATTCATACTGTGCTTAGGCTGGACCCAGGAACTGGGAGGGTTACTGCTGGTACTGACAACAAAAATAAAATTGCTCTGGTTGCTTATTTAAAGCTAATTCCCTCGTTAGTGTGAGTTAACATTCATGGCCAGGTCAGAGAGAAAGGGGAAGAATTTGGTTTGGGATTCTTTTTTGAGCTCGTTTGGATCTCTTCCACAGAGCCGAGTCTTGAAATCTGCAGTCTCTGTGAGTAGCCAGAATCTGCTGTGTGAAACAGAAATAGAACCTATTTCCCATCTTAGAATATCTGTCTTTTGAATTTCAAGCATTTGAAGACTGAGATTGCATTTTTCTGTATATCGAACACAGCACATCACTCATACTCAATGCACAGCAAGGCAAGACCTAGAAAACACAGTGGAGAAACAACCAGGAATTATTGCTCCTCAGGCTCCAAGAAATAAATATTAACTGAAAAGAAAAACAAAACTAAGAAGAAAGAGTTTGAAGAACGCACTTAAATTTTAATCTGATGTATGTTTGCTTCCCCTGACTATGAGACAGCAGCTCTATTTTATAAGAAACCAGCCTCTTGAAATGTTCGTTTTACAGTTAATCAACTACACCACTGGACATAAATTAACTGCACTCCAAATTAGCTTGTTTTTCTCCTTGTTGGGCATCAGTTCAGATTTATTTGCTATGGACCAAATTCAGCAAAGCACTTAAGCTCGTGCCTAACTTTGATCATGCAAGCAGTCCCACTGAGACTCTTTACACGCTTGGATATATGTACACAGTTAAATAATTTGCTAGATCCAGCCCTACTTTTCTTCAAGAAAGCATTTGCAGAGACAGGGTTTGTTCTGTTCCGATGGTGAAGAGCTTCCTGCAGACCCATGACAGTGAAAGCAGCGCTGATCACTTGTCCCTGGTCACACAGAGCTGTTTCTGTTCTCAATGAGCCAGATTTTATAGTCTGGATTAAATTTGAAGAGCCCACTGAGACACTGCATTTCTCAAGGTGAAAATGACAGTGACAAGAGCAGCGCTAGCTGCTGATAGATCAAGGAGAGGAGGAAACTAAAGAACCTCAGAAACATTCTCTTCCTGGTTTTGGTCAAAAAGGCATAATTCTTGGAAAACTTACATAACCAAAAGGCATGTGGGCCTATTTTCTCCTTTCTGTGCTCATTAAGAACATATGTGTAAGGCTCTGCATGTGTGTGGCTTTGTGGTATAAACAATTCCCTGTGCAACTAGAGTCCAAAGGATTTTCCACTCCTTTCCTGGGATACTTCAATTATCCCTTTGGCAAAACCAAGGCAGGATCTTTACGGGAAAACTGCTTTCCTACAGATCTGAAAACTTCCCTGGCTAGATCCTCCTTAGCCTCCTCCAGCAAAGTGTGGAAAAAGGATTGAGTGAAGGTGAATGTGACACAAATGATTTGGCATTATTTTAAAAGCAACAAAGTTAAGTGATTGGGGTGAGAACCAGGAGTGAAGAGCTGTCACAGCAGAGTCATCCTGTACCAGCCTAGAGTTCTGCCCTTGGCTGGTACGATTTAGCATCACCCCTTAACATTTTCCAAACCAATTTTCTGGGGAAACAAAACATCTTGTTTTCTTTCACAAAAGAGCAGCTATGTTACCTAAGGGAGGTATTTGTACAATTTTAGCCCCATTTCATGGCTGGATTTAAGCCTGATTCCCCACTTTTTGCTCAAATAACTACTGTATCATCTTCCCTGTGCTAGCCTTGGTCAAATTCTTGGTCAAATTTATGCAATCAAAGCAACACAGAAATTCGATTTTCTCTTTTTGCCACCACCTCACATTCCAAAAAGAGTTACATTTTTTGATGTATAAAATCATTCTTGAAAATGTATTCGATGCCCTCTCTGGACATCCTGTCATATCAAGCTGTGCAACAATTGCTCTGCAAAATTCACAAACGCTATTTTGAAGTGGTGGAAATGCATTTCCTTCAGTGACTTCATAACCAAATTGCAAAGGGAAATAGGAAGAAATAAGACATTAGAATATTAAAAATGCCAGTGTCCAGCCAGCAAGTCAAACACCACAACACTGAGCATAAACATTTTAAGCCTTGTTGTGCATGTGCTGAACATTCAGAAATCTCTTAATTGTGGCCATTAAGTTCCCCTCTCTAAAGCGGTGGTTTTCATTCACTAAACTTTCTCACAGGAAATTACACAGAAAGTGTATAAAAATTATTTTGTTGGGCTAGAGAAACTAATTGGTGAGTGAACTTTGAATAGAGAACACGATTTTTGATGCTATGGCCCCCGGTTCTGCTGAGCACCTGGATCGGGCAAACAACACCAACTCAATGACTTATCAAGCACTTGTTTTCAGTAAACCATTAACTCCTTCAAAAAGGCTTTTCTCCTCCTAACAACAATATCCCAGGTCATATAGCTTCAATAGCTTCCCACATCATTCACTCCATAAGAGTCCCTGGGAAGCGTGAATTTTGGGAAATTTTCTCCCATGAGTTTTATGGCTCCTGTTGTGTTTACAGGCTTCACGAAAAGCAAAGGGAAGCAGTGGTGTATTCTAAGAACAGCAGCCCTCGGGATCTTGACGGGTATATTTGGTTAAATATTTTGCAACAAAGAATCTACCTAGACAACGCATTTAGCTTTTAGGATGTTGTCTGACATTCTTGGAAGCTATAGTAAAAAATGCCTAGTGCAAACAAATCTCACCCAGTAGAGTGCAGAACTGGTCCTCAGCACCATTCCTTTTTCCTTTTATCCCTCTAGTGGGGCTTTTTTTGGTTTTTTTTTTAAAGTTTCTTAAATTGAAGGTATGTGTATGTAACTCGCCATAGAAAGCACATGGTCCCCAACAGAATAACCTACATTTTACAACCACACCTTCACTTCATGTTGTGCTTGAGGCTCTTCTCACAGACGGCTTAGCACCTTTTCCTGTAAGAGGATAAAACTGCCTAGACAAAGAAATAAAAGGGACAACCTTGTGAAGATTTTCCCAGCAGGAACTTTGGAGGTGTGCTTACAAAAAATCTGCTTAGCAAAATGAACCCACGAAGAATATGTGATCGTAACCCAAGATCCAGACCTATTAGGAATATGTGTACAAACATCCCCAACCCCAAGTCTCACAAATGTTTATTTGCCTGTATCTAAACTGAAGTTATGCATGTAGTCTTGAAAATGTCCAGCGTGTAGCACCAGCACAGAGCTCTGTGGAATCCAAATCCTCCTCTCCTCTGAAGGATCAGGAATTTAAAAAAACTCCATAAAAACACTTCGAGATGCTCAAAACCTGCAAGCAGAGCAGTGATAACACTAACAGGAGAAGAACTTGTTTTGATGAGACTCTTCTTTAAATGAGCAGCACGTTCTGGACAGGGTACAGGCAGTTTTGGGAAGGCCACAAGCTCAGCCAAGAGCTGGGACTGACTGCTGCTGCTCTGCTGCTGCAGCTGCCGAGAACTGAGCGCTGCAGGCAGCGAAAAACGCCTGTGCATCACAGCGCTGAAGTTCATTCCCAAACAGGCTTTAGATCTTTTAATGGTCATTTTCCCAAAACCGATTAAAACTTCATAGTCAAAACTTTTTTGCCCCAAAAAGCAGAGCCGCCTGCAGCCTTTGCTGCTCTGAGGTTCATGACTTTTGTCTGTTTTTTTGGGGGAATTTTCCATCATCACAATCCCAATCAGCAACAACACTGCCTGCCGGCTTCCCGGTTCAAACAAGCACCAAAGGCATTCTTGTTTCTTCCAGAAACAATAAGGGGGGAAATATACAGGCTTGTAACAACAGAGCAACCGGAGGTGCCCTGTGCTCTGGGAGTGTGCAGAAGGGAGGGCAGTGCAGGAGGGCAGTGCAGGCGGGCGGCCCCGGCTCGCAGCGCTGCCGGTGCCGGGCACGGCTCCGCTCCGGCGAGGCTGCAGCGCCGCCGCTCCCGAGGAGCCGGGGCCGGGGCGGCGGGGGCGGCTGCGGCTTTAAGAGCTCCCACAATGCCGTGCTGGCGCCCCAGTTCCGTTACATGTCTCCCCCGGTGCGGGGCACAGGCAGCGGCAGGAAGGAGGCGGAGGACGCTCCCCCTCGCCGCGCTCACGCCCGCCCAGCCCCGCGGGGCCGGGGGAGGAGCGGGGCAGGGCCCGCCGAGCCGAGCCCCGGGCGCTGCTCCGGCCGCGCCGCCCCCCGCGGGCAGCGAGGCGGGGCCGGCGGCCGCTGGCGCTGCCCGGGACCGCCGCGGGACGGTGCCCCGAGCCGGGGAGCGAGGCACGGGCGGTAAGTGCTGCTCCCTGTTCCCCTGCCTGCTCCCTCTCTCCGTGCCCCGCTCCCTCTCCCGGCTCCGCGCCTCCTCTCCGGCAGCTCCCGGCTCGTCCCCGCGGCAGGGTTTGTGACCCTTCCCTGCCTCCTCCTCCTCGCTCGCCAACTTTCCTGTCCCTCTCTCCCGTTTCCCATCTCCCCTCGGATTTTTTTTTTTTTTTTTTTGGGTTTTCGGCTCTACCGTTCCCCCTCTCCTCTCTTCCCAGCCCTCTCGCACTCACTTCTGACCTTTCGCTTCTTCATTCGCTACTTCCCCGGCTTCCTCTGGCTTCTTTTCCTCTCTCTTGGCATTCTGTCTTTCTCCGTTGGGCATCGCGTGGAAAAGTAAGGGATGTTTCTCCGTGTCCTTGAGGAAGGGAATTCAAAACCTAGTTTTCTTACACAGGGAAATCTTTGTGGTAGTTTTCTTTCCCCTTCTCTTCCTGTCACCGGAAAGAAAATTAAACCTATTTTTCCCCTTTTGATTCTTTTTTTTTCCCCCTCTTTTTGCTACGTGGACTGTTTGTTTTGGTCTATTTTTTTTCTCCCCCTTCTTCGGGCAGTGCCGGTTTGTTTCACGATTAATCTCTTTTATTGCTGCTCCAACCCCTCCCTCTCTCTTTTTCTTCCCCAGTAAGAAGAAAGATTAGAAGAAAATGTTTTTGCCAGCAGGGAATGCATGAGATTCATTGGTTTGGGGCTTTTTTTTTTTCCTCATGGGGTACTATTGATGAGAAAAGCTTAAGCAAATACAGTGCGGTAGGACATTACAGAGGCACGAACTTTAAAGGGTAAGGAAATGGATTCTGCTGCTTGGCTCCTCCAGCTCTGAAGTGGTGTTGGCGAGGTCTGCTCCAGGGTCCGGTTTGGGGTTGTGCTGATCCGGTGTGTGCCAGCCTGTTTTCTGTCCGGCAGAATGGCGATTTAAATTCAGTCCTAAACTGCATTTCAGTGTGGAAAGCCAGGAGGCGGGAGAAGGTTACAGATTTCGGTGACCCCTTTGGAATTACACACCTGTCACACCTCGCATCCCCGAGCTGCAGGTGTGTCGGAGGGTGACACATTTAACAAAATCGCTGGGAAGTGCTCGCATCCGTGGCAGAAAGTGCTGTCGGGGGTGTAGGAGGTGTGGTTCGGACCTGGGAGTTTCTGCCTCAGCTCTCGTGAGTATCACACGCTGAAATGGAGCGTTTGCCGGGCTGTGGAGAGGGAGCAAATCAATTGCCTAATGATTTCTGCAAAGACACCTGTATAAGGGCTTTCAGGCTCCCAGCTAATTGTGTTTGGGAGCGGTGCGATTGTGTGAAGTGCTGTAAAAGTGAAGGGCTTTGTCTTTTTCACTAGAGAATAGGTAGCTTTCGAATGAACTGTCAACTCTTGATTGGAGGTAGTTCTTCTTGCTGTTACACTGCCTCTTGATAGGTACCTTTCCAAAAGTTCAAAACACCGTGTGGCTGAACTGCAAATAAAATCAGCTTTACTTTTCCCTCCCCTTTCTTTAAAGAGGAGAGAAAATTTAATTTCGGTTTAACTTTGATATCTCGTTGCAAAGTAGGCTAGACATGAAATTGGAAGTACTTCTCTGAGTCTTAGAGAATTTTTTTTTTTTAATACAGAATGAATTGCTGGGGGAACTGACTGCTTGGGATTCGTGGTGTTTTGTTTGCCCTTTAGGACACCCGAGAGATAAAGGTGGTTCAGTTCTTACAGTTAAGTAATCTCCATCCTTTCCACCTTCATGAGCCTAGCAGAATTTGATCCGTTGTTTGAATTAATCTTGTTTTTAATCTTCCTTGGATATGAAAAAGCCTGGGATAGTGAAAAATACTGTTATATTTAGCAAGAAGTTTAAGTCTTTAAGTCTTTCAAAACTACCTTGAACTGGAAACACCAGCAACTATTCTGACAAGCCAGATGAAGCTGATTAATGTAACTTGTTAAAATCTGTTTGAGGGAAGCTCTGAAGAGGAATGAAGGAGATGGAGTCGCTGACAGAGCGGAGCTGAGCACTGAGGATGGTGGGTTCTGTTCCTGCTTCTGCCATCGCAGGGCAGTGTGACCTCCTGCCTAAGCTGCGCTCCTGCCTGCACCTCCTGGGATACTGAGCTTGTCCCGGTTCTCTTAAGTGCTTTTACACATGATTTGTGAGAGTAATTGCATGTAAATGGCCACTTGTGGTTTTGATTGCTGATGAGGTGGTAGTTTGGCTTGTGCTAATGCTCATTCTTGGAAAGTTGTAGGGATCTTGAGCATCACCGTTTATTTTGGGCAACACTGGATTTTTACACTGCTGCAGAGGTTTTGAGACTGGGGTTATTTTTATCTCCTGAACGTCTCTGACATTATCAGTGCTTGCTTTTTCTGTGGTCCCTTAAGTCTGCCTCAAACGGAATATGAAGGACAGCACTGACCTCTCCAGAAACAAACTGTTAAATTGAATTACAGGGTGGAAAACTGTCTCGTGGGGACTGGGCTGGGGACCCCCCTCGGCGCGATGCTTGCTGTTCCTGGTAATTTTAGTTTGTGAGGTCTGTAATTATGAACTTAGCTTAGTCCACCAGTGTGTTTGCTTTCTAACGTTAAGTTTTTTGCTTGGGTCTTTAAGTCTTTAAGACTTCTATCTTGACATTAAATGTAAATGTTTTATGGTTTTCTGGGGCTTTTTTGAAAGCCTGAGTTTTTCTGTAATGTTTTTCATGGTGGGGTTGGGACAGTGGGCTGAGACTTAATATAATTTCAGTGCCTGCCTTCCTGTAACGTTTGGGACTAGGATACTTTGTAAATGCGAGGCTTTAACTTGTTGCTCGTCTCTCAGTGAAAATGAGACTGGGTTCTGTAGAAAGTTGTCATTAGGCAAGTATAGGTGTGTTTGTGTGTATATACGTGTTGTGTGTGTATGACTTTCTGTCCTGCATGTGCACGTAGCCAGCTCTGTGCTTCTGAATCTGGACAGTCAATCTGGTTTCAAATTCTGTTTCATAAGTAACTTAATTGTTCCTGCCCTTCCCATTCCCCTTCAAAGCATGTGGTGATCTCGCGCCTCTGACAGGAGTGGTTTTCCTGGCTGATAAGGGGATGGCCATGGTGTTTTCTCCCTTGGCTGTTCTCTGGGCTGTGTGTTATCTCTCTCTGTGCTGATAAAGGCTGGGGAGGGGGTTGACTGGTCTTTGTGTGCCGAGTGGTGCCATCCTGTTCCATCTCTCTCCAGTTTGTCACCTGTGAAGCTGAGATCACAGAACTCGCCCTGCTTGGGAAAGGAAGGTGGGTCCTAGCTGTAGGTGCAGGGGTTTGTCACATCTGCCAGGGGAACTGCAGGCTGCTCTGGGCTGTTACTTCACTCGGATCCCTGCAAGCATCTGGTCATCTTTGTGATGGCATAAATATGGAGAGTGTTAATCTGTCTGAGAAGACTCCAGGAGACAGCAGGCACTGTGAGCTTTCAGATGGCGGGCACTTGAGAAATCCACTCCATTTGCCTTTCTGCTTTTGAGTCCCTCCTTAAGGAGGGAAGAATCTGTTTACTTTGTTGTGCTTGGAAAACGGGCTCACCCACAACAAAAGACCCTGTAATGCTTGCTGTAGTGCACGATTATTGCACAAAAGCATCTTGCTGTGTGGTGCTGTGGCTGTGCTCGGTGTTGTATGATAACACATGTTTCTCAGCTGTTGTTGATTCCTCAGTGGCACAGACTTCAAAGGAATGTGCTGAAAGAGAGCTGCAGCCAGGGAAAAACGGGGTTTGTTCCAGTGGCCTGTACCATCCATCTGTTTAAATACTCTGCTGAACTGTTCCAGAGTGTTCAGGCATCCAGTTAGGACTGACAAGCAATTACAGCTGGGAGTAGAGCCTGCTGCAGAGACCACCTAGGGGAGGCTTAAGTGTTACCTCCCTTCTGTGGGTCAGAGCCCCCCTGCCCTCCCAGCCAGCCAGGAGAGATAAGGCTTCTCATTTGGGGTATCTTTCAACATGACATTGTCTAATTCCTAATGCTGTTGAGGATTTATTTATTTTTACTCTCCATACTATCTTTAGCACAAGAAGGGAAGAATGGTAATGAGGACAGACGGTCATCTCTGTAGTGTCCTCTGTGTGGGTAGTAAGGTAGATCTGTAATTTAAATGAGTAAATATTTATAAAAAGATATTTTTTTTCATATGTTTGGGATAGTTCACAGAGAGTGATCTGTTGATCACTTGTGTCTCCAAAGGTACTGATATACTTTACTCGATTAGTTTTAGCTCCAAAACATGAGCAGTAAAGTTAAATTGGAGCCAAATTACATTGCGTTTGGGGGAACACAACTTCATCCACAGGAACTAAAAAAAACTCCAGTGTACTGCATTATAATACAGAAGGATACTGCCAGTTCCAAGTATTATAAATGAGGTTTTTACTTGAATTCCAGCATTGGAGTCTACTGTGCAAGGCATGTCTACACCCATCATTGCCAACTGAATCTTCATATCATGGCCTGTGTGTTCTATGTAGTCCCAGATAGCAGAACTCGGAGGAAATACTAGGAGAGAGGCTGCAAGTAATCAGTGGATAACCTATGAAGATTCCAGAAGTTTTTCTGTGTGAGACTGACACAAATTTTGAGGATTGGAATGAGCACTGTAGATAGAGCAATGTGTGTTTCAGCTAAGAGGGTTTAACCTTCTTTGCCAATGGAAAATGCTCATGCAGATACACTAAGAGGATATTTGAGCTTGGAAAAGTTGTGAGGCACTTCAGGGTTTGCTTTTCACCTGCAAGCAAGCAGCACAGCTTTAAAGGTGAGCCTGTCCTCTGCTGTGGTATTGCTCCCTCCTTAGTCGTGTGATGTGACATCTGTGCTTTTGAAAGCAGATTTCTTTCTCCCCATGTTGGCAGTCGTGATGGTTTCATGGTATTTCGAGATGTCGGATTTTAATGCCTTACTACCCCTTTGAGCGGAAAGGGGAGGTAAACTTCTAGAAATGTATAATGCAACTGACTTCCAGCTTCTGCCCTTGCTCCAGGCTTGACATTGTAGTTTGAATTTATTTATTTGCTTTGAAAGCTGTACTCGGTGTAACCTTAAGTTTTACTTCCCTTACTGCAACAGTACCTGATGTGTTTCCAGCCTGTACCTTGCTGGGCCTCTGCTTTGTCCAGTTTTAAACTGGCCAGGCTGTCGCTGCTTTTTTTTGTATCAGTCCTCCCCAGCGATCTTTAGAGTTGGAACTTCCTTTTGCTTCAAGTGAACTGGAAGTGTTTGGCTAAAATGTTTTTTGGACTCCTGAAGTGTTTGTCAGTGTTTCCAAGCTGTTGTTTGAAGGGAGTTTGGAGTTTCCGGAAGAACCTTTGGAAACTTTAGGTTTTACTGTCAGTCAGCAGTTCTGTGAGTGTGGATAAAGAGAGGCTGTAATTCCTCTGGGCAGCCAGATGTTTTGTGTCTCTGCTGAAGTGGGGAGACAGTGTGGCTTTAGGGGTTGAATGGTCTGCTGTTCTTGTCATAGGGCTGTTTGGGGATCTTCAACAGATCAGATCTGCTTTCTCTCCTCTCCCCTCTCCCCACTCCTGCCATGCCTGTGCTGATGGTGATTACCTCCTTCTGAGTAAAATGGGATTATTGAGAGCAAAGCATCATTTATTGCTTTCTAAAAGGTAGGTATTTGCTTGTCAGTCTGTGTTTCTTAAATACTAAGCTTGAAGTTATATAAAAGCTGCATGTGTCTTGACAATTAGTGAATTTATAGCAATTATCCGGTAGATTAATACTAATTGTAATTCTGACTGGCGGGCATTAAGTGAACTTTATAAAGAAATCAGTTTTCCTTGCAAACAGAGGAGAGAGCACTCATTGATGCAAGTCTCCCAGTTCCATATTAAAATGTGACTCTTTTAGGCACTTAAACACTTGTAAAATCTGTGACTGTCCTTGTCTTTCTTCTCCCTCTTCTATGTGACATATGAGGGGAAAGTTAAAAGGAACTCATCAGTGGCTGCACATGTCAGAGTCTTCCTGGAGAAGAAAGTAGTAAGATGGCACAGGTAGTAATGTTTGGAAGTTGATATTGAGAATCAAGAGAGCAAATGCTTAAATGTGCCATTGCAGCTGTGTGGCTGGCAATATTCACTAGCAGTAGTACCTGGAATAATAAATAATTCCCATCCAGAGAGGAACATATGGCAGTGGTTGAATGCCCTTGTCCTTGCCCGTCAGGAAGTGATTGTGGTGGTGTTTTGGTTATTTTTTTTTCTTTAGAGAGCTTGTCCTGGGCTTCATCTGTGCCTCCAAGTCAATCCAAGCACTAGCAGTGTTTTCTGTGGGAGCAAGGACAGAAACTTCAAATAAGCTGAGTTGGGGACTTTTTATTTTGGGCAGTGGAAGTGGGACAGAGGAGCACAGGACTAACAAAGAACAGTCACACTGAATACAATGCAATGTTTTCATGCAGTTAATGGGATTGGAATCGGTAACCTGATACTCCAAAGAGATAACAAAGGCTATTTAGCATACAAGGGAACGTAGTTGGTTGTTGGTTTTTTTTTTTAAGGAGTTGGTAGAGTGTAGAAGAATCTTTTGTCAGAACTCATTCTAGTGAACAAGTTCTGGCAGAAAATGACTGAATTAACAAGAGTTTATGAAAGAGTCTGAATAGAAAAAGAATTTTCTTCTTTACTGCCAGTATTTTTTCTCTACAGTTCTTGTAGGTGCTTAGCAGTTTACCTGCTTCCCTCATGTCCTGTGAACTTAGCTTTTGTTTCAAACTGAAATGTTCAAAATGAAATGTGCCAAGTTGTCATAACAAATCAGTCACCCTGTTGTTCCCTTATTTCCCAGGAACAGACCAGAAGGTGACCAGCTTGATAGAGAGCACAGCTGTGCTACTAGGGGTGAAGCTGTTGTGTGTGAGACCACAGAGAACTCTCTTTAGATGGCTTGTGAGGATGGGCATCTGTGATGGTGATCAGCTGTAAGAAAACCCAGTCTGGCCTCATAACTCAAGAACTAACATAATATTCTACTTTAGGCCTGCTGCTTGCCTCCCTTGTGGTTTTAGTGAATCCGAGGAACTTGCAGTGCACATGGGCAAGGCTGGAAGATAGGAAATAGCTTTGGTGGTATGTGCTACAGGAGAGGAGCTGGCTGTGAGTTGGCTGTTGGCAAGTTCTGTGTGCCGTGGGTTGGGCATTTTTCTGAGGCAGAAATGAAGGGAGGAGACTCACCTTGCTTAGATAGGGTGCAAGAGAGCTGGGCTCCTGCCAGCAGCCAGAAATCACGATTTAAAAAGTAGTCCGGTGGTGAGTTTGTTACTTAAAGTCTTAGCAAGACAGAATGGGGTTTAGGTCTATTAGGAGTTGCTGGTCTTCTGTTTGTAGCTCATTGTAAAGCTCCTGATCAGCCTTGATCAGCAACCTGGGCAGGTGGAAGGTGTCCCTGCCATGGCAGGGGCTTGGTGTGAGATGGTCTTTAGGTCCCTTCCAGCCTAGAGCATTCTGTGATTCCATGGTTCTGTGTTGGATTTGCGCTGTGCCTTTGGAAACATGGGGCTCTTCCCCAACCCTTGCTGCTTTCCTGCTGCCTTTCTTTTAGGAATAGTGACTCGTTCCTGTGCTCCCTGTGTGTGCCTGAGGGCACTGCCACCCCTTTCTGCCCTAAACACACCCTCGTGACTTTGTGGCTTTCCAGGTGCCCTTGTAGTTGCAGCACAGCTTTTGGATGGGAGGGAAAGACCCTGGCACTTTCCCTTCATATCTCCCAGCCACAGAACATTCCTCCACTTCCTCTCCTGCTGAGCTATTTGGAGCAGAGCAGGGGGGAACACTTGCTGTGCTGTTTCCCTTGCCCAGGAGTTGGGTTTAACTTGCACGAAGCACCTGTCCTGTTGTGATCCTGGCATCCTGTCAGTGGTCATTTTCCCTGCTCCTTGAGAGACAGTGTTTTTTGTTGCTGGCAGTTCTCTGCCTTAGCCTTCTAGAGAAGCCCAACAAGAAATTTTCTCAAATTCTTCCACTGCCTCCCTCCCCTTGTCCTTCACTGACCTCTAACTACATTTTTATCTTTCTTGACAAGATGCTTAGTTTCATTTATCAGCTGCTTTTCCCTTCATTCTT
Source organism: Catharus ustulatus (assembly GCF_009819885.2). Lineage (NCBI taxonomy): Eukaryota > Metazoa > Chordata > Aves > Passeriformes > Turdidae > Catharus > Catharus ustulatus. The sequence continues at coordinate 69,154,458 of NC_046224.1, read as the reverse complement.
CAGCTTTGATTATTTTTCCAGGAGCTGCTTAGAAGCATTAACCATTACAGGTGTGCAGAACAGTCAAACATGGTCACATTCCTTAGTGTTTTGATTTTTTTTATTGTACTCTAATGCTGAAGTGCCTGTGGCAGGTAAATATTTTTTATGTACAACTACTTGTCATGACAAAAATATCCATCCTTAGCAGAGGATAAGGAATGCAGTTGGCTTTATTTTCATATTACAATATACCAATATTACCAGCTGCAAGAGCCCTGTTTCCCTTCCTGAGCATAAACTATTGTAGTAAGTTCTGACTTTATAAAAGTCATTAACATTTTCTGAATTTGTATTTACAAGATAAAAATGTGACATACATAGAAGGAAGTGGCAAATACGCTGTCTGTCTTAGTCTTGTGGCTTACTAAGTGCTTGACAAATGCTCTGTTGCCTCTGAACAGTATTATTTTGTTCCAAAAAACTGGAATATTACCTAGACTTTCATTAAAATGTTTGCTTTACTTGTGGATATCAGAGCAGAGGATGACTGGATTTATTTAAATATATGCTGCAAGGGTATTTCTTTCCTATTTTGCAGTGCCCTTCATGCTTGTCATTGTAAGGGTACATGCAAAATAATTGGAAATCTACAGTAATTTCACAATTATAAGCCACACTTCCGGGTGTCAGCAACTTTTTGTTCTTTGTCCATATATAAGCCACACCTGATTATAAGCCACACTTTAGGTTTGGACCAAAACTTTAGTCAAAGTGGTGTGGCTTATAATCGTGAAATTACTCTATATGCTTCCGTAGCATGTTTACTTTAATGGTCCACAATGATCTCTGGACAAACTGTATTTTATTTCAAAAGACCTCCATTATCCTCAGCTTGGCCAGTATGAATGAGAATAGAATTCAATGTATACAGCCTTTTTAAGCATACCCTTCTTTTTCTTGCTGACGTGGGCATAAAGCATGTGGTAGGGTGTGGGCACTGGAAGAGGTTGCCCAGAGAAGCCCCATCCCTAGAAGTGTTCAAGGATCTAATGAAAAAAAGAGTATTTAAATATCTTGTGCTGATGCCACAATGTGTAACTGTGATGTTGAGCCTCTTCATTGCTGGGATTCCAAGTACAAGGCAGGTGGGAATCCCTGGTCTGATTTTAATATTGGCAGGGGGAACCATCTGAGTTGTTGCTTCATGCAAAGTACAAGATTACTGGGGGAACTTCCTTTGGACATTTGACCACTACTTAGCAGTGACCTTTTCCTGAAAAAATAAAAGGTATGGCTACTAGATGAACAAGCAGACCTTAAATCAGTGGTTGGTAGGTGCATGTCCCACCCTCAGTGGGTGAGACTGTTGGCATTCCCAGGATAATGTCACTGTAATGAAGTTGAGCTCTGGAACAACACGACAGTAGCAACATGACAGTGTTGGTTGCTCCCTGAAACTCTCCTCAGCCAGGCTGGAGTGGCAAAGGCACAGCTGCAGAGTGATGATGGCCAAACAGTGCCACCTGTGAGCCACTCTGAAGCCGTGTGTGCTGTGGCTGTCACATAACCAAGGAGAAATGCCTGTGAAAGATGTTAAACTGCTTTACCTGGCACCTTGAGTGGGATAACAGCAGGCACGTAGCTGGGGTACAGCTTCTCTGCTGGCAAGAAGTTCAAGCAAAGGGAAGTGTAACTCTTCAGTTCTTATGAAATACTGAACATTTTAAAGGACAGTATCAAGGGAAGGTTCGTCCTATTATAAGAGCTGACTGGAAGATTTGTTATAAGGTATTTGGAGGCCGGCATGAATTGTGACTTGTTGATTCCAGGAGCTGGAAAGGATGTGAAGTGTAATCCAACAGTTGGTACACAGATACTGTTTGGCAAATAAACCATTAACTATTCTTGGGTCTTTTCTTGCAACTTCTACTTTAGTTTTCCTGAAGGATAGTAACTCTTAATTCCAGTGCTGTTTGAGCGTGCAGAGCTTTCTGGGAGACTCTGTATGTTCTTCTGATGGAAGTTTGGCATAATCTTGCTGTTTAACCACTGTTTTCATTTTACTCTGTGTTTTGTTCTTCTCCCTGTCTTCCTGACTCCTGCAATGTTTTAATAAAGTCAGTCCTGTGCTTGCTGGACTAGGAGAAGGGAAATAACTATAATGCTCTAACATGGGTCCTTTCTATTACACCTGACATTAAAGTAAGACATTAAAGGCAAGGCAAATATTGAGTAGTTTGGCTTGGTTCATTTTCATAGTTTTTTTTTCAAAAAATGTGGGTTTTTTATATGATTTCCGACAGTGGATTTATTCCTGATATTGAGAATTAATACAAACCTTTGAGAGAGATCACAGAGTAAGGAATCAGTATTAATTTAGAAGCTTTTGCCAGTTTAGGGTTTTTTTTAATTCTTAGAGTAACAAAGTGGTGGGAGTATCCTTTGATAAGTTCTTTACCATCAGTTCTCTTTAAAAGAATTCTAGGTTCTGTTTTGCTGTGCTGAGCCCATCATCAGGGTATCTGACTGTTTGCTTTGTACTTCTTAACACTCTTGAGGTGCAAATGGTGTCTGTTCTCCTATTCACACTGAGATGCTGAGAGATGTTCTCTCTGTGCTTTGTTCATGTGACTTAATTTCATTAAACCAAAGGCCAGGTGTGTCCTGAAACTTGTAACAATATTGTTTTCTCTCCTGCTGCCTATTTGCTCATTGTCACCAATTTGACAATGTGTGAACTTGAGGTAGAGCTTGACTGTGGGAATTGGTGATTTGTGCCTGTATTTGCCTCTTCTTAGCGAAGTTTCAGGTTTGGCTATTTTTTTTTTTTTAAATTAACCTTTACCAGGTGTGGCTTTTATTTGAAAAGGAAGGAAAAAAAAGTTTTAAGTGTGGGTTTATGTAAGCCTGTAAAAATGTGTTGTTTTGTCAGCTTATGCTATTAAAAATATACTGTATGTAGAATTAATTACTATATGTAGAATTAATCTGTTGTAAGATTCTCTTACACTCATCTAATACATGTTGAAGCTTATTTGAAGCATTGGAAATGTGTGTAGAGAGTGAGGTAAAGAGTGATTGGGTGCAAGTCAGTTTGAGCATCATCACCAAACAAATATTGTGACACAAATCACTTAGCTAAGTTTGCTTTTATGCATTTGGTTGTTTGGGTTTGTCTCTGGGAAACTGATTTCTTTGTGTTGTGTCTTGAATCAAGGGGACAAAAGCAAAGCAGTTGTGACAGCTGATATTAAAAACTAGTGTGCAAACTTACCTACATAGGTTATTCATTTCTGTGAAATTCCAGTTGATTTATTCCACCTTGTCCCAGACTGGGAGGAAACCAGTTGCTTTCTTTGAGTCAACACTGGTCCTTCAGAGCTGAGACGCCAACTCTGCCTGTGTTGAGGTAGTCATTTGTGAGCACAACTTGCTTAAAAATGTACTCAGCATCAGTAATAGGGATAGTTTGTGCATTTTATTATAACCTTTTGGAATGTGTTGGGAAAATAGAGTAATTCAGTGGCTCTGAACTTCATTAACTGTAGAAGTTAAAGAAAGCGATTTAAGATTTGTCACTGGCTTAGGGCTAGTGGGAGGTCTCTGATCTGTCATTATTAATGACCATATGTAAAGAAGGCTTTAATTTTCTAGGGAAGCATCTTCATCCTTTGAGTCAGTTTTCAGACTCAGCTGGTGAAAGCAACCTGATCTGAATGGAGCACTGGCCCTGCTTTTGAGCAGGAGGCTGGTCTCCAGCATCTCCTTCCAGCCTGAAGGGTTCTGGCTTTTGGTTTATTTTCTTTTTCATTAGGAGGTGTTTGTACCACGCAGCCACTGTCAGCTGTAATGGGATTGCCTTGCTGATACTGCCAGCAGTTAAGCCAGAGGGGTAAATAAATCCTTGGTTGTAAGTAATTTTTTAAAACCCCTCTTTTTTTGCTTGTCTTTACAGCACTTCTGTTGGATAAATTCAGAACATGTAGGATTGACTTAGCATCTTGTTTTCTAGCTGCTGCAAAATCTTTGTTTTAAGAGGTGGAGTAGGGCAAGTTGTTATGACCTTTCCTGAAGCTGTAGGGAGTAAGTTCACTGTAGGATAAGTTCTCAGCTTTCCAGGAGCTGGATTTTTATATGGTATCTAATGATTCTGTACTTGAAATGCAGCAGACAAACTCTGCTTTAGGGAAACTTGTCACAGATGTCTAATATATTGAAATTACCCATGAATTATTGACTTGGGGGGAAAAAAAGCTATAAGCATAGCAAGTATTAGAGATGATAAAGAAGGAAAATGTCTTTTATGCAAAGTACTTCTAACAGAATACAATGTATGGATTTATGTGATGAGACCTTTAACAAAGAGTTAAAAATCCAAATTTTTCTATAGGAATGTTTATGTACATACTTGAGTAAGGTGATATGGGAAAAATACTTGCCTGGTAATGAATGCAGGATTTCAGGGATGCTTGTTCACACACCAGCTTGCTTTGTAGAAGGGATAGTAGAGTGGGTGTCTGGACTTGTCACAGAAGAGCCTGTCATGCCCTGGTGATAATTCCGAGGTTTAGAGAGCCGTTTCACTCTGTACCCAACAGGACAAATCAGGCTTTCAACTGCAAGCTTTGAAGTGGGAACAGAGAAGAGATTTTTAATGAAGTTGAAGGGGAATAAGTGATTAATATCCTGTGCTTCACTAGGTGCTACATCATTAGGATTTTTTCTTGAAATGAAATCCTTAATCAAACCATCCTGCTGTCTCTGTTTGTTGAGTGAAAGGGTCTGCCTTTGGTTCAAGTACTATCATATAATTTTTATGTAGTTGACGTTGAAAAGGTGGCTTGATGTACTTTTTTCATGGAAATCTGATTTCTTTTCTGGTAAAGCAATGCTAGAACATGCTATGAGAAAGGGTCAGATTACAATAATTTCATGATTATAAGCTGCGCCATTTTGACTAAAGTTTTGGTCCAAATCTGGAAGTGTGGCTTATAATCGTGAAATTACTGTATTTCTTTTTTTTTTTTTTTTTTACTTCTAGATGAAGTAATCTTGAAGGCAATGATAGATGGAATACCAATAAATGAAACTTTGCTGGAGTAAGGAAACTCATTGAGTGGTCACTTGTGCAGAAAAAGTCAGCATCTTCAGCATCAGTTCTTAGAGATTGTGGCAAATACATGAATGGCACAGCATCTGTCCAGTTACGTATGTAAAGGTACCTGAACTGCAAAATCTTGAGTTTCTTAATTTCAAAAAAATCAAAAGTTCATTTAATAGTACTTACACTGTGAGTTGGGGGAGGTAAAAAGGCAAATGTCAGGACAGTGCTGTGTTCTGGCATCATCTGCTGATTGTTTAGTCATATGCATTGATACTTATCTACCCTAGTGATAACTTCTGTTTTCTAAATCCAGATTAGATAGAAATTTGGAGTCACTGTGGTATCTCAGGTGGTTTCTTGAATTATTTTGGTATCTCTTCCTTCCTGATTTTGGTGAAATGTAAAACTTGCTTTAACAGTTTCCTGGCTTGTCTTGGAAACTTATGGTTTAGCTCCTTAGTTTATTTACTAAAAAGTGATGATTTGTTGGAGTTTGAGCACAGGGCTCTGAATATGCACGTATTGCACTGATTCTGCAGCTGGTGGCCTGGTGCCAGCTGCGGTGGGCAGAGCTGGAACTGAGCCACTGCTAAACACCTCTGCAGTCACAATCATCTGTGCCATGGGAGGCTGCTGTGCACTGAGCACACGGGATTGTCTGCAGGAGTAACACATCATTTGGCAATTTTTAAATTTATTTTTTTGAGAAAATAGATGGGAATAGGAGGGCTAATTGCAGTAGAGGCTGTGTCTGGTGGGATGTGGAGCTGCAATACTATAGAGTTGAAATAAAGCCTGTAGTGTTTGGGTGCTGCCAGCCTTACACCAAGGTGCAGGCTCATGGCCAGAGCTGTTGTAAAGGCAGTTGTAGCAGCTCTTGTAAGCAGGTCCTGGAGGTCACTGAAGTGGCAGTCTGGGACTGGTAAGCCCTAATTACTGACCATGTGTGGGAGTAGGACCTGATGGTTCTTGGAGAGCCTCCTGCAGTGGATTACCTGCAAACCATAGTATTTATGATACTGCATGGAAATACAGAAATGCGCTGGTATTACTGGGAGCTTTTTTTTTTTTTAAATATAGATAGTGTTTGAGGATCTGGGGACTCTTGTCATGTGGTTCTGTAGCATGCTTTAGCTGACTTTCAGCTGTTTGTGTTGGTAGTCTGCTGAAAGAAATCGCTTTTTGATGATGTGATTCCTTTAAAGGGATCAATTGATTGAAGTGTTTGTTAAAAGTTGACTAGTCAAGCAGCACTTGTAAATCCTGTCTTCTTTTGATGGGACTTTAAATAGCAGAGCAACTGTGTACATGCATCTATCTTTTGAAAGGAGAAAAAGAAGCTTCCATATTTTCACAGCAAGATTTTAAAAATACCTACAATTGCTTATGGAGCATTTTCTAACTGTATATTTTCATGTGAGAATTTTGCATTTCCTTTGCAGTGACAATTTACAGTGGAAAAGTGTGTTTATTTTTGGCAATCTTATCAAAAGAACCCAGATTAAGATCTTCGACCTACAGCTGTTGTAAATACAAGTCTTTTTGTTCCAAAGCCTTGCAGAGTTGTTCCTTGTTTGTGTTAATTGATTAAAAAGTGTGCTGAGTTGGCCCAAGTTCCTCTTGGTAATTGGGTGAAATGAAACCCCAGAATAGACAGAAAAATCAACACTACATCTTCCTTTTGGGGAAAGTTGATTGTTATTTTGATGGGCTCTTTTTGCATGTTGTGGACCTATATATAAATGTATTTATATGTATTTGTGTCTTTTAGCCTCAAAACCCCTTAGATTCACACTGCAGCTCACCAGGTCTGTCTCTGTGTTACAGAACAGATGGTTAATTCAAAACTAAGAGTATTAAAGCTGAGTAGCTAAATCTGATCTCCTAAAAACGGGGTTGCCAAAACAAGCTGCTGTATTTGATGTAGCTGCTGAATTGGTCTTTTATTTGCTACAAAGGCAAACCTGAGTCCAATGCTTAAACGCCAAGAGGTTGGTCAATTCCGAATTTTTTCAGCTTGCAGTTGCTCTCTGAGCCTCTAACTTGAAGCAGCAAGTTGCTTACATATTGTAGGGGCTCTGAAAGAGAAAAAGGCTCATTTCAAATCCGTTGTTTTTTCTGGGCTTATCGACATGGTCCTGGGTTTTTGAAGTAACAAAGACAAATTGCAGGAGTGGAATGAGGCTGACACCTGTTTTTTCACGTGCTGTGATTTACTTTTTTCTTCTATTTAGGTGGTCAGTGAAATGAGAAGAAAAGGGCAAATTGTTAGAAGAAAGAATTTGCCTGTAAACACAGTAATTCTTTCTCTGGTTGTCAGCAAATAGGATAGATAATGAGACAGGTGTTCTAGAAGAAAGCTTTAGATGTTGAATCCAACCTGCACACCACAGATCTTGGTTATCTCTGGACAGGGCCTAATAAATATGTACTGATACAAAAGGGATTAGAGTATTTATTTCCTGAATTTACCCTGTTGGGATTATTTCTTAGGGATGCCATTTCACACTAACATACTTTCCTATTTTCAAATGAAACATGAGCGGGCTGATGTTCTTTATCTCAGTTCTTGAGGGTTTAAATACTTGCAGTTCTTATGTGAGCTGCTGAAAGTCATAGTCACTTTTCAGGAATCTCTGACCTTGCAATCCATTTTCCTGTGGTGGATTCATCTTAAAAAGAGTGCTGTATGTGGCTTTTGGGGGGTTATTTTTCACTTACATGATGCTGTAAGATGAGCTCTTACATTTTTAGGACTGCTTTATTGTGAATGATAACCCATGGCATCAAGGTGGTGTGATTATTGTATAAAAGCTGGAGACAGCAACCAAGTTATTTGTGTGAACTTCTGCCTTGATAAATGCCCTAAAGTTTGAAAAAAAAAAAAAAAAATAAAGCGTCCAAATCTTTGTTTGCTTTTGCTGCTTCTTTTAATGTTGAACTTGATGAAAGGTGTCAGGCAAATGGGTACAAACTGAATCCTTTCTTCTCTTTGATTTACACCTCAAGTTTTGTGGGTAGAATTGCACTTGCTGCATACACATCTGAAATTGTGTCAAGTTTTGGGGTAGGCCACTATTTGCTATAGAGAGGATATTGCTTTACTTGGTTGCATATTTAAATGCTAGGGAAAATCTTTTATTTCCTTGGGACTTTTGGGCTTTTCTTAATTTAGGTCCTTTTTAAATTATTCCTTCTCATTGGCCTGGACTCTTTTATTTCAGGGATTTTGCCAGCTCTGATGCCATCAGCCACATACTTGTGAGGGCTTCTGGAGGTGATGGTCTTAAGAGGAGGCGTTCATTTGTAATCTGTTTGCTGATCTGTGGGTTTGGGCATGGGTTGGATGTTCACATCTCAGCTTGAAATGTCCCCTTCAAAAATGGTGAAAGTAGTACAGGAAGCAGAGCAGACTAGGCACAGCTTGGAGGAAGCACCACATTAGGGAAGAAGTTGGCAGAGGCACTGAAGTGTCTGAGAGCAGATGGAGTGTTGTCATCAGCTGCAAAATCAATGTAAATACTTCCAGAAAATTACTCTTCCTCTGCTCTTGCCAAACAGAAGGAACAGGAGCCATAAAAATGATTCGCAAATTGTTTTAGATGCCAGTGAACACCTTTGCAGTTGGACTTCTCCCTTGCAGCCACTGCTGCAGGAGCCTTGTATTAGTGGTGATGAAATATACTTTTTTTTTTCTTCTTTCCTGAAGATTTACAGTTGGAAAGTCCCAGAGTTCTGTTGCTGTTTGGTTTTGTTGGGTCATGTCAACAATAAAAATGAGAATTTTGTCATTGATTGTATGGCACAACTTCCCTGTTCTGGGTGGTTGAACATGGGGCTGTAAAGCAGCTCTTTCATGTGTATCAACATCACGTAACTAACCCATCTGTCCTCCCACATGCACAGTTTTGGGGTACTGTCATGTTTATAAATGTGGCTGGCTGGCTGCTGCTGAGTTGATGGCTCTGGTGCCTGGTTTAGAAGGGGCTGGCAACCTCTAAATGAAAATGGGGAGCCACAAGACAGGGGGAAGTTACTGGATCACAAATGTTTGTGGCATTTGTGCTTCTCTTGACCCCTTATTACCCAGGAAAATGCATGTTGGAGTACAGTGTGAAAAATGGAGAGTGTAAATTCTGGAAACCTTGTTTGTACTGATCCAAAATCCATTTCCATGGAAACTAGAAATTTAGTATTTAGTACTCTTGCTTGTCAACTTCAGCTTCTGGCTGGCTTTGGGGAGACTGAAAGCGTTCACTTACACTAAACCTTCCAGACCTGAGAGTCATGTCAGGGTATTAGCACCACATATTTTCTGGAGACTGAGAAATTATAATTAGTTTGTGCATTTCTTTTCTGGGAAATGCTTCACTTCAGCTGCTTACAGATCAGAAATCTGAATGTTCAGAGCCTGTGCCATGTTATCTAATAGTGGAATTGTCATGTGCATAATGTCTAACTGTATTCTGGTGGAAATGGTTTCTTCATTGCTAGTGTGGCTTTGCAGGTGCTGAAGCAAACCCAATTTATTGAATTAGCTGACTGCAGTAGTGCAGTTGTCCTCCCTTGCTGTGCACACAGCATCTGAAGCAACTGCTTTACCCCTAGAGACATCAGTCCACACTTGGAAGCTACCCTGGGGCTCATCATGAGGATTTTCTGAGCTCTGGAGCTGCCAGGCCAGATTTGCCTGGAGTTTGTGCTGATAGAAGGGCTGTGCCAAGCCTGGGAGGGAAGCAACGGAAGGAAAGAAGAACTTTCTGGGAGAAACCCTGAAGGAGCTGATGGCTCTTCCTGCCTCAGAGTGGAATGAATTGGTGAGATTGTGGAAACTCTGAAGCACTGTGATGTGGAGCTGAGAGCAGAAACCTGCCATCCTCTGGTCAATAAGTGTGGGAAGGTAGCTTTTCTGCTCTTTAGGCTTGGCTAGTGAAGTGAAACTCTTGCTAATGATTCAAACATACTTTTATCAGTTCCACTTTGACTTAGAGCTACTTTGGGAACATTAGTCACTGTGACTGCTGTTTGAAAGCAAAGGTTCTTTATGGATTGGCATTTCTGTGTTTCTGTAACTTTAATGTGCAAGAACATGCTACAGTAACAGCATATTGAGTGTGAGGAAAAGCAGTGTTGTGTTCGAGACTTGTAACCTGAATTTTTTTCACTTTTTCTGTATATAGAATAGTAGTGTAAATGTAGTGCAGTAGTGCCTTTGTGGGTTATTGACTATATGTTTGGGTGCCAATCCTGCATGTAGCTTCACCAGAAAACACTGATGCCAGTTCAGCTTGCAACAGGTGCATTAACCTTCAAATTCTCTTCTATGGGTCTTAAAATATTCAACTGTCAGTCAGGGCAGGTGACCTTCCCTGTAGGCTCTGTGTTCTGTGAGCACAACTGGCTGTGCATGTGTTTGAACAGAAACATTGAAGGAGAGAGCTCCTCTGACTTCTTTTGTGCAGTAATAAGGCAGCTTGGAAGAAGTTAATCCCTTTTTGGTAGGTCAATAGGACTAGTTTTAAAACAAAATTTTTTAAAATCCTAAGCTTTTAGCTTTGTAAATAAGTTACAGGTGGTTCTGAAGCAATGCTTGAGATCTTGGAAGAAAGGTCTTCCAGACACTTCAGGAAAAATTTGTTTGTGATTAAGAACTCAGATGTAATTTTGTGCATTTTAAGGTTTCTTCTTCTGGCAGAAATATCAGTTTGATCATTGTGTTTTTTCCTCTAAAGATCATGAGGTCAGGTAGACAGGTAATAGCAGGAGTGAAAAGGGAGGATCATTTGATTTGCACATACTCTTCTGTCATGAACTGGAATTTGCTGGAGATAGATTTCCCTGCCTGGATTTCTTTAATTCCAGGTGCTTTTTTAGGTGCAGTATGGCAGGCTTGTCTAAAGGGAGGAATGTGTAGCATCACTGCTCTAATGGCCTTGTCTGTGTTCAGGTAGAAGGTTCCAGGTTCATCCTAAGATTTGGGCAACTCTTCCCTACTGTGATGGCTGGAAATGGGTTGGAGTTTACCAGTATAAACTAGGAGCTGGGACAAAAAGAGACTTGGAATTTTCTTACAGCACAGAAACAAGGTTATGAGAGAAACAACCAGAAATTAGCATAATTAAATAATTCCGATGCTACCTGTAAAGCCAAGCAATCTTATTTGTATTTAGAAATTTGCCTTATGTTGGAAAGGTGTTGCCATGATGATAATTTGGCAATGGCTTCTATTCTCTGTTCCAACAATCAGTACGTCTGAAAGCTAAAGACAAGTTCTAAAAAGTTACTTGTGCAAGGTAATAAACTTAAGGAGAGCATTCCCAAACTACCTGCAGGAACAGCAAGTAATCCACTGGAGCTTCTAATCTTCTTTGGATGTTACTTGAGGAGGTGCTCTAACATGCAGAAGTCCTTTTGTTGTGGTGGTGTTTCTATCTTATAAGTTAATTTAAATGGAGAAATATGAAAAGCTGAATGAAATGTGAGCACAGCTTCTCTTCCTGTGTCATGGGTGTTACTTAAAGGATCAAGACAGGATATCTGTGTGCCCTGCTGGACAATTATTCAGCTGCTTATTTCATGCCTGGTGCTCAGTTCTCCTATAATTACTTGACTTCTCACCACTTATATAGGTCACAGATTTAAAGAAAAGAAATTAAAAATCAATAATAATGGAAAAGATGAGTATTAATGCTAGAAAGCCCTGTGTGATGGAAGTGTGCCATTACTGACTAGCTCAAAATTGTGAGATTGTATTATTTTCACAAGTGGGAGTTATCTTATGTTGTTCTCATTGGAAAGGATTTTCTGTCCATGCTGTTTAATGCAGTTAGAGCATAACAGATTGTTTACCAGGGATTTTGTTACCTGTGTTTGCTTTAGTGTATGTAGAAAGCCAAGATGCAGGTAAACAACTTCAGAAGTACAGACAGGCTGAACTCTTGTCCACCTTCATGTAATCTGTGTGGATAATAGAAATAAAAAAAATGATATATGGACAAATAAATAAAAAAACCTGTCTTCTGGTGCTGGTAGTTATTTGTTGATTGCTGCAAGGAGCTCCTTGTCCCACCCTTAGAGATGAGATTCTCGTTCACGTCATTCTTGGATGTAGTTTGCTCACCAACAGTCACTCTCTTTCCATTATACTCTCTATTTTTAGAAGGCTCAAGGAGTTATGTTGTAATTGAATTACTGTAAAGAGTGTTCTGATGCTTTATCTAGCACACACTCAGTCCTGGTCAAGTGGCTTCTAATGGCATTAAAAAATAACCTCATTAGTACTCAGAATATACATGTTTCCCCAGAATCATTGTTTAAGGATGGAAGAAAACCAGCAGCATGTCCTGGTTGTGTGTTGTAACACAGCTGAGTGAAAAGGGATGACTCAGGATGCTCTGGGTCACAGACATGTGGCCATTTTATCCATAAAACAAGTATGGGCTTGTACTTGAGTGTAACTCATTTTACTTTGTATGAGGGCTGTGAGCAGAAGCAGACAAAACCACCTCTCTCATGCCTCTCCAACCCACAGGGATGTTGGTGGGGGCAGATCTGCAGTTATATTTGCTTCCAGAGAAAGATGACTTCTAACTCTTGACTTGGAGGAGATGAAGAGCTCCCCTTGCTGATGGCAACAACACCTTGGGTTAAAAAACTGGTTTTTGCCTTGTGACCAAGCTCTAAATCTTGTATTTCTAGGGTTTATGTAGACCATAAACCGTGCTATAAAAATAGCTTTTGGCCTTTCAGCTAATATGCATAAGAAGTCAATTCTGAAGTCCTTAGAATAGTAATTATGGTTGGTTTATGAGCACATCTTAAACTGATGGATTTCCCCTGCACCCCTTTATGACAGTGTACACTGTGCATCGTTCCAGGTTTATTTTAGGCAGTATGTATTTAATTAATGTGGTTGGCTGAACAGAATCAGTCTCTGTGCTCCAAATGATAATTCTTTTTGCAGTCTAGACAGCTATTTGAGATACCGTGTCCTATTTTGATTGTAACATGAAACATTCTTAGAACTTCACAGTGGTGTCAAACCATTGCTTAGTCTGGGTGTGTTTTACCCTTTAGGTTTCCCCTGTGGGGCTTCCATCTACACCTCAGACTTCCATCTGTGACCAAGCTGCTGCTGTGGGCAAGGGCTTTTCTAGGACATAGGGTGCTGCAGTGTTCACTATTATTACATTTAAATTATAGTTTTGTTTCAGCTATGCAATAATAGTGTGAGACACTCTTACAGTGACAGGAGTCTTGCCTTTACTGCATTAGTCAAGTAATGTAAACAAATTTCACTTAATGTTGGGTAGGAAACAAGCTTGAAATCGAATAACTTTGAAGTTGGATTGCTACCAGCTTGCTGCACTGGCAGAAATGAAATAATTATTTGTATGTTAATGGCAAACTGTCAAGAAAATGCTGATTCTGATTTTAATGCATTTCTGAAACTTGTTTATTAAGAATTGCATAACAGCCTATTGGGATATTAACCTTGCAGCTTGGGTGGCTTTGGAGGCTTCACTGTCAAAATGTATTTCTATGATTTTTTTTTTAAATTGTTTCCAAGAATGAAACATGGAGTATGGGGTTTGTGTTATATGGCGGGGTTATTTTATGTGAAAATGGAATGTTTTACAGGTATGCACTTTTTTTTCATCATGATGAGTTCTTTTGTAGGTGACTGAACCAATGTTTTTGTCCTATCTTATGTCCATCTTAAAAATATTTTGTGCAGCTAAGAAATGTTTGCATGGTGATGCCAGGTCACTTTTACTAAAACCTAGTAATTGTTCTCATATGGGGTGTTTATGTCCTATGCAAAGTATGGGCTTTTCTACATCAAATTAATCTCAAGGGCAAGGACAAAAATGACTGGAATAAATAGTAGAGAAATAAGATTTCTATTTTCAAATAATTAAAAAATTCCTTTCTAAAATGTAACTGAGCTAATGGAACAACAAGAGTGTCTGGTTGTATTAATGTTGGTGGAGTTTGGGAATTTTGTTCCTCTGCTACACATCAAATATAGATATCTCTTGTTACTGCTAATCCTCATCACTGTTGGACATGGCTTTAAAAAATTTAGCTCCCTCCTCTGAAGATCTGGGCTAATTAAACTTTGATTCATCTTCTGAAACAAAAACTAGTGTTTCACTCTACTCTTGCCTTCTGCAGAGAAGGTACCACAAACATCCAGTGCCTGGCAATGTGGCACTCCTGGGCTGTTTTGCCGAACACCTGGATTTCCAAAGCCTCTCTCCATCAGTTGCAATGTTGTTCCAGGTTGTATAATGTTTATTTTTTTTTGTCCCACTGAGCTCCTGCTCTGGCCATTAGTGGCTCTCCTGTTTTCCTGGTTGAATGGATGCCTGAAGAACACAGTTTCTACCACCAGTGCAATGAGATTTTAACTCCTGAAGCAGCACATAGTCCTTGTGCTGTGTCAAATGTTTTTAAACTTTGGTTCATGGTGTGGTTATGTTTTGGATTTTTTTTGTGTGTGTGTGTGGGTCAGCTATTAGATTTTTCTTTCAGTTCTAGCAGACTATTGCTTGTAGTCAGGGAAGGCTTGCTCCTGAAAATGCTGCTAAGAGGCTGAGATAAGCAGTGAGTGAGTCACGTTTGATTCCTGTGTAGCACAGCAATTGGAAGTCTTGTGTTGCTTTGTTTCGTGTTGGTTTTTCCCCTTGTTTCTAATTGCCTCCCGTGAGCGTTTGAAAAATCGGATGGAATGCTTTGCCAACCACATTGTTGTAGTACTTCTGCCAGAATTATCACAGGGAACTTAATAATCAGATGCATACAGAATTATTTTAAAACTGCTTACCTGGTCTCTGCATATCTTGGTGCCTTGCTGACCTGGACTAACACGAAGATCAAGGAGCTGAAAGAAATTTGGCAAAGGAAAGTAGTACTAACATAAAACTGGTAGATTTTGGGTCTACCAGTAAAAGACCAAAATAGCTTTTTTTTTTGGTGACAAGTTAGAAGTGCCTCTGCCTGGTACTGTTACCCCATTGTGGTTTTCTGCAGCACAGAGTACCCACGGGGCAAGTCAAGATTAGGTCCTCATAACCAGTTTTTTGTTTATAGCATTCCCAAAGTTACCGAATTAGCAGTGGTTTCTGTTGGAGAGTCTGATATTGGAAATACAGAGAAGTCTCAACACAGGGAATTGGTGCTGTGGCAGAGAACCATTCTACAGTATAGAATTATTTAGCTGTAATCGATCAGGTGAAAAAGGAATTGTTTTTTGAGCTTCTGTCAGCAAAGAGGATTCTCAGTCACTGCAGCTGAATTTAATATTGTGTGCAACTGGTGTATTATGTTATAAAGAGTGCTGTAGATTGATACTTTTTTATGAAGCTGAATAAAATTTTCATTGCTGTAGATGTCTCTCCCAGCTGAAGAGATTGCCTGAACTCAGATGTTGTCCAGTGATTATAAACAGTGATGTCTAGTAAAAATGTTTGAATGTGGCTTTTAACTCTAAAAATTAAGATGTTGGTAATGTGCTGAGAACTGGCCTTTTTTATCACCATAAAGTGGGATTTTCACTTAGTATTTGACTAATCTTAGAAACTATGTAAACCTCCTTTAAAGCTTTTGGTAGTTTTAATTCATAACTATGTTAAGTCAACTGAGTTGGTGTGTTCTTAACATAATACTTAAGGATTATAATTAATAACTGAATGTTCTTTGTGTTTTTTTTTCACAAAGCATTAATTAAAAGAGGAAGCTGTGCAGATGGCACCTGATGGTGCTCCAAGAAAGCACACAATACAGGGAATACAAATGCAGACCTTCTGGTGAGATTTGCTTCTGCCCAGTGGAATTTTAGGTGCCTATATGGCATTTCCATACAGAAATATTTACATGCTTAAGGACATAATTGAGGCACTTTGAGCAAATTACTGGTTTGTGCTGGTTTCTTGGGAGGTGAATTTGTCTTATGTCCTTGTGGGAATTAGCAAAGGGATGAGTGAATCAGGCAAATTCATGGTCTGTATGTGTCTTGAGTAAATACAGAAAATGTAGCGAGGTTTTTCTTGTTCAGCTCCCAGCTATCCTGTCATGGAATAAGTGCTCCCAAGGCCTGAGCTTTTTGTTCAGGTGGTTTTCATCACTTGGTGTCTTCTGAACTTTTCATTAAGGACTATGAAACATAAAGGAGAAAAAGATGTTTTCTTTAAATAATTTTCTGAGAGGTAGTGCTGTCCTGGGTTTGTGGAGTTGGGTCACTATGCAAGTCTTGTGCTCGCAGTTTGGTTGTTTCTGTCTCTCGGCTGTCTGGTATTGTTGTGTATCCACCTGTTGTTTGGATGCAGTAGCAAGTGAGTATTTTAAAATGAACTGGCATTAGACTTTTTATAGAAACATCTGTGCATCTCTTAGCCTCCAAAAGCATTTTAACATTATTAGTCTTTGTCCTTTTCAAAGAAGGTTAAAACGTTCTATTCAGCCTCTTGGTTATACTTGCAGTTTCAAAAACTGCTTCATTGATTGTGAGTGTTGGTTTCGGGCAATATTTACGCTTTACTATTGACTCTTTTGTGAGTTTTGTGTGTAGGTGGATTTCATTTGCCCCCAGAGAAGAAGCTGTCCTAACTAAAGCTTTAATTAGCTGTTTCTTGATTTTCATTGTAATTCTGGAAATCGAGCGTGTGAGAGCTCATCAGAATTGTTGTAGTTTGGATGGGATCCGAATCAGTGTTAAATAAAATTGTCTCCAAATCCCAGCACAGCAAGGACAGGGAGCTGCTGGAGCCAGAGCAGGGACACCAAGGGATCAGAGGGATGGAGCAGCTCTGCTGGGAGGAAAGGCTGAGGGAATTGGGATTGTTCAGCCTGGAGAGGAGAAGCCTTTGGGGTGCCCTCATTGTGGCCTTCCAGTGCCTGGAGGGAGCCCTCAGGAAAGATGGAGAGACTCTTGACAAGGGCCTGGAGTGACAGGACAAGGGGAATGGCTTCACACCGACAGAGTGAGTTCAGATTGGATATGAGGAAGAAATTGTTCCCTGTGAAGGTGGGGAGGCCCTGGCACAGGTTTCCCAAAGCAGCTGTGGCTGCCCCTGGATCCTTGGAAGTGCTCAAGACCAGGCTGGATGGGGCTCTGAGCAACCTGGGATAGTGGCACGTGTCCCTGCCCATGGCAGGAGCCTGGAATAGGATGATCTTAGAGGTTCTTTCCATTCCAGGCCATCCTGTGATACTGTGAATTAGATTTGTAATGCCTTGTAATAAAATGTTTGCAGTTTTGCAAACAGCTGGGGAGAAGGATTTAAAAATTGTGTCTAGATGTAATTGTAAGGTGAGATTTGATAAAAAGACATGGAAAAATGAAACTGTTGTCAGAAGAACCAGACTTACTGTTGTCTGTCAGCAGACCAGGACAGCTTGTTTTTTGGCCATTTGGTTTCAGATCTCCTTTGACTGAGCAGGACTCTGAAAGGTATCAGTACATCTTTACAGCAAGTCATTCTCATGTTTGCAGCTTTGTGGCTTTGAACTGCAGAAGTTTGGACCTCACATGTTGTTAGAGTGCATAGGACCTTGTCAAAGGGAATTTGGGGGGTTTGCTGGCCACTGCTCTAAATCAAGAGATGGTTCCATGGGAGTCTGAAAACAGCATAAGACACAATGGGCTTTATTGCTGCTTTTGTCTATCTGGGTTATTTTCCTGTTTTTTCTGCAGCAGGTTCTCAGTCCTGCTTTTGAACTCTGAAGAAATCTTTCCATTTTGTCTGGCTTAAGTTGAGCACTTAATTTTAGGTAATGACTCTGACAGTTCCCTACCAAAACCAAGCAAACAAACAAAAAGTTAACTGGTTGTTCAACTGTAAGGAAGGGTCTTTGAATAAAAGTAGGGACTTCTGTCTTGGTCTTACTCTGGGATTAGTGTGAGGACTTCATTAGTCAGTTAGGGTAATTTAAAAAAGGATTTTCTGCTTTGAAGAACTTATGAAGAAAAAACTTTGGTGATATGAAGATTTTTCTCTCATTCCACTCTTTCAGTGCTTGGAGAATCTTGTTATCTAGAATCACAGCCTGGTTTGGGTTGGAAGGGAGCTTAAAGATCATCTTGGTCTAAACCCCCTGGCAGGGATGCCACAAAACTTTACATTGATTTTTCACTTTGCTATTCAAGGTGGTTTTTAACCAGCCCATTATCTTCTTTGTTGTGACAAGACTTTTTGTGGTTACTTTCCTTTTATTTGACCTAGTAGACTTGAGCAGTCATCTATTCAAGTAGCTTTTCCTTGTCTCCCATCCATACCTTGCATCTCACCCCCAAAAATGTATGCCCTTTTCAGAGAATTTAAGTACTGACTGACAGGGGTCACATTTGTATAAGAACTTGGTTTTAATGTTTACATTAAAATAAATTATTTACGTTTAGCAGCCCCATTGGTTTCAGATGTGAGGAGGTGGATTTAAGTGACAGCATCAGCCTGTGCTACAAGCTGAACAGTAGAACTGGACACTAAAGTGTTGCTTTTTTCTTGATTGTTAGTGACCTTTTAAATGTTGAGTTGTGTTGGAAATGACAAAAATTTTGTAGTAGACAAAGCAAGAACTTACGTACATTTGTTATCAAATAAATAAATTTCAGAGCCTTTAATGGCATAAATTGCATTTCCTGGTAGTTAATGATGAGGTGGCCCTTCTAGCTCCCACGTGCTAATTAACTACCAGTAAGTGTCCAACTAGAGATTGTAATTAATACTGAAACTGCTGTGCCTTGATCACTTTCTGCAGGGTTTCGCCTAAGTTAAAAAGTCTCAAGAGGACAAATGCTGTGGCTTTACTTTCTTCTGTTTGGGAAGGAGGCTATGTATTGCAGTAGAGAAATTACCTTTTGTCTCTCACACATTTGTCTTACACTTGCACCTGTGTGAGGTCCGTGTGTACTTGGAGTTTGTTGCACAGAATGTTGATTAAATTTCCTTGGACAAAGTGCAGTAAATGGAGCAAAAATCAGCTCTGTGTTTGTATTCCAGCGACTCACGGGTAACTGCACGGAAAGAAAAAGGAAGTTTGGCATTTTGTGACTACATAATGAAGTGAGAGATTAAAGCTCCACTGTGATTCTAGAATAGCAGTAGGTGCTGTGAGATGTTTATTTCTTTGGTTAGTAACTAAGAAATGGTGTGTTATAATCCTGATAATACTTCCTCACACACTCTGGGAGGGCACAGGACAGGGACATTGGATGAAGGGCTGATGGAGGGTACTCATCTTCCCCAAGGACAAAAGCTGTGGATGAAGCTGGAAATCTGCAAGCTTTCAGGCCTGGCTTTGCTCTCTGCAGGTGCCATCTGTGGCTGTTTTTTACAGCCATGGAACATATAACAGCTGCACACTTGAGTATTTTACCTCTTATTATCCAGTCTTGCTTTCAGTTAAAGACATTTGAAGTTCATTGGATGGAAGCTGTTTGCAGACACAAGTTCCCTGGAAGAAATTATTGCTTTACAAACTGTATTATTCTTATACTGAAATTGAGTTACTTTGAGAGTGTTTTAACATAAACAAGAAATCTACATGTTGTCCACTTTCCCATGTTTCACTTACATTAGTGAAGTCTCTTTCAAGACATCATCTCAAATAAAGATTTCTTAATGTGTTGATGGTAATAGGAAGTCTCTTTGGCCCTTGAGCACTTTGTATACAAAGGCAGAGCCAAGAGGTGGGCTTTTGATGGCTCTCATGAGTGAAAGTGGTTTGTCTTGGTGATGTCCTTTCCTTGTGGATGAGCACTGGCATGACCAGGGAGGAATTCACTGACTCCTTTTACCCTCTCAGCACTGTAGCTTCATTGCCTTGTGCATATTGCTGGACTCTTTGTGAGCTTCTGGCTCTTACAAAATGTGGGTTTGATTCCTGACCCAGTTCACTCAGAACTGAGAGGTGCCACGTGGGCCAGGCAGAAATGGAGCAGGCAGGGAGAATGGTACAGTTCAGCATTCTGCTTTCAAGTGTGAGTGGACCTGTGTGCTTTGGGAAAAGATGAATTTGCAGAATCAAATGGAAGGCTGCAGCAGTGCACTGCCTGCAAGGTGGCAACCACAAAAGAGTACTGCAGGCCTTCGGAACAAGGGCTGGTTTTCTGTTATCTGCCAGGTTTTGCTACTGCTGAGCACTGTCTTAAGTCTTTGTCCTGTGCAATTTGAACAAGTCTGGAATGAGGGTTATTAGCAGTGGCTTATGCCTCCTTGCCAAGAAAAGGGTAATTGAAGTTAACCTTTAAACCCTCTGGAAAATCACTAGTTTGGGTGAGAGCTGTCATGTGTTGAAAGGGTTATTTGGAAATGCAGAGCGATGTTGAATGTTCTGCTGATGCTACAGCCAAAACTGACGCTGGATCTGGATATTTTTGCTGGCTTGGGTTAATCCTAAACTGTGAACCTATTTGAATTCACAAACAGTGGTTGTTAAATCCTGATATCTTAATTATTTTATACTCCTGGTGTGGGCTCTGCCAACTAACCTACCTCAGTGCTCATACAAAACCAGGTTAAATAATCACGCAAAGGGATGCTGTGTAAACAACCCAGAGAAGCAGAAAAGAAGGGCTTTTGTTTGCTAAGACAGCAGCAGTCTTTCATTAATTGCAAAAATAGAACAGGCTCTCAAGAATTGCCTATAAATTGATATGATGTGGAAATAGGATTTGTCTGGCAGAGCCTAGAAAGTGGAGCATTGTTTAGTCAGGAATTGTAATACCAACTGTGAGTAAACTGAAGCAGCTCTTGGATTCTGGCTCTACTGCAGTCACAGACTGCATGGTGAAACACTGTTTTGCCACCAATGTAGTCATTCTGCTGGCAGGGACACCTGCTTAGTGGTAAAGCAATCATAAACTTCTTGAATAGCTTGGATTGGGAGGGACTTTAAAGCTCATTCTTTTCCAGCCCCCTGCCATGGGCAGGGACACCTTCCACTATTCCAGTTTGCTCACAGCACCATCCAATCTGGCCTTGGACACTTTCAGGGATGGAGCAGCCACAGCTCCTCTGGAAAGGGAGATTTGGGTTTATTTTTCATTAGTTCTACATGGCTTTAACTACACAAATGGAAATAAACCAGAATCGTAGTCCATTTTTATTTTCCAGTTACTGTCAAATAGACTTATTTATCTTCAAGGAAAGAAATGAAAGCAAATGGCACGTTATTATACTTGTATTTTTATGTGCTGCACCTTCTGTGATGCCTGAATACCTGGATGACTTGTCCAACTGTACTTTTAAAGAGATGTGCATGCTTAATGACATACATGTTTTAACTTGAGTTGTTTCTTTAAAATGCCTTCCTGTAGTTCTTACCCCTAGGATTAATAACAGGAGCTAACTTCCAACCCAAACAGGTCGGTGAGTATGTGAATATCCAGGCATAATCCTGATTTCTGCTAAATGCTGCTTGACTGTATTACTCGGTCTCTTGCTCTTTTTCTTTAAATATACTTTCTCATACATGCTTTTCTGAGAACCAGTGCAAAATACTTAGTCATAGGTAGGTATGGCGAGAGTTGGCTGTGTTTGAAGAATTAGCAGTCAAGTGTGAAATTGTGCAGGTAAGGCAGGAATGTAAAGGGAGGGAGCTGCTCCCTTTTAAATCAAAGGGCGGACTTGGGTTGACTGTGAGTGAAAAAAGTTGTTTTCAACAACAAAGCAAATTCTTGCCATGACTTTCTCAGTTGTTCTGGGCAGTGCTTTGGGAGGGAATCCTCTGATCAGCAGCTTGCTGGAACCATCCTGCTTCCAGGGCTACTGAAGGAAGCAAAGGAAAGCATTCTTCCTGTCAGTGACTGTGACACTTCAGTGCCTCCTGTGTTGAAAAAAATGAAGTGTTCTTGCTGACAAGAAGAGAAACTCCTGGTTTCTGTGCAATTCCTCCAGTGTTTTCCAGGTGCAGGCACAGGGATGAGGGAGTAGGACATACAGGTGAGAGTCTGTGGGTGAGCTGTAATGGTGCTCTGCTCTATCAACACCCCCTTTTCCTCCTGGAGTAATTTTCATGGCCTTTAATCACAGGGGTTGCAAAATAAAGTGTCAGTTTGGAGGAAGAGAAAGCAATGTGTTCTACCTCTGGGTATTCTGCAATGTTGTCCTCTGAGCTTGTGTCCTGAGCTCCCTTGGCTGTGTCATTTAAACAAAAAGAAAATAAATCACTTTATGTGTTTTTCTTCTTTCTCTTTTCTCAACTGGAACTATCAAGTCTTAGAAGTTTATTAAATTTATTTATTCAAGCCTCTTGTTCCTGGAAAGTAAATGCCATTCATGTACTTGCAACGAGAGAAATGACAGGCAAAACTCTGGAGAGTTCAGTCAAGACTTTTCTTTTACATCAAACTGCTTTATAATTTTAATTTCTCTCTTCTTAGTTGATGCATCAACTTTTTTTTTGTAGCACTTGCATTTCAACACCACAGTAGAGCTTAAAGAACTAGGATGCAGTGTTGTGAGCAACTAAGGAGTAGTTTAGGGCTGAATTTGAAGATAAGCAGTGTTTTTTCTCTTCCTGAGAAGAGCTAAATAGCAGTAACAAATAAGCACCTTTTCTGTGGTCTAAATGGTGTTGATTCTGCTAACACAGGGTGTGGAACTTAATGGTACAGTGAGGTCTGGGCTGGACAAGTCCTCTCTCAATTCTATTTGAGCTCGGGGAAAACAGGCAATACATTTTTTTTGCATCTTGTTACTGACTGGCCACCTTCAAGAGTCGGGTGGGGACATGAACAAGTGGCTGCAGTCAGTGAAGACTTGAGGAGCTTGATGCTCTTTGTATTCCCCTAATAATGTGTCTTGCTTCTAGCTTGGATCAGTTTTGTCTCTGTAGGTAAGAGCAGTAGCCAACGCAGGGTGATAGACATCCTGTTAATTTGGGAGCTGTTCATCAATAGGGTCAGAAAGGGCAGAAGAGTGAGCTGGCAGGAGGGAGAACTGCCTTCTACCCACTGGTGTGCCCCTAAATTTTCTTGTCATCATTTCCTGTATTCTGTTATCACACCTGATGTGAAGACACTTCTTGCACCTGCAGAGCTCCATTCCACAGGCTGGTAAATGAGACTCCAAGCCAGGACGCTGCCTGCACTGACTGACTTGGGACAGGCAAGCTCTTCTCTTGCTGGAAGCCAAACATCAATTCCAGGTTTATTTTTACATAGGTTATTATATAACTGCTGAAGGATGACTTCTGATTACCAGTGATGAGAAGATAATTGGGACCATCTGCCCCAGATGTGGTAAAAGGCCTCCCTGGCTGGCAGCACCTGATCCTCCTCACCACCCTGTCCAAAACAAACACACCTTTCATCACTACCTCGAGGCAGCCACAAATCTGTCTGTACTTTGGATGTGATGTTGTATCTTTCTAGGCTGTGGCCTTGAGTCTAGTAATTCATAGTGGTGTAGGCTCCAAGTGATATCTGCAGTTTTTTCAGAGTTGTCATTGCCTTGACAGGAACAGAAGCTAACATCTTGTGTCTCCCATTACCCATAAGAACTGACCAAAATTTTCTGACCTTCTTACTATTACAGATGTGTCTCCTTAGAGATAATGACTCAAACTTTCTAAGCTGTTCTTTCTGAGCTTTTTTTCCCTTCTCTGTGGCTAGTTGTTACTTAATTCAACAAAGACAGACAGGGATGGAATTTCAAAGATTTCCTGCTTTTAATCAAGAATGTTACTTTCATGCTTTGAAAACTGCAAACACCAAACCCTCCCCTCAAAAAACCAACTCCATGTTTTAAAAAGTGAATTTTACACCTTTTCCTATGCTCTTTCTCTAGAAGATCTATTGCAGTGTTATAAGCTGCTTTGTGTTACCTGAACTTCATTTAAACAGAGGGTTGTTTTTGTTCACATGAATTTAAGAACAGTTTTGATCATCCAGTAAGCTGTGGACTGCCTGTGAAGAAAATAAAACATTATTTAAGATAAAAAGATTTATTACCATGCCAGTTTTATTTCCCTTCCATGTGAATGGAAAGGTCACAGTTGCTATAGAAGTGACTGAAGGAGACCACCTGAGCTGGAAAGTAATTTCTTGTTTTCCCCAATCCTCCTCCTGCCCTGTAGACTATTGACTAATAAAAGTTCAGTCAAAAAAGTTTTGGTAAAAACCTCCATGGAAACAGATCATCAAAACGGGCAGTTTTCATTTCTAGCAGTCCCTTGAGTATATGTTTAGTTTGGTGAAAGATTAAGGCTGGTTAGGTTTGGGTTTAGTGTTCTCCCTTCTTTCAGAGGGGTGGGAGATCTTTCCACCTGCTGGAAAGGGAGTTTTCCACCTCCAAGAGGTAGAAATCTTGCTGCTCTGTTTCTTCCCTCCCACTGAATTCCCTGCACAGGTAGCATGTATTCTCTCCTGATCTGAGATGTCACCAGCATGATTTTACTGATGTAGAGGTGCCAATACAGATGGATTGTGTAGCAGATTGGTCATCTTGGTTCTCCTTAAAAAGAAACCTGACCTCTGGGAAAGTTCTTTTTTGTGGCATCTCTTAAAAGAAGCTCTTCCTTTGAGCTACTTGTGGCATTTGCATGTGGGCATCTTCTCAGAGCACTGTGGGAATAGGCTTTTAATGCCTCTTATTTTACCTGCTTCTGTTAATTGTTTTCTTTGTAACTTTTGGTTTTTTGAGACACTATGCCAGCAAACCTAGGCAGCAATTTATGCTGTATCCCTGCTAAAATTCAATTAGGCTGGACTCCTTTCTTGTTGGTTTGACTGACTTCTCTCTAGTCCTGTATATCTTTGCATTTTATGTGAGGATCCCCTACAAGGATGAACTGGAACTGAGGCTGCAGTGTGAAAACAAAGACCACTTCAGTATTTTCCTTGGGACTCTCATAAAATAAAATACATAAAACATCTCCATTGAAATGTCTGGATTGGTGAAGGGAAGGGGGGGAAAAAAAGGCCTTTTCCTCCAGCCGTGGCTTGATTAATGGGATTATTGTTTGTACAGATTTTGTCAGGAAGCCATATGGCTTGAGGAAAACAAAGAGGAAGTGGCTGATGTTGGGAGTCTGATTTAATAGGGGTCCCTAAGGACAGAATGTGGCTCTTATCCTTACTCCTTCCCCCTCAGTTTGCAGCGGTTTGAGACGAGCTTTAGGCTTTCAGTAGAGCTGCAGATAATGCAGTTCTGTTGGAGTGGAAGGGGCAGTTCCTGCTACTGAATCTCCATTCTCAGGCTCAGAATCCACTGCTCTTTGGCTTCTGTATAAAGTGTCCTGGGGTAATTAACAAACAGCAGTAATTGAAGTGGTCACTGTTTGTGTATTGGCAGTTGATCAGTTTGCAGTAGGCGAAGACAACTTTT
Source organism: Catharus ustulatus (assembly GCF_009819885.2). Lineage (NCBI taxonomy): Eukaryota > Metazoa > Chordata > Aves > Passeriformes > Turdidae > Catharus > Catharus ustulatus. The sequence goes on along the minus strand of NC_046224.1, from coordinate 69,129,039 downwards.
AGCATCTCAAAGTTGAGTTTTCATAGTTAAGGGTGAGATGATTATTTCTGTCTTCTATATCTCTCCCTTCCTCAGCAAAATTCAAGCATCTGTGCCTCTAGATTAATTAATTCACCATCTGTATCCTAAAACCAGATTTATTTTCCTAATCAAATGTGTAAGTGGGGATTGGTAAGTAACAGGCTCAAGCACTGGTGACTTAACCTGATATGGTGGGTTAGATTAATATTCTGTGTTTTCTATGCCTGTTTGACCCTACTTAGGACTATATGGTGAATAAACCTGAGTAGAGAACTTAAAGCAATGTTCTCTAATAGAACTGCAATCAAATACATTCAGGAGATTTAACAAGCATATCTTCCTTCTGTTAAATTACAACCTCTCAGCTGAGAGACATAAACTCACCAAAAATTATTCTGTTTATTTCAGAGCTAGAGTAAAAGGCTCATGTGAACCATTAGTAAATGTAAGTGGGTCTGCAAAGTGGAAATCACAAAAGCATTCTGGCAATCCAGGAATTTAACTGATATTGATTTGTGAATGAAAGCTGCATATTCAGTCAGCCATGGTGAAAATTATTTGATATGTGCCAGAGACTTTTGGAACTCCTGAATGTCCTGTAGTGGCGTTTTGGGCTATAATGAGAGAAGCAATTACTCCTATAGGGCTTTGATGCATCGTGTGCATGGTCTAGTATTTTACAGACCTCCCTTCTTTCCAGGTCTTTAAGAGGTTCTTGTTGTTTTCTGAACTCTTGTGATGTTCTTATGCTGGAGTTGGTACTTGTTACATCTTTCCATCCAAGAGATATTAGGTGACAACTATTTTGTCTGGACAAAATTCAGTGTCTAACGACAGTGGTAGAGGAGATGCTGAAATACCAGTGGAAAGTTTTTCTGCTTTAGAGCTGTTTTTCCATGCTACACTCTGAAGTTTTTCTGTAGAGTTACACGCAACAGATATGTTCTTTTAAAGTATTATTCAGAAAATCTTTGGTTGTGAAGGCTTAAAAATAATCACATTTCACATGTTCTCCTTGGCTGTGCCATAATACTAAGCAATGTCTGTTACAGTGATGGTGTTCAACATTGTTGTAGTAAGCATCCCTTCTAAGCTCATTATTAGTCTAAATCAGCAGTTTGGGATTTGTTACCTTTTGCCCAGTTTGTTTGGCTGTTTGTGCATGCATTACTTGTGATTCACTGCTGCAAGGGAGTCAGGGTGTGCAGCTCCAGAGCACTTGGAGGGTTATACATCTGGAAATGCTCCAGTTTGAGGATTATTTTCCTTAAAAAGAAAATTGGGAAAGATTATTTCACAATCTCCTATATTTACAGTTCAGCAGTGGTAGATGCTCGTGACTACCTAACACAGTGCTTAGGATTTTGTTGTTTCTGAAGTTCTGGAAAGCTGTTGAAATGTTGTTTACCGCACTTATTTATAGCAGGAACATGTCACACCAGGTCTAAGAAGCAGCAAATTAAGAGCAGTATTCCACTTTTCTTTTGAACTAACTTTTCAAAAATAAAATACTGCTTGTGTGTACCAGACTGTTGTAGATCTGTAGGTGCCAGGTGAACACTGTTTTTCCAAAATACTGAAAGGAGGGGGAATAGGACTTCATCCTCAAGACGGCTGTTTCACTCATGTGTAACAATATTTCTCTTTTTCCTTCTAGGAACTGCCCTCATCAGCAAAGTGAACACTGATGCCTGGAGTAGCAGATTGTGCATAAGCAGACATCCTCTTCATCTGCAGGTAAGAAGTTAGCACCAAAACCCTCCAAAAAGAGTTTCCCTGCTTACTTCTAAAAGTAGTTGCACATAAAGCTTTCTGAAAACTCTAAAGCTTAAAGAATCAGAGTGTGGCTTGGGTTGGAAGGGACCTTAAAAATGATCTCCTTTCATCCCTGCCATGGGCAGGGACACCTCCCACTAGACCAGACTGCTCAGAGCCCTGTCCAACCTGGCCCTGGCAACTTCCTTAGCTCATCACTTAGCCTTTCTTCCCGAGAGGAGAAATCTGAACAAGATCCCAGTTCCCCTGCTCTGTGCAATGTTTTGTCTAAACAGTTGTGTTCTGGGCAGACTTGCCCTGGCCCTGCTGCATTTCTGTCCTGTGATGGTGTGATCTCCAGGGATATGCACCTTCCTGCTGTGTAAGAGGGAGGCCCATAGCTAACCTGTCCTGGGGATTGTGGAATAAGAGGAGGGTTTTGTCCTTTGCTCCCCTGCAGATCTTCACTTGAGAGAGAACTTCTTTACTGAAAGGCTTGTCAAGCACTGGAATGGGCTGCCCAGGGAGGAGGAGTCACCATCCTTAGAGGTGTTCAGCAAAAAACTGGTGCTGCTTCTTTGGTTTGGGTGACAAGGCAGTATTTGGTCAAAGGTTGGGCTGTGTGATAGTGGAGATCTTTTCCGACCTTAATGATTCTGTGATTCACTCTAAGGAGTTATCCCCAGCTTGGCTACTCAGACACTGTCAAAAACCAAAAAATATTGTTAGGAAAAGTAAACAGTAGCAGGTAATGTTTTTCCTGACCACATCATGAATCCTCTATACAATATCCAAAATATCAGAACTTTGACTAAAATAAATACTTTCAGATTATGCATTGGTTTACTTTTCGTATTGGTTTGATTTTTTAGTCCCCTGCTTTATGATGTAGATAAGGCTGGTGAAGCAAATGTGAAAAACTGAGTATGCAGCTTTTTCTCTGGCTTGTCACTATTTTACAGGCCTTGTTTAAAGCTGATTAGCCTTTTGTGCGCACATCAGCTTCTCAGCAATAGACTTCCATAGCTGTCAAACAACCTTTTTCATTTCTGGGTGTGTATTGTCATTTTACCACTCCTTCTCTTGCACATGCAGTATTTATAGCAGTGTTTTGTTGATAACTGAAGCAGCTGAGGGACCAACAGAGCTAAATAAATTAAAATGCTTTGTTCATTTGCCACAATGACAGCTTGTCTCATGCTCTGTGTAGCAGAGGTACAGATAAGGGTCAAGGTACAACAGCTTTATCTGACTACAGGAAAAGCTGAAGGAAAACAGCATTGGATGCATACTTCTATTATCCTTAATATAGTGTAGAAATAGCAATACACATATATAAAACACACTCTGTGTGGTGAAGAGGAGCTTTGCTCTGTGTGTCTGTAGATGCCTTTGTCCGCATGTACAGCACCCAAAATGCTGTGTTGGCTAGAGTCTGGTTTGAGACTTGTCTTTAGTTGCTTCATACTTGAGAGGTGTTTTGGGTTATTCATTAAAGCACTTTCAGCCCCACTTACGTGTCTCTCTAATACACATCAGTCGATTGTTTCTAAAGGAAGCATTTCCAGAGTGTTAATTGCTGCCTTCAGCCAAGATTATTTTGCTAAAGGGTGTGATGGTTTGTGTGGTGGGGCTGGTACCAGCCATGGGGACACTCCTGGCTAAACCAGCACACAGAATTTAGACAGGCACTGGTCTCTTATTTTTCCCAGGTGCCACTTAGCAAGAGCACATATACATATGTATGTTAACCTGGAACTGCAGGAAGCTTGGAATGTAGTGGTGTTGAGCCAGGTTTTCTTCTGCCAAGTTAAGACATTTAAGAATTTGCTGTTGACTCTATTTTGAATAAATTCCTTCATTGGAGCGAGATTGTGGCTGGCTGCCAGGTGACTGCAGTGTCACTTCTTTGTCACTTTGAAACAAGTCATGTGAGTTACTGTCTCTGAATGATTTTATTGGATGAGAGCAGAAGGTATTTGCCTGCTGGAAGTTCATCAGAATGGTGCCTGCCCATCCTAGAGAGTGACTTATTTACCTTCACTTGTTTTGAACAAACCAGTTTGGTTTTTTTGCCTTAAGCATCACTGATGTAATTTGTTGTTGTTACGTGACTTGATTTTGCTGTCTGTTTTGGGGCACGAGACAGGGTCAACCTGTAGTATGTCTTATTAAAACTGTTTTTCCCCAGCTGAAATCATGGAATAATACTAGATTTTTGTGCTTTTAAGGAAAACAAAATCAGTGTGAATAAATAAATGATTGGTGTCCACTGAAGGGTGTTAAAAGGTGGGAGAAGTTGCTTGGTGCTCTTTGAGAGGATCTCTGGCTCCAGGAGAGTTTTGCTCTGAGGTGCTGGTGAGTTCTGGTTGAGGTGAGGAATAATCTCAAGGGAAAAGTGCTGCCTCTCAGGTTCTCACTGCTTTTCCTGCCCATCTCAGCTTTGCTGGGTGCACACCTTTCTCCTGCTGCTGGGCACTGATTCACCACAGGAAAAAACAAGTTTTCTTTGACAGTGATATCACTGGGATCCTTGAGTTTTGCTGCATTCTTTGCATTACAAGAGATACTTTTCATCTCTTGTCTATTCCTCACTCCAGAACTGCACACTGAACAAAGCGCCTCTTGTTTCCTTGCTGTTTGTGTTGCACTTGTTCAGACTGGTGGGGTAGCAGAACTGAAATTGAAGATACCATTTCATATGCATTTATTTATTTCTTCCTCATTTGGCCACATTTTTATTACGTGCAGCATCTTGTTTTCTCATTTAAGGCTTCTTTACTTTATAGTCCTGTGTAAAACTTGGATCTTATATCCACATCTGAATGGTTTCTTTGCATTTGAAGCAGCAATACTTCAAGTGTTTGAAATGCATTTTAATGCATTGAGTACTTTGAAAGTGTTTCTGAAGAAATACAGTGGTCTGAGAGTTGGAAAGCAAATTTCTTCCAGTGTTTTTTCAGAGTTGGGATTCATCTTCTGCTTGCCAGCTGAGGGCAAACTGAAAATGGAATGTAAGTGGAGACAGGATGTCTGGAAAGGACAGAAGTATTGATAAAAAATGGCAGGGAGGGTGGTGTGTGGAAATGCCACTTACATGAAGAGACAGTAGTCCCTGGCTTTTCTGCTTCAAAAATATTTGGTTTTTGAGATGTGAGTTGCTGCATCCAAGCCCTGGGTGTTGTAGGCAAACCATTTCCTCTTTTTTTTTCATTATTTTATCAAGCTTTGGCAAGGTTTGCATCCTCTCACTTGCTGTAGAGCAGTGGAAAAAACAGAATTATGCAATTCCTGTGGACTTGCAAATTAAAATTACTTAGTTTGGGTTTTATTAGCTTATCAATCACTAGGGAATTCTGTAATATTCTAATCTTCGCAGTAGCAAAATGTGGAAGACCTCACCTCATGGCTGTTCAATGATACACTGTCATTAAACATTTGAGAGGAAAAATGTGCTTATTACCCAACACAAAAGTTTTCCCACTTTATTTACTGCTGTGTAAACATCAAACTGTAGTTTTTCCCAGTCTGGAACTGCAAAGATAGTATTGTTTTTTGCACTAATTGCAATGCACATTAGTCATTTCTCTCTCTGGCAGGAAAGAAACTCAGCTTTTTGGAGGCATGTCATTCTGATACAATCTTTTCTCTTTGTTCCATGTAGGGCTGGCAGTTCTGGACTGCTTCCTATAAAGGGTAGTTGCACAATGTTTAGAAATGAGAAATTCTGGGCTTTAAAGAAAGGTTTGCATTTTGAATTGTAGATGTTAAGGAAACGTGCTTTGGTATTTGATATCTTGGAGTGAGGAAGAGAAAAAGCAGCTAAATGAAGTCAAATGCATCTCATTTTTCAAATTGCAGAAATCTTACAAATACCTGCAAGTTAATATTCAGGTCATTCATAACTAAATAGGAAGAGAAATGTGAATGCCTGGCTTACCCCACTCTCTAAGCCTGGCTTTGTACTTTTAGAAATAAGAATTTTGTAAAGGATAATTTTGCTTTCATATAACCTTTCCTAGATCTGAGGAGATTCATGTAATTGGATTTTAATTTAAATGTTATGTTTTTAGGAGCTAAAGCATATCATTAATGCTTTAGATTTTCAGGTTTTAGGTATTTATTTACTTACTATCTTATGATTAGCACAAAATCCCTGTGGGCACTTCCCCTCGAGTTCTTTCCAGGATTTAGATTGCTTGCTCGGTAATTGTGCTTAATAAGCCTCTCTGGCCTCCTGATGTTACCTGGTATAGTACACTTCCACAGCTGCATATCAGTAAAGATTAGAAATACCAGCAACCACTTTTTAAATAAAGCTGACAAGGTTCTTTTTGTTGAACTGCTTCACACAGTTCTAAATCCTTAACCTTGTCTATTAACTTATTTAGTGCTGCCAGTGGCTCTCCAGACTGCACAGCCTCTCTCTGTTTCTGTGGAGAAACAGAATCCACAGATACTGGTTTGTTTTTTTTTTTAGTTAAGAAAGACCAAGAGAAACTAAAAATGTCCTAATCAGATCTCTTGTTTTTGATTTGTTTGGTTTTGGGTTTTTTTTTCTGCTTCTAAAGAGAAATGCAATTTGGGCTTAGTCCTTCATAAGCAGTGTGGTGATAACCCAGGGAGTTCATTGCAACAATTCATGCAGCAGTGCTGAGATGCTGTTTTGTTTAATTTGGGCTCTAGGTCAGGATGGCTTCAGGAGGAATTCCTTCCTGGAAAGGGTGGTCAGGCACTGGAAGGGGATGCCCAGAGAGGTGGCAAAGTCACCATCTCTGGGGATCTTAAAGAAAAGACTGGATGTGACTCCTAGTTGACAAGGTGGTGATCAGCCAAAAGTCAATGATCTTGGAGATCTTTTCCAGTGTTAATAATTCTGTGTTCTTCAGTACCAGTGTCTGGCATCCCAGGCATCTCATAAGTTCAGAAAATATGGTGAAGATCCACCATGATAGGATGAGTAATGATAAATTCCTTCTGGAGCAAGCATACTTCCAGAAGGTCTCGATTATGTTGCCTATCTTCTGGGTGCTTTGAGGAGCTTGTCTTGGCCTCTCTGAAAGGCAACAGAAGTCCCAAAGAGGAGGTGCACCCTCCCCAAGGTATGGAGGTGTGTCTGCCCAAAAAGCAGTAGGGTCTCACCTGCTGATCCACTGTGTTCTGGCAGGTGCAGAAGTGGTTAAGGGTGAGTGTGAAGAGGCATTAGAGACTTAGCCAGTAACTCGGTGGAGTTGCACGTCCATGTGCATATCTGAGGTGACTCTGGTGAATGAGCCATAATGAGTTCACTGGGTAAATGGAGCAAGAAGTGAGTAAGAAGGGCAGAGATCAGTGTGGAAGGACTTCCTGAGTGAAAATAAGTGAAGAAAGGGAGGGCTGCTTGTGGCAAGTCTGCTCACTGCAGAAATCTGTCCTGACATCACTGTGCTGGGCAAATGGACAAGATGGGGTTGCTGAGGGTGCAGTGAGGAGGAAGATGAAACCATCAGGAGCTGAGATGAAAGCCTGACTGCATGGGCAACAGTGAAAGGCTCTATCTCAGAAAGTGCAAATGTAGATGCTGTCTGAAAATACAGAAGGAAGTCAATACGTGGAAAGTTGTGCTGATTTCAAAATTGTTGCCACAGAGAAAGAAAGCAGGAGCAGGAAAATGATAACTTTTCCCCTCCTTGCTATATTGAATTTGACCTAACATCTATTTTCCATTGGCATTGCTGGCTGTGACTTCTGTTAATTGCTGTCAGTTTTTTGGCAGAGAATGATGTTTTTCCTGAAGAGCTCTTTGCTGGGTCTTTCTATGAATACAATATGTCATCTTTATAAGGCTTCCAAGGGGAAGTGTATTTATTATGATGATCATATCTGTGCTTCTCGTTCTTCCAAGTGAGTTTTGGAGTTTAGGTAAGTTTCAGCAAAACTTAGAGAGAATTAGTGGTTTAGAAAGTATGAAGTTTGTAACAGTTTGCCTGAAATTATCATTTGAATAGAGAACCATAGCATCCTCACCTCCTGAAGTGGAATTTGGTTCTACAGCCATTCTGTGCAGTGTGGCCAGTTGGCCAAAGTGTTGTAGGCTTATCTTGGAGCTGCTTGTCGCACAGCCACAGAACTATAGAAATTCAGACTGAAAACTATGGGAATTTCGAACTGAAAGAGGGGGAAAATTAGGTGAGATATATGGAAGAAATTGTTCCTGGTGAGATCCTGGCACAGGTTGCCCAGAGAAGCTGTGGCTGCCCCATCCCTGCAAGTGTCCAAGGCCAGGCTGGGTGGGGCTCTGGAGCAACCTGGGGTTGTGGAAGGTGTCTTTCCCCATGGCAGTGGGGTGGGAATGAGATTAACTTTTCCCAACCCAACCCATTCTATGGTTCTGTGAATTAAGTAATGCACTTTGAGTATTTCAGCCCATAAGCTATTGCTGTGTGTTATGATTACCTCAGATTTTGCTGTAATAAAATTAGCCAAGCTCACAATTGTCAAGAGAGGGGAAATACTAAAGTGATCCAGCTGAGTCCTATAAATAGAGAATAGAAGAAGCAAAGAAGTTCTTTTGTGCCTGGGGAAATATGGAAGTAAGCACAGCCAAGTGTAAATTTTACAAAGTGATGGGTTCCCCCCACTCAGTTATCTTGCTTAACTGTTTAAAGACTCCTCGTAGTAATAAGTTCTGTTCTGTCTTGCAGACTTTAGGTTGTCAGGAAAGCAGCTTGAAATTTCTTAGGTACTGTTTAATGAATAATGTAGGTGGTCACTGAATCTCACTTTGAGATTATAATCAACATAACTGCTCCAAAAATTAAGTTGCAAGTGCCTCACCTTGGTTTTGTTTCAGAAATTACATTTCATTACAATGAGATTTTGGTTACTAGTATCATACCATGGCTTTAAACCATGTGCTTAACTGACTTTTAATACTTTGGTTAATTCAAATTTAATTATATTTCAGTTGCAGAATGTATTTTGTTTCCTGCATCCTTGAGTGCGAACTTGGGAGGGGAGGAATGTACTCATTTGAATGCAAGGCTCACCACAATATAGAGGAAGGTGGTGTGTTTTGGTCCATAACTTGAAATGTGGAAAGTGTAACAAGTTTCTTGTATATTTGGGGTTTTTTTTGGTTTTTTTTTCACTTTCTCTCAGCTCACATTTGAGGTGCAGGGAGCACCTCTCTGAGAGCTGACACTCAGGGTGGCTGTAATCAAATGATAAAGCAAATCCTGCACGTGGGCTTGATGGAAGTGTAAAGAACAGATTCAGCCCTACAAAACCAAGAGTTAATGCAGGTCTTGCCAAAATGGAGCAGATGAGCTCATTGCCTCATTAGTGTAAACATTGGTAATTACACACCAGTGTCTTCAGTCCTCTGCTAGGTGTGTTTGTGGACCAGCCGTGAGGACAGAGGGGAAAAGTTGAAAGGGTGGAGCTGTGTCTGCCTTGGAAACAGTTTGGAGAATGATCTGTTTTGTCTCCTTTGAAGCCAGGGCATCTCGAGGTCTAAGGCAACTTTGAAGTAAGGTGTGTGTATTGTAGCTTTTGTATAAATACTTCCCTGCCATGAGCCAGCTTGCTTATTTCTCTGCTTTGTTTTCTTTCACTCCCACACACTACTTAGACCACATTAGAGATGTATAGATGTGACTTCCACCTAATGCTGCTGTTTATTAATAAAGTGGTGTGTAATAAAGCTGTTTTCTCAAATGCACTATATATTTGCTGCTAATGAGGAACAAATACTACATGGCTTTGGGAGCATTACAGTGCAGTAAATGTCTGCCTGTTGACTGAGATGATGAATCAGGAGATGTTTGTTTAATGCACATGTCGTTTTTTGAGCTGTTTGTCACAGCATTTATATGCAGTACAGGCTTCTTTGCTAATGTATCTGGAGAAGGATATTCCTCTGCCACAGAATAAATTCATCCCAGCTGCTGTCTGAACCTCTGGTGTACTGCCACCAGCTATCCTGCTGAAGCCAGGCCAGAGCAGGGACACCAAGGGATCAGAGAGATGGGGCAGCTCTGCTGGGAGGAAAGGCTGAGGGAATTGGGATTGTTCAGCCTGGAGAGGAGAAGGCTTTGGGGAGACCTCACTGTGGCCTTCCAGAGCCTGAAGGGAGCCCTCAGGAAAGATGGAGAGACTCTTGGCAAGGGCCTGGAGTGACAGGACAAGGGGCAATGGCTTCACACTGACAGAGAACAGGGTTAGATTGGATATGAGGAGGAAATTGTTCCCTGTCAGGCTGTGGTGCCCCATCCCTGGAGTGTCCAAGGCCAGGCTGGATGGGACTCAGAGCAGCTGGGATAGTGGAAGGTGTCCCTGCCCATGGCAGGGGTTGGAACTGGATGGGCTTTAAGGTCTCTTCCAGCCCAAACCATTGTGTAATTCTATGATCCAGCCCTTCCTAGAACAGTGGTGAGTTGCCAGTGAGGCCTTTTGGGATGAATCCACTCAATTGTGCCTCTCTAGCATTGTGATGTTTCATACTGACAATCTTGTTTGTAGCCAAACTAGAGAATGAGGAAAGGGAGTGCTTCATGTAAAATGAAGGTGATACTGCAGTCCTAATCCTGAAACAGATTCAGGGTTGGGGTTTAGTGAGTAAGCCTGCTTGAATTGAATTCACACTTGTATCACAGCAAATCCTGTCTCAAGAGTGGAAAGAAGTGCTGCATCAGATATTGTTTTGATTTGCTGGTACGTGTGTTAAATATAATGCTCTTAAGTTTTAAATTTTTAAATTTCTACTGTAGAAACCCTCTGACTGAAATCTAATAGAAGCAAGGATCCCTGAGACTCTGACTTTAGTGCTGGTACTATTTCCAAAACACCCGTGGGTTTTTGTGCCACAAGTCCATGTGGAGTTCAGGTGCTTTTTATATCTAATCTTAGGGAAAGGAGAGTATTAATTTCAGAGTTGTTGTTCCTGTTGAATTAATTCAAGTGCGAGAGTGTGGAACTTACTGTTGAAAATGCAAGTGACCAAATACAATGGAACTTTACTAAGCCATCTGTTTCCTTGGCTCACCTGCTGACTTGTTTCCTCTCCAGTATTTTGTGGGGATTTGAAAATGTTTTGCAGCACAGTTGGGTCAAGCCTGGTAGCTCCAAAGGTACAAAGCACTACAGCATGTGATAGGAGCACTATCAATCCAGCCATCAATCTGCATTTGTGACAGCTGGTGGGGACTCACTTTTCTATGAAGGCCATGAGAATTTTAGACACAGTTCATAATTGTGAAGGTTTGTAGCAATGTCATCACTTGTATCCAAAGTTGGATGAATGTTTTGTTCTGTGCTGCAGTTAAATCTTTACTAAGTGGTATCTCTGGTTTCTTCAAATGGTCACATGTGATTTAGATTAAAATACTGTGCAGGAAGATGTCTTAAAGGCTTAACATGCTTGCTCAAGTCAGAGATCCATCTTAGAATTAAAATACTGAAGACAAAAATAAAATTTTCCAAGTGGAGGAATTATTTCAGGTAATAACTGAATAGTTGCCATTAACAAAATGTGACTTTGCAAGAGCTGACAAGAAGTGTGGATGAATGCTTTACCTCCTCCTATCACTCCTCCACCCCTGAAAGAAAACAAGTTAATTCCTTCTGGCTAATTCTCACCAATACAAAGAGAAGAGACAATTTGTTTTTTTCTGTGCTGTAAAGATTGCAGCTGAAGGAGAGATTGTAGCTCAGGGAGAGGTTGGGAATGTTCTGTAATTAGGCAAAATACCAGTTGTAGCATTCTGTGCTTCACAACAATGTTTCTTTCCCTCATTTTTTTTCCCACCAAGTTGTTAGCTGTATTGCAGCAGGAGAAATTGCAGTGCAAGCAGCAGTTCCCGTTCCAGGCTGCTGAGAGTTCCTGGATGGAAGTCAGCTGGTAATTTGTCTGGGAAACTGCAACTTGGGGAATTTTGGGTTATCCAGAGGCACGATTTTGTGCAGCCTGGGTTACCAGAAACAACTGCCTGCTCATCAGTGCTGGTACAAACTCCTGTGCTGGTGCTGTGCTGTCCCCTCACAGGTGAGGGGGTTGTGTGTGGGTTGTATGTGTTCAGATATCACTTGTGGCATCAGGGTTTTGGCCTGTTTCACGCAGATGTCAGACCATCTCATGGAGGAAAATTCCTTGGTCTTAAACTCTCTCAAGCTTGTTCTCGACACTGTCATCTTCATGGTTGTGGGACCTCTGGTTTATTTGTGTCAAGCAGTGCTTATTATCACAGAGCATTCTTCTGGAATAGCAAAAGCACAATCTCCACAAGGGTTAGTCCCACAAAAAACCTCTGGATGTTACCTCTGTGTAAACACTTGGCTGATTTCAAACCCACTATCTGTTCCTTTTGAATTGATGCTTTGCCTGCAGAAGACTTTCATTTGCTATTTTTGACTTGAACTTGCCATGAAATATTTTTGCCCATTTACTAATGGGAGGCTGCGTGTCTTGTAGGATATTTCTTCTTCATCAGTCTAAGGGAAGAGGATTTTGATAAACACTAGGAAGCTTATTTCCAATAGCCAGTACTGTATTTGCAGTTATCTTCGTTTGGAACATGTTACTTGGCTCTGTACCAGAATTCTTGTGGGGGGAAGACCTTCCAATTGCATCCCTGTTCGTGCTTTTCTGGGTGGTTTATAAGCTTTCTGGATAGCTGGAGTGGCTTCTTCGTGCTTGTTTGTTTGGCATTTTCCAACCAAGCCTGACTAGCACTGACCAATTGTTCTTTATTAATGGCTTACAGCATGGGTGGAACAAGCTGTCTGTTGTCCAGGGCCCTACCTGGTGTCATAGTAGGGAAAAACCAAGGAACACAACTTGGTCATAGTGCACAGGGAGTGGAAAATAAAGGCTAAATGCTAAGCTCCAAATGATGTTTGGTTATTGCTAATTACAAATGAAAGCACCCTGACTTTCAAGTGTGCTAAACAACATGCTGGTGACTTGCTGGGGCTATGGAAAGTCACTGAACTGGTTGGTCAAAATTCTGCCGCAGCAGGATTTTAGCCCTGATTTGAGGTGCACAGTGCTGTCAGGCAGTGTGAACTTTCTAAGAAATAGAAATGAGGTGAAATCAGCATCTTGATTTTAGCTCTCGGGTTTCCTTGTGACTTAATAGTTACGTCTTGCAAACACCTGCTTAGAATATTGTTTCTTGTTAAATACTGGAAAAGTCCTTTGCACTTAGTCTGATCTGCTTGTCTTTTGTGAAGCATCTGCCTTTTCTCTATTTTGTGATCAAATTATGGAGAGGTATCTAAATAGTAGCATGTATATATCTATGCTATATATATGTGTGTGTGTATATGTACATATATATAGATTTTCTTTAAGCTTAAAACCTGAACAAATACCTGAAAGAGTAAGATAGCATCAGCCAATTAGGATAAAAGGGGAATTTAGGGAAAATGCTTAAAGCATGGTAAACAAGGTAATTGAGGAGGCTTCAGGCAAGGTAATGGAGAAGTGAGGGAAGGAAGTAGCTGTGGAATGCCAGATTTCCAGTGCTTGGTTCCAGGCAGAACTACGTGTGGCTATGGAGCTGATGGCTGACAAACTGGGGAAAAGCTGTGATCACAGGCGTGCTTTGGCTTGTGTGCCTCTCAGTAAATTAGTTTTGCATTCCTATTCCCTGTCATTGCTGAAATAAGTTATGTATAAGGTGAACTGGTTTTGAACTTAAGGGATTGAGAAACTTAAGGTGAGATGTTTTTTTTTTCCCCCCTCCCAACCCTTCCATTGGCTTCAGAAATTTGCACATATTAGAGGTAAAGCTTATTTTACCTCCTCTAACATAAAAGCACAATGTGCATTCTGGCCACAGATTTCAGGTCAAAAAAAATATATTTGGGGTTGCCAGATGACCCTCAGTGGGGAGGCAAATGAGCTTTTACTGGTATGAAAGTTAACTAACAGCAAATAAAGAACTGAATACTTACCAAAGAAAACCAAAGGCTAATAAAGTGCTACAGAGTTATATTTTGGAAGTAGAGATAAGCATGTGGCCAGAAAATTTTCTGGGTTTCAGACCTCTCTGTAAACTTCTACTGCATAATGCTAGAAACCAAACCAGTCCTAGATCTATTTTTTTTATGTACTACTGATGAGCTTTGCTTAGAAGCTCTAATGAGACACAGTGATTTGAGCACAGAGATCTTAGGTTTCTGATGTATGTTCTTAGTGGCAGGTCCCCAAAGAAGTCCTGCGAGAAAAGAAAGAGAAAAGAAATCCTGCATTTGTGGGGCACATGGAATCCCAGAACCCATGGAGGAAAAGACCTCCAAGATCACTGAGTCCAACCTGTGATTGATCCCCACCTTGTCACCTAAACCAGAGTACTGATTGCCACATCCACTTATTCCTTGAACAGCTCCAGGGATGGGGACTCCACCTGGGCAACCCTTTTATTAACACACTCCTTTAATTCAGCCCTGCCTGTTGGTCTCAGGGATGCACGTACCACAAATTCTTTATCTTGTTTATTCTGTTGTAACTATTTGTCCTGTAAGAAATGAATGGGAGTCTTTCCTCTGAGCTTGAACTGATTCAAAGGCACTTTGTTCAGATCATTTGCAGCTTTAGTGAATGCTTTCTTCCAACTTGGAAGTGTCAGCAAATACTTCCTTATTATATGATGCTTCTCTTTAGTCTTTGCTTTTTTTAAAGATGGACTGTAGGAAAACAAGTGACCAAACCTGATCAGCACTGAGCACAAGACTGTACATTGTGTGCTGACTGGGGAGAAAAAATGCATTTGCTGGCTTGCTAAATTGAGATAATACTTTGGATGTTGACAGACAGAAGAACAATTAGAGCTGTCGGATGCTTTGCTGACGTGTGCATTGTCACATGGAGAGATGGCTTGGTTGGTGCCAGGAAATCTGAACTGTTCAACCCTCAGCAAGTTATTAAGTTAATTAATAAAGTTCCTTACAGCTGGGCTTGGAATGTGAGGTCTGTTTATTTGTGAAGACAACTGGTCCAAGAATAAATAGCAGAGGTCACTGATGAGGCCTGTGAGGTGTTTTCTCAGTCACTGCCGTGTTACAGGCTGGTAAAAGATTTTCTTCTGCTGAGTTTATTGGTATATTAAAATGGTGTTAACCTGTCTGAAATGTTTCTGTGTTTGTACATGGTTAACGCTTGTAAAGATAGTTTGGTTTTGTGATTTTTTTTTTTTTTAATTAACTAGCTTTATGTGGGAAAATGTTTATCAAAACCTCTTTGGGTTTTCAGATGCTTGTTCATGTCTCAAAAGACTATTTCTGTATACATTGGTTTTCTTAAAAGCAATCACTTTTCTAGTGAGTGTGCAAGTCTATTTGAGATCTGGTTTTACTCAGATTTTTCATGTACTTCTGAATAGGTAGATTTGGGCAGGGATTTTGGGGGTATTTGCTGGCCTGACTTTACTGCTTGGTGCTCTTCTGCTAAAGCTTGTCCTGGCAGTGTGGTGGCACCCCTGTGGCTCTAACAGGATCTGAGGTTGTTGCTGCCCCAGCCAGTCAGGTGAGGATCTTCAGGTGCCCTCTGCATCGTGTGTCAGAGTATTTCATCTGTTGGGTGAACTGTTTGGGTGTAGGTGGGAAACCACTTGGCCCCTCTAGCTTGGGGGTTGCAGTGGTGCATCTTTTAGATGCAGGAAGAGATGTTCACATCCTCAGGAGAAAGTAGCTCTGGTTAGACTATAAATGTGAGCAGCACTTAAGCAGTGTTCTCTGCACCATTTCTGCCTCCACGTGGTACAGTTCTGTTCAGTCCATCAACATCATCAGATTGCATGTTTCTAATGTAACCCTACCATGCCTGACTTCATTTATCTCCCCTAAATAATTTTCAGATTTCTTTTACTCCATCCCTGTGTTATCCATTTCTCTGGTACTTAATTCTTCAAAAATATTGTCTTTAGTTTTATCAATTTATCCATTACTTGAGTACATAAACTTCTTTTACTGTGTTACCACCATTTATTTTTCCTGTATCTGCTTAAGCAGCTGTTTCATTAGGTTTTCTTTAGTTGGTTTTGGTTTTTTGTTGGTGGTTTGTTTGGGGGTGTTTGCTTTTTTTGTTAGTTTCTGGGGTTTTTTGAGACTTATCATTATTGGTGGTTTGGATTTTGTTCCATTTTTGAGGGAATGTTCTATCTTTTGAAGACAGCAATTTTTCCTCGGTTTACAATAAAATTTTTTTGCATAGTATCATTGCAGTGCCTATGTTAAAACCTAGGAGAAGACATTAGACAACATCTAGTTCCTTTCAGAACAGTACTGGCAAGGGTTAAATCACCCCTGTAACACTTTCCCTGAGGCATCCCCCATTTAAGAGAGGGAGAGAAGCTTTGTCTCCTTGCTTTGCTTTCTGGGTCCTTGTACAAAATGCACAAGTTTGTTTGGAATAGGAACCATCAGCTTTTTCTACAGGGAGGCGAAAGATGAGCTGTCATGGATGGCTGTAATTAAACATGTTTTCCCCTCATTTTTCTACAGCTCCACCTGCTAGAAGTTATTGGAAAGCACTGAAAGTATCTTCACTAATCCCTAGAAACATTCAGCAGCATATAAAGGAATAGGGGCACCTGTTGCTGGAAACTGTTCTGAGTTTATTCTGGAGTTGTTTAGTGCTATTTCTCTGGGTGCTCTTTCTGTGACAACTAGTAAAATTTTAGGAAATGAACTGTACTTAACTTTGGGTAAGTCTGCAGAAGAAGCAGACATTGTTAAAGCATGGGATCCTAGAATGGAGTCATAGAATTAATGAGGTTGAACAAGAACACCAAATCCAACCTGTGCCCAATCCACACCTTGTCACCCAGCCCAGAGCACTGAGTGCTACATCCAGTCCTTGCTTGGACACCTCCAGGGATGGGGACACCTCCCAGGGCAGCCCTCTCCGATGTATGACAAACCCTTCATGAGGAAATTCCTCCAGATATCCAGCCAGAGCCTCCCCTGGCACAGCTTGAGGCTGTTCCCTGGAAGCAGAGCCCAACCTGCTCCTGGCTCTCCCCTCCTGTCAGGGAGTTGTGCAGAGCCAGAAGCTCCCCCTGAGCCTCCTTTTCTCCAGGCTGAGCCCCCTTCCCAGCTCCCTCAGCCCCTCCTCATCAGACCTGTGCTCCAGCCCCTTGCGCAGCTCCCTTCCCTTCCCTGGGTGTGCTCCAGCCTCTCCATGAAGTGAGAAGCCCAGAAGTGGACACAGCACTTGGGGTGAGACCTCACAGTGCCCAGGACAGGTGGATGGATGGACAGTCACTGCCCTGGACCTGCTGGCCACATCACTGCTGACCCAGCCCAGGGGCCATTGGCCTTCCTGCCCACCTGGGCACAGCTGGCTCATATTCAGCTGCTGTAGACCAGCACCCCCATCTTTTTCTGCTGGGCACTTTCCAGCCACCCTGCCCCCAAAACGTGTGGATGTGTGGTTCCTGTTGTTGTTTTTAAAGAAAGGAGGCTTTCCTGCCTGATAGATGTCAAGGTAAAATTGTGAACTTTTCAAATTGGTGATTCTTTGCTCTAAACACCAGGATTTTTCTCTGTTCCAGCTGCTGCAGGAAGTCAGCTGCATTGTCTCTGGTGTAGCTGCAAGAATGACTTGACTGATTTGCATTCATGGCTCTTGGATGATCTGGTGAACCATGGAGCTCAAAGTATGGGTGGATGGAGTGCAGAGAATTGTGTGTGGGGTCACCGAAGTCACAACATGCCAGGAAGTTGTGATAGCCCTTGCTCAGGCTATTGGTGAGTACTGCCAGGTGGGAAGTGGGGTGGAGCTTTTTTTGTGAAGCTAAACCCAGGGGAGGTGGGGGAGCACTGAATACCAGCAGAGCAGACAATGCAAAGCACAGTGGGATAATCTTGTGGTGTAAAATTGTAGCCTCAGTTTCTTCACTTGCCAGAGAGAGACTGAAAAGACACATTTTGAGATCTATAACCTTTCCTTAAGTAAAAATTTATTCTCCTAAGTAATAATAATTATGCTACCGTTGGTTGTTGTAAATACAGCTTGGACTAAGGAAGATGCTAAACTGTAAATATTCTGAGTACCAAAGAAAATATAAAATCAGTGCAATATAATTGGTAGGCTAATGATGTTAATTGAAATTATACCCAGTGTTAGTATCTTTAGCTACATTGGGAATAGTATAGATCAATGAAATAGATCCTTCAGGGTCTCCTCTGACTCCTGCATGCCACATAACTCACTGGTCATGAAAGGCTAACTTGGAAGTCTCTACACTGTTAGTCCATTGCTGAATAGAAAAGAAAAATCTTCCAGGCTCCACCGCAGGAAAGTCTTGCCAGATATTTCTCAGTGATTAAGGGCATCCTGAATAAGCCACAACCTCATGCCATCAGTATTGCCTATGCTGATACTTATTCTTCACTAAAATGTTATAATTTGCTTTACATACTATTTAAGTTTAGGCATTAAAACCTATGTTTTAACTAAAATTAACAGTTTAAAGGTGAGCGTCTGCATTTTTCAGTATGCCAGCAGTTTTGCAAGATTGTATTAGCACTCTGACTCAATTTGGAAATAATAATAATTTTCTAATAAAAAGCGAGCTAGGCCTAAGAATGTCAACAAGGTATTCCGTCTGTAAGCACAAATCAGTTTCTGTTAAATTAAAGTTTGTTTATTTATTTAAATGTTAAACTTCTAAACATAATTTCCATCTACTTACATCTGATGGAGTGGAAGACTGGCACTAACTTTTTTATACTTTAAGAGGATTGAACAAAATACTGGCATGTGCTTATCTATAGGTACCAAATACCTCTTAAATTTTTATTTAAAAATTGTACTAAGTCAGTTGGTGTCTCAAATATTGTAGTTGATGTTAAACTGTTAAATGCTTCTTTGCTGGTTAAATTGCAGCTTATTGTTTAACAGTGATTGGTTCATCAGTTGCTTCTATAGGTCATTTTCTGCCTGCAGGTTTTTCAAGAAACAATTCTGCTAGCATGATCATTTTCTAGTCATGATTAAGTGATACATACATGTTTAAAAATCATAAAGTGGTTTGTGATAGTTTGTTCTTCACTTTGCTTCCAATATCCCTTTCATTCAGTTTGTTGCCTTCTCCCACAGAAATGTCAGACTCCCAGTTCTAGACAGTAATTTAATGTTCTCTTGTGTAATTTCTCCATGGGTTTTCTTCTGTATCCTCAGTTATTAGCCTGAACTCTTTAAAGACTGCCTCAGCCTTGGAAACACACACAGGTTTTGTCAGCTCTGCAGACTTCCTTTTCTGTAACACGTCACCAGTTTATCTGGGACAGGCAACTGCTTCCATGCTGAGATCAATTTCAGCTGCAACCAGAGCCAAATCAAGATAATCCTTTGGAAATTCCTTCCCAAGGCAAAGACCCTCTCCAGAAAACCCCCAGAACAATTCCCTTTCTCACTGGGGCAGCTAGGACAGTATCAAGCACCATATAAATTACACCTGTGTGCCCTGGCAGGGAGGGCTTTCCCAGCCCTGCTGTGAGGCCATTCATCAGGACAGAGCCATCTGGCTGCCCCTGTGATTTGGCTGTAGGTCCCAGCTTACCAGGACTAATTGTCACTTGAATTTGAATGGGAGTCTATGAAAATGGATCCCTCTAGCTCTCACCTGGCATTTGGTGGTGGAAAGTAGCCAGTCTTAGCTGGCTTCCTCCTTGCTTGGCTCTGATGGGATTTTTCCACTTTGCAGTCTGGCTCCTTCAGCAGTCACATAACTTAGCTGCACTCAGGATTATTTTGTCTGTCTGTAAAGTTTGTGAGATGCTCCTTTTGTTTTATTGTGCCTTACTGTTTATTACTAGGTCCTTGACTTAAAGCATGCAACGCACACAACACAGTCTTCACTGAGCCTAAAATGTGAATTGCAAGAAATATATTATTTTCTTGAATTGAAGTGTCTGGAATACCTGCAGACTGGCTTATTTTAAGATGCCTGGATTAAGACATCTGTGCTTAAGAAGCTTCTCATGGACAAATGAAGCTGCCTCTATTCTAGACATGTGAAAAACCAAGCTTTGTCCCATATTTCAAGAACAGGAAGATCAAGATTAGTGTAGAGCTGTGGCTAGAAGGCACCTTTGGACTGAAAGCAGAGCCAGGCAGAGCAAGCTCCTCAGGACCAGGGGCAGTTGGGTTCTGAACGTGTACAAGTGTAGAGACCAGACTGGAGCAGTGCTCACTCACCCTGGCAAGTCAGTGCTTTGTCCTTAAATGGAATTTCTTGTATTTTAAAAAGTGCCTTTTGCTGTTTCTTGATCAAATGCAGGGCCCTGTCTCCTGATCTCCTGCTGAGATAAAAGCAACAGAAATACTCTTTCCAACTCTTCCCCCATGTCATGAAAATTCAGTAACAACTTCAGGATACAAAAGTTTCTTGGGATTCTTGTTTGTTTGTTTTTATGTTCTAGGGCTGTTTTGGCATAAAAATCAAGTTATAGTGGGCTATGAACCTTTGGCATGACCTTCTGTCACTTAACTTGCCTGGTTAATGCTGCTTGATTTCTTAGAAATTGGAGCTCTTCCAGTGAAAAGTCTCTCTCTGAGGTTGTACTCCTGATAAATAACATTTATGTTACCTATTGCACTGTGAGCTCCTTCCTTTCCCTTGCTGCCCATCTCTTGATCAGTGCAGAACAGTAAATAACTACCCAAAGTAAGAATTTTAGGGCTTTTTCATTGGTTGTGGGGTTTTTGTTTTCTTTTTTTTTAAATTTCTTTGGATTAAAAATAAATCTCAATCTCAAACACTCCCTCATGTGTTTAAAAAAAAAGGGAGGAGTTCTTTGGTGCCCCAACAAAGCTTATTTTTAAAAATGTGTATGTAATTTATTGAATGCAAGAGAGTATTATTGGTTGGATGTAACTTTGGATACTAAAATTGTCTGTGTCTAACTTAGAAGTAGTTGGAATTGCCTTAGCTGGAGGGTGGGTCGCTGGAATTCTGTTCAAGACAGACATAAAACTATTCAGTTACAAGTTTCCAGAGAGTGAAATCATCTCTCACTGGGATCTTGAACACTTGATACTACCTTTTATGAGTTTTATCTAAGTCTACTTTATTTTCTTTTTAACTCAAGCTCTTGGCAAGTGACTAAGAAGATTTGGCCTTTTAATACAAATAGAAGTTTTTTGGGGTTTGTTTTTTTTTTTGTCATGAGAAACAAAGCCCTACCAAAACAAAAGTACACCTCAGCACACTGTTTAAATAGAGAACCATGAGTCTCCTTTTAAGAATATTTTTGCCAGGAGATTAACTTGTCCAAGATTCATCTTTCTCTCTTTTAAAAATGTGTGTTTGACAGCACATTCTCCACTAAGTTTTCTGTGCATAATGTGAAAGAGTGGCTTCATATAAACACTTCTTGGTAATTTTGGTTCCTCTTCATAATTTGGACAACTGTAAGAAAGTAAGAAGAGTGTTTTTGATACTTTTAAACTTTGTGTGTGATGAAATGGTTGATGAATCCAGCCAAAGGTCTGTTTTGTGACTCTTCTCCAAAAATCATTGTAATAGTGAGGGGAAAAGCATGTGTATCCTAAAAGTGAACTAATACTTTTAGCTGATGGTTTAAGCAAATGTAGTTTAACTGTAGAATTTTTTTTAGTTGGCTTTTACTGGTTTTTTGAATGGAAAACACAAAGAATATAACGTCTTTCAAAGGAATGTGGTGACAAATAGTGCAGTCACAAATACACTTGTCCTGTTCTTTCAGAAGTGCTGCTCTGCCACTTCCAGCCCCTATGAGGATTTTTATTGCATTTGTTGTGATTTCTTTTACCCCTGGAGCCCAGAACACATCTCCTCTATTCAGAATGACATGTTTGTTTCCTAGAAAGAGAAGTTTTCAGTCTAGAGAGATGAAAGTGGAATTTCTTACCAAAAGAAACCTTCTGCCCTCCTCCCTGTAGTTTTCTGTGGCAAATAATTAAATTGGCAGACTTGCTTTAAATAGTGGTGTGGGTTTTGGTGCTTCTGGCTAGAGAATATGACTGGCAATTGACTGAACAAGAAGTACTGCTGTCTCTCAAGTTAAATGTAGCCATCAGGGCTCTTTGTTTTAATTATTCTAGTTGAGTATTTTTCCTAAAAGATAAATGGAGTGTATTTATTAAAATGTCAGTGCTGTCTCAAACGTGTGTTAGAGCATTGTAAGGTTTAGCCAGAGTTGTATCTGCAAAGATCAAACCTCTTCTTTTACAAAACTTTATAGTGACAGGACAAGGGGGAATGACTTCACACTGTGACAGAGGAGCTTTAGATTGGGTATCAGGAAGAAATTGTTCCCTGCTGGTGAGGCCCTGGTACAGGTTGCCCAGAGAAGCTGTGGCTGCCCCATCCATGGCAGTGTCCAAGGCCAGGCTGGATCAGACTCTGAGCAGCCTGGGATAGTGGAAGGTGTCCCTGCTAAGGATCTGCTTAGAATTTGTTTTTTCAATCCCAATATTTCACTGTCTGCTACTTCAAATAATGACACTGAGAGATCTGCACTTTGTGGTGATTCCATGGTAGTGATTCCATATAAACTTTCTGGTTCAGAAATCTGGTGACAATCACCTCATCAAGAGGCACCTGGGCTGCTGGATGTGCTTTGCCACATGTTGCTGTGTGTCTTCAGCGAAACTTCCCCATTGTTTCACCTATTTAGGACACAGCTCTAAAATAAGTACCTCAGAGTGCTTGTGCAAAAGGCAGTTGGAAGTATAAAGTGATGACAGCTTTGTTCTGTCAGGAGCCTGTATATCTCTGTGGGTATTTCTTCCTAGGACTGGATTCCTTCCCTCACTCATTATTTTCTATTGTATTTCATACCTGTGAAATGAATTAAGAAATCTGAGTAACGCAAACCGTAACCTCTATTTTGAAGGGTTGGTTTTTTTTCCTCTTAATCTTGGGTATTTAATGAGCTCTCAGGTAACAAGAATGCTATTTTTTTTTTAAATTGCTAAGGATGTTAACTTAAGTATCACATCATGAATGACATGTCAGTTTCATATTTCAAAGATACTGAGTTCAAATCATACTGGGTTGATTAAAATTGCCAGCAATTACTTTTCTGTCAGTGCTGTTAAAGATTCGGGAGTTAATGCTATTGTCCCTTTCAGGTAAGGCAGAGCATTTTCACCCACTTATTCCACATAGTGAGAGTTCTTAGAAGATTTTACCCACATGCAATTACTTTTTTTTGTATTGCTTTAAGACAGCCTGGAAGGCTGTCTCTGGGAAACCAAGTGGGTCAGAAAACTGTATCCCCATTGTGTAGGGTGTGTGTTTTTCCGTGTTCTGGGCAGTCTGGGTTTGGCTTCAGCAAAGCGTTGGCAGGTCTGGCTTTACCTCCATGGAGACCTGTGTGCAGACAGGTGACTGTTTATTCTTACTGTGTGCTGTGATGAGTCTGGGGTGCTGAGACTGAGACTCATGCAATTTCCCTGTCTTAAAAACTTCTGTCATAGGTGCAGATTTTTTTAAAATTTCTTTTCCAAGACTGTTCACAGTGCCATCTTGTAGGGCAGGCTCTTGGCACAGCTGCTGTGCAGCAGAGGTGATGGAACCCCTGGGGAAAATGGGAGCTAGGAATGTGCTTACCAGGGAACTTCCTTGGACTGAGTGCATCCTGGAGGTCTCAGGGAAAGAGGAGAAACTTGGGAGCAAGACTGCCCTGAAGGGTGTGAGAGCAAATCTTGTGAGGAGCAGCTTAAGGATTTGGGGGTCTCAACCTGGAGAAAAGGAGGCTCAGGAGGGACCTTCTGGCTTTGCACAATTCCCTGAAGGAGGGGGCAGCCAGGGGAAGTCAGGTTCTGCTCCTGAACAAGGGAACAAGGGACAGGACAAGAGGAACAGCCTCAAGCTGTGCCAGGGGAGGGTTAGGTTGGACATCAGCAGGAATTCCTTCATGGAAAAGATTGTTAAGCAGTGGAAGGGGCTTGGAGTCCACATCCCTGGAGGTGTCCAGGGAACAATTAGATGTGGCACTCAGGGCTCTGGGCTGGGTGGCAAGGTGGGCATCAGGCACAGTTTGGGCCCAGTGATCTTGGGGGTCTTTTCCAACCTGAATGATTCTATGACCTCTGGTGACAAAGATCTGTTCCTGCTCACCCCAAACCCCTTTTCTGGGGAAGGAGAGGTAGCTTCATGTTCAAGCCTACTTATCCTACCACTTTTACTAGAACTGATGTGAGACCAGGGCGATGAGTCACCTGCTTGCACTGACTCACTGCTGTAGGTCCTGGCTCTGAAGCATGGGAGACACTTAATGGAAAGATGGATCTTGCTTGGTGCTTGGCATGAACATTTGTAGCCTGATGGGAAGGATAAAGCACAGATCCATTTTATTCATGGTGTAGAATGGTACCTACATAGCAAAAAAAAAAAAAAAAAAAAAAAAATTAGTGCCTGAAATGCTTTGCTTGTAGAGAATGATGGGCTTTGGGGTGGGAGTAATGGGATGAATCATTTCTGTCCCGAAAAAGGGAATGATGACCTCTCAGGTTACAGTCCTGCCAAGAGTGTTGCTACTGCTGCTTTCCTTTGGAGTTTCATTTTTACTTTTGGCAGCAGAAATGGTTGCTCTGTCTACTGTGTCAGCTGCAAATATTAAAGCATATAGGGGAGCTTAAAGTGAATAATGTTGTCCTACTACCTTCATGGAATATAATTTAAAAATCTTTCTCTTGAGAGTCTAAAAAAATGTTCATTACCTTGTACCTATCTATATTTCATTAGTTTAATCAATGTTCATTGTGATGGAATCTGTATTTAGATTAGAAATTACATCAATCCCAAGCTGACGCTACAGTGGCTGGGCACATGGCATGGGCACTTGGTCCAGAGTTTGTTTGGCTGTGCAGCAGAGCCAGATCGAAGACACTGAGTGCACTTAATGTCACAGGAAATCCAGGTTCAAAGCACTCACTACAGCTAATTGCAGGCTGTCAGAACACCAGCATTCTGGAGTCCATATATTTCCTTTTCTGATGTCTCTCAATTTTGAAATAAATTATTCTTTTGAAGGTATTCCTGTATTAATAGAATCTGTGATAAGTTGGTGTGCTTAGGGAGCTGTAGGTGGAAACTTAACCTATTAACCTTGACAGTGTCCTTTGTGCAGATACAGTGTACTTTAGGGATGTAAATATTTATCTACTTTTGTTATTGCTTGTCATTTGCTCTCTGCAAAACAGATACAAGTTCTTGCTGATTGTTTTGAGATGTTAATACCACATGGTACATGTAGGGTCTCTCCATTCTGAGGACCATGTAATAATCACAGAATGGTCTAGTTGGAAGGGACCCTAAAGATGATCCCAGCCCCTTGCCATGGGCAGGGACACCTTCCAATATCCCAGGTTGCTCAGAGCCCCATCCAGCCTGGCCTTGGACACTGCCAGGGATGGGGCAGCCACAGCTTCTCTGGGAAACCTGTGCCGGGGCCTCCCCACCTTCACAGAGAACCCTTTTTTCCCAGTATCCAATCTAACCCCGCTCTCTGTCAGTGTGAAGCCATTCCCCCTGTCCTGTCACTCCAGGTCCTGGTCAAGAGTCTCTCTCCATCTTTCCTGTGGGCTCCCTTCAGGCACTGGAAGGCCACAATGAGGGCACCCCAAAGCCTTTTCCTTTCCAGTCTGAACAATCCCAATTCCCTCAGCCTTTGCTCCCAGCAGAGCTGCTCCATCCCTCTGATCCCTGTCCTTGCTGTGCTGGCCCAGGGCTGGGTGCAGTCCTGCAGGGATGGTAGGTCTCAGCAGATTGGAGCCTTTCCCCTGCTGCCCATGAAGTAGGGGGACCTGAAATAGGGTGCAGAGATTCTGTGCTTTGTCCAGCCTTTGAATTCCTGTTTTCTGAAGAGGAAACCACAGAACACAGCACTGCTTGTACTTTTTTGGGCCTGTCTGGATGGTTTTCTCTACCATTCCCATCAATACAAGGCTTTGACAGAAGTATTAGAAAAAAAAAAAAGCTCAGTATGTTCTAGTTGCATTTGAAGTAAAGTCTTTTTCATAAGTTTTAGGAGGATTCACTGCTGAACTGGTCACTGACCTTGTCTGGAGAAACTACAAAGTTCTGGGTAGGATTCAACATAATATTCAGCTGGGAGAAGCACACTGTAATTTCAGGAATGCCATACATTGCTGATACATGGCCATTACCTGAATGCCACTGTAACTTAATTTTTAAAATAATAAGGTTGCATGAATGAAGGTGGACTGAGTTCTGCCAGGTGCTTTTTGTGTCCAGAAGCTTGTGGACAAACACAGGGCAAGAAGCAGCATGCAGGCATTGAATTGTTCCTTGTCAACAACCTGGGCAAGCTGCTCTCTCCTCAGTGGTGGCTGCACATCAAAACCAGCAGTTTGCTACAGGGACGCCTGTGTTCTGAAATACTGTCATTAGTTCTGAATTAACTCATTCACCCTTTCATTTGTGAATTAATCCCTTCTAATGCAGGCAAACATCACAGTTGTGGTTGTCTGGGTGTTGTTAATCTGCGTCATGCACAGGCTGAGCACTAGACCTGGGTAATGATCTCGGAAGAGAACAGCTTTGTTTGAGAGCAGTCCTGGGCTCCAGGTGTGGTTGTTGAACTGTGCAAGTATTACTTCTACAAAGCACTTTCTTTTATGTGGATCTTGAGTGCTGAGTTCATTATTTAGGGCTGCATGTTGATTTGGAACCCTAAGCTAAGATGAAAATAGTTCTTGGCAAGTCTGTGCTTAATTCTTTAATTCACTTTTGGTCAAGGTTGTTAGAGCCTTATTCTCTCCTCCCTCCTTTTTCTTTTCCTTTTTTTCCTTTTGTCTGCTTTTACGTTTCTTTTAAGTAATGAATTTAATAGCGGAGTGAAGAGCAACTGCACTCTGCTCACTCCCCTAGTGGTACCTACTCCAGTTGGCAATTTCAGGACTTCTTTGAACTTGACTGTTTCTGACACAACATGAACATTAGCAGCACAACCATGAATACAAGCTGGAAGCTTCCAAGAACAAAACAGAAGTGCAGCCTTTGTCCTGGGGTATGTTTTCACTAAGTTTTTCTTCTCCAGGATTTATTGTTAGTATGCTATGGCAAACAGTAGTAGGTTTATTTTTCCTGTGACAACAATGCCTACTACAGACTATAAATCTTCATGGATCAGTTAGCAATATTGTGAGTTAGTAAAGATCTATCAATCTATATCATATACCTTTATAAACTTGATTTTGTAGAAATTTATTAGAATAAGCCTTAAATCTGTCTCTCAGAGTGTTAGCCAAGCATGTTAGTATGCTGATAGGTTTGGGGGTTTTTCCTCACTTTTTCCCCCCAGTCCCTACCGTGAGTCATTTATTTATACAGCATTTGGGGTGGTGGATTGCTGTTCTGATGCTGCCTGCCTTGTTTTGCTGACTTCCATCAGCCAAATCTTTCAGCCCTCACTCCTGATTTGGAAGGGAACATGGACATTTTGGTCTCTGACTGGGTCAGCCAATCCCTCTGGGATGAGAATGACCAAAGCCACCTGTTCTCCAGGTGGTGTTTCTGCAACCACTTTTGTTCTTAGTCTTTGCTTTGTGAGCCAACTGTGAGAAAATGAGAGCAGATGAACACGTCCAATGCAGTAGCTGTAGCTCAGGAAGCTCTTTAGGAGGCACTATCTGATTTTAGAGGGGTGCATGGTGTGTTCATCAGCCCGGTGCAGCTTGTTTCCTACGAATCAGAAGTGAGGAGTCTGTTATGAGTGTTGTGACTGGAGATCAGGGGCAGATGTCCAGCCTGAGATTAGGATATGTTTGCATGAGAAAAGTGTGATGATTGGGCAGATGGTGTAAGGTAAGAGAACACGTTGAATGCATTACCACTGATAACTACATTTTTTGTAACTCCTCTCTGTAGCTGCATATATGACAGGTATTTCAAGCTTTTATGTGCTGAAATAAATCATTTGAATGATCATTTCTTGTAAAAATGAATGTAGGTAATATATTAAAGTAGCTAATTATGTTTCTAAAGTTAATGGCAATTGTGGAGCTGTTCAGAAATTCATTAGCATAAAATGCTTTAAAAGCAGTTGATCTTTCCCATCTTTTTGTAAATAATGTTGTGGCTTTTAAGTGAGGTTACTTTGAAACTCTTCTGGAGTGGGAGACTGCTGTATTTCAGAGTAGTGAGAGTGCTTAGAACAATATCCCATAAGGGGTGTTGGAAGAGGAAGGCTGCTGAGCTGAAATTTGTGTCTGATAAGAACACAAATGAACATAAGTTGTCAATAGAGTGCTTAGAAAAACGCTCAATATTTATTAAAGGACTCTAGCTTCTTTGTGAAGGCTGGGTTACCCCAAGGGGGACGGGGGAGCTCTGTTACAGACGATGAGGTTGTGCAGGGAGCCCGACTGCAGGTTTGCAGTTCAGGCAGCCTCTGCTGCTCCTGTCGCTGTGCTTTCCTCAGCCAAGGTTTGTCACATCAGAAGCACTGCCATGGGCATCACGGGCTGTGGCCCTGGCTGGAGCGGTGTTTGAGTGAACTGGAGGCCATGAACAAGGGAACTGTGGCTGTGTCAGTCATTAACAGCTGGCTCTGACTGATGAAAGTTTAACAGCAAACACACATTTGATATTTCTGCATGGCTGTATGAAAGGTCTGGGACTTCTGTTTTTGCTTTTTTGGCATTGGGTGTATTTATGTTGTGGTTACCGACACTGCTGGGTCACTTGCTTTATTCTTCCCTCTAAGGGTGCTGAGGCCCTGGCACAGGTTGCCCAGAGAAGCTGTGGCTGCCTCTCCCTGGCAGTGTCCAAGGCCAGGGTAGATGTGGCTCTGAGCAACCTGGGCTAGTGGAAGGTGTCCTTGCCCATGGCAGGAAACAGAACTGGATGATCTGTAGGTCCATTCCAACCCAAACCATTGTGCGATTCCATGAATCTCAGTCCCCCCCAGCCTGCCAGCAGTTCCGCCCGTTCTCACGGTGTCGTTCCTTCCTCACCGCTGCCGCTCCCGCCCTGCGCGGGTTTAGAGGCGAACTCGGTGATGTGCGGGCACCGCCGGTGAAGCAGCGTGTGCTGCGACAGGGGCGGGTGCGCTGGAACAGCTTGTCCCGATGCTGTCCCGGTGATGTCCACCCATGTCCCGGTGTTGTCCCGGCGCTGTCCCCCGTGTCCCTCACGGGCGGCGCGGTGGCGCCCCCCCGCGGCCGCGCTGACGCTGTGCTCCCTTGCAGGCCGCACCGGGCGCTACACGCTGATCGAGAAGTGGCGGGACACGGAGCGGCACCTGGCGCCGCACGAGAACCCCATCGTGTCCCTCAACAAGTGGGGACAGTATGCCAGCGACGTGCAGCTGATCCTGCGGCGCACCGGGCCCTCCCTGAGTGAGCGGCCCACGTCGGACAGCGTGGCGCGCATCCCCGAGAGGACTCTGTACCGGCAGAGCTTGCCGCCCCTGGCCAAGCTGAGGCCGCCCGGGGACAAGGCCATGAAGAGGAGGGAGCCGAAAAGGAAATCCCTCACCTTCACCGGCGGCGCCAAGGGGCTGATGGACATCTTCGGGAAGAGCAAGGAATCGGAGTTCAAGCAAAAGGTGCTCAACAACTGTAAAACAACGGCGGACGAGTTGAAGAAACTGATCCACCTGCAGACGGAGAAGCTTCAGAGCATCGAGAAGCAGCTGGAGTCCAACGAAGCAGAGATCCGCTACTGGGAGCAAAAGTACAACGCCAGCCTGGAAGAAGAAATCCTCAAACTGGAGCAGAAGATCAAACGGAATGAAGTGGAGATAGAAGAGGAAGAGTTCTGGGAAAATGAGCTGCAGATCGAACAGGAGAACGAGAAGCAGCTGATGGAGCAGCTGCAGGAGATGAGGCAGAGGATCCTGGAGTGCGAGAGCAAGCTCAAGGACTACGTGTCTCAGATCCACAACATGGAGAGTGGCCTTGAAGCAGAGAAGCTGCAGAGGGAAGTTCAAGAGTCCCAAGTGAATGAAGAAGAGGTCAAGGAAAAGATCGAGAAGGTGAAGGGAGAAATTGATATTCAGGGCCAGCAGAGTCTGAGATTGGAAAATGGCATTAAAGCAGTAGAAAGGTCTTTGGGCCAAGCTACCAAGCGATTACAGGTAAGGCTGCTCTTTTATCCATAGCTAGAGAAAGTCAAAGACTGTGACTAATTTCTCTTACACAAACCTGAAGCCTATGAAAGACAACACAAGGAATTTTCCAAAGTGAATGGGGGTAAAAGGGGGTATATGTTGCTTTCATTTTCAAATCACATTTCAGCTGGGGGATTTTTTGAATAGCAGACAGGTTTTTTTCACCTGTGTTTGACTTGCTCATTCAAACTGTCTGAGAAGAAAAGCAGTAATTTGCATCACCGTAGCCTTTTCTGAGGATAAACTTCTGATCTTTGCTAGGTTTGTCTGCTACCAAAAGAGATGAGTTACAAAGAACAGTCCAAAAGCAGCACCTGGAAGGGTACAGAGCTAAAGTAAAGTACCTGCAACCTTACAGGGCTTTAGTTTTAAAGAACAGCATCCCTCTTTTCCTGGCTGCCTCACTGGTGTTCAGGATTTTATCTTCTCTACACCTCAGTCATTTGTGGCACATGTGTCAAAAGAGAATCCAGTCCCTGTTGCCTTGCTAAAAGTTAATGATATCACCTAGAATGTGATAGAGCATGAAAGAATAAAGGAACTCCAGCTGCTAGCTGGATGAGGTGGAGGAAAGATTGGAGCTCCTAGGATTTTTATGTGCCGCATAAGATAGTCCTAAGGTACCACACATCAGTTGGAGTTGTGGCTTTTGCTGATTCCCAGGATTCACAGCTTGTATATTCTGCAGCACTGCAGTGGCATTAATGTAATTCCACTGTGCAAAGGGATTTCATATCCTTACTCCTGCCTTAGAACCATGTCAGTATGAGCTGTTTTTACTAGATGAGGGGGGAAGAAAGTAGTCTTTTCATTCAAAGCAAAATGGATGAAAACTGTAAACAGTTTTGGCCATGTTTATCTGAGCTAAGTTTCCAGACATGCTTCTTTTAAGGATTTGCGCTGATGGAAAGTTTCAAGTCGTCTTTGTGTTTTATCTATCCTCAGTCACATTTACTGAAGCTGTGATGGAGTTCAAAATATTTCTGGCTTGGTTCTTTTCACAGTCTAAGTTTTCTTGGGAAAGTTCCAGTCCGACTCAGATCTTCCAGTCTTGTTCCAAACCTAAAGGTGCACAAATCTGGAAGCCCACAAGAAAATAAACTTGAGCTCTGCATTATGGAGCTTTGTGAGGGAGGAAATGGACAAATATTTTATTGCATACCTGAAGTTAAAGATATCTGCTAAAGCAGCTCAGCCTCTGTGTGTGGGAATAGTAATAGTCCAAGACTATTGTACTCTATCAGAGCTGTGAGGTTTGCATATCATGACAGAAGTACAGAGAAAGATGCTAAATGATCATCTGTGCTTTGAAGGGTGGGGAACCAGCCAGGCTTTGACTTCATTGCACAAAACCCTTGCAGAGTGAGAAGGTTCTGGCCAAAAGGTTTAAATAAAAAATGCAAAGAACAAGAAGAGAAAATAATTTCACTCCTTTTAAGATCAGAAGAACTAAATGAGCTGTCCGGCCATGCTGGATACTTCAGGAGGAAGTAAGACTTGGTGCCAGACTGCTGCTCAGTTCATTATTTTTTCAGCATTCACACTATTGCCTTTATTTGCTGACATGCCAAAGTTTTTCTCAGGTGGTATGAGAAATGGCTGCTAGTCACCCAAGAAGCAATATAAAAATAAAATACGTTAGGAAAAAACCTAATTAGGGTCGTGGGTTGGACTTAATGATCTCAGAGGTCTTTTCCAACCAAATTGATTCTGTGATTCTAGCAAGTGCTAGTGAGTGTTGACTCGCTTTTAAATTACAAGATTAAAATAGCTTTCAACGCTTCAATTTGCATTTGAGCTTTAAAAATCGAAGGCTTTCTCATGAAAAGGAGAAGCATTAGTTGCCCAATATGAAACATGAAATGCTGCTTTATTTGCTCAGCAGATATTTTCTGTTTCCTGGCAGGACAGGGAACAAGAACTGGAGCAATTGACCAAGGAGCTGCGCCAGGTGAACCTTCAGCAGTTCATCCAGCAAACGGGAACCAAGGTGACGGTTCTGCCGGCAGACCCCGTGGAGGTGGAGGCCCCACATGTGGAGCTCGAGAGAGGTGCAGCCCTGGGAATGCTTTGGGAGGGAGGGAGAGACGGAGAAGGGGCGGGTAGCGCCTTTACTGCCGCTCAATGCTGGCACTCCTAGGTGAAGTGAACGCTCACTTAGTGAAGACATTAGCAAAACGCTAAAATGCAAAACGTATTGTCAAGCACTTCTTTTCATTCCGAGGGTTTAGCAGGCTCTAAATCAAGAGCACTATGTGGAGAACTCTCCCACTGTGCCCGGGCATGCATTTGTCCCATCAGCAACGCATTAAGCCTGCAGCTTTCCAGAGTGGCCGCTGTGGCTGGCTGCCAGCACTGAACGTGATTGTACATCTGACATTGCTTTTCGTCTGGGTTCTTCCTCTTCTGGTGGGGGTGTTGTCAAAGCAGAAAAAGGAATGTGTCTGGATCCCAAGAAATCCCAGACAGCAGCCGCATGGGAATAGGAACCAATCCAGCTGGGCTGCCAGCCATGCACAAGTCCTGCACAGATGGCTGTAACAGTGGGTGTGAACTGACTGCCCCCAGCGAGATCAGTGCAGCCTGCACGTGCCCACATCTGGATCCAGAATTTCCGTTTTGAATGTGTGTCAGAGCTGTGGCACCAGTACGGTCGTGTGCTTTTTCCAGCTGTTTCCAAGGGGCTCTTTGCCTCGGCATTCTCCTGTGCTGGGTCTGTCCCTCTGCTCAGAAAAGTTTATAACCAAAAGGCACTGGAAGGATAAGGGGGTGGGGAGGGAGGAACTTCCTAGCAGGCACTTCAGTAGTTTGCTTCATGTGGAATCAGGTTTTCTGTATTGCATTAAGGAGGAGGAGGAGAGGTGCACCCCTGCTGATGACTTTTCTAATCGCCCTTTTTCTCATGCAGAGCCAACCTTTCAGTCTGGGTCACTGAAGCGCCCTGGCTCATCGAGGCAACTCCCCAGTAACCTTCGGATCCTACAGAACCCCCTGTCATCTGGTTTTAACCCGGAGGGCATTTATGTATGACAGTACATACCTCTTCTAGAGAGGACCTAGCAAGGTACCCTGGACAAGATACACTTTATTTTATTCTGCCAATGACGAATGGAAGAAGTTTGTCGTGCTTTGTTTTTTTGTTACACCACCGTGTTATTTTTATTTCTTCCTCCAACATCACTTGGAGCCATACCCTGTGCACTGATGCTAAAGAGACAGGACCTGTGTCAGTTCATAATTGGCAAGGATGACCTTGCTGTCAGCACAGCTTAAGCGCAAAAACCTTCATTGTTTTTGCCACTTCAGAAGTGTTTGGGAAAGTATTGTTCCTTGTATAGGCATGAATGGAAGACTGAGGGTGAAGGAAACTGTGTATGCAACTTACCTGAGGTTTAATTTATTCCCTTTGATCAATGGACCTGTGAATGTTGACCTTTTATATTCTTATTTTTAACTTGTGAATTATCACGAATGGCTGTGTGTCAGTCTGACAAGGTGACTTTGATTTGTGTGTACCAACATCCCCCATCTGATCAAGTACAGCAACCTGCAATGCAGAGTTCTGAGGGGTGCTGAACCATTGCAGTGGTTTCTCACCACTACCTTTGTTCTTTTCTGTTGTGGGTCATCATATGTCATGTTCCATCCATTGCTACCTTTTAAGGCCTGAAAAGTGAGCTTGTGGGATTTACTTGCTGTTGTATCTGCCTTGAATGAAGCACCTAGTGTTCAAAAGATTTATGAATTTTAAACCTTGGCTTGGTAAAAATATTTCCAGCATATGATTGAGGATGCACTAGTTAGATGATATTTTATTATATAGAATGTATATTTGAAATATTTTGCCACATTGTATATGCCTTTTGAGAAAAGAACAGTGTAAGAAGTTGTCTTCATATATCTTACCAAAAGAGAGTAGGAAGCTTTCACTGTGTGTGGTTTTGTACTTATTTTTTCCACTAGCCATTACAGTGTTCTTGTTTTTTAACAAATCTTGCTGTTGGAGGGGAAGAAAGACACAACACCAGTGAGTATCCACTTCCAGCCTTCCAGAATCCGCTCAAGTTTTGTGAAGGGAAGAAACCTGGCAATAGCAGAGTCCTTATGGATAGGAGTGAGGCCAGGATTTCATTCAGCTCCCTGGTGGACACACTTGGTCCCTTTGAAAGACAGTCACTGACAGCATGTAAAGTTCCAAGCAGAAAATTCACACATTTGGTGGTCATCTTTACCAGAACATATGAAAAGAGAACATGATTACATTTTGATGTTGCTTTAATGCAATCAAAGCTAAGAAAGAATCAGACAAAAAGGTGTTCCTGCAGAAAGCAGCCACTCCCAAAATAGCTCGTGTGTTGCAGGCCTTGAAGTGAGACTGCTGCAGGGGACACAGGTTTGTGGAGAAGGGAGCTGGCATTAGTGGGACACACTGTAAACGTGTGGGCTGGCCTCATGGATGAGTTAGAGAAGGGATGAACCTTCCCTGGTTTGGATTTCCTGTACTAACAGCAACTCACAGCAGCATCCCCACCTTGGAGATCCCCTGGGCATGAGGGGGGACACTGTGCTCTCACTGCAGTGCTGAAGACTTGGGCTCCTTGGCAGGGTCAGGGTTTTACCACTCCTAGGAAACTCCGAGCTTTTAACCACAGAAAAATACTTAACTCCTAGCATCCTCTTGTGTTGATTCACTGATGTGCAGATAAATGTTAATTTAAGTCTCCTTTTCTAAAAAAGGAGCTTCCTGACAAATGGAAGTTTTAAAATATCTAGCAAAAGATGAAGGATTCTTGAGTGTTTAATGCAATTTTTTTCCTTTCCACTTATTAATGGCATCATATATTCTAAGAATGCTGCTCTATTTAGGCTAACAGCAACAGGCTGTGACTATATAAAGGACCTTTCCAAATGAACTATGAATTTTTTACTGTTTAACTTATCAGATCTTTTCTTTTTTTTTTTTTTTTAATCTTGTGAGCAAACTGGAAAATGAAATATTCCTGCCTGAGGAACCTTTGCAGTGCTCACCCATTTTACTGTTAGTTTATCACAATTCTGTGCTCATGTTTACTGTGCCCATAACTTTGTATTAAAAAAAAAAGAAGAATGTGTGTACATATGTATATATAAAGTGTAAAGTATACATAGTTTGGGGACAATATCTGTCCAAGGTACTTGAGCATATATGCCTTACATTCTGGGTTCAATTCACAGAAATGAAATGGCCCTCTCCAGTGGATATCTTGCATCTTCAGCACCTCTTGATGTTAGAGAACTGAGGCACTCAGCACCTTGCAAAGTCTGGCCCAAATTATGCTGCATGGGGGTGGGGGGAAACAGTCTTGTCCTGAGATGAAGTAGTTTTAAGGCAGATCAGCATATTTACCCCAGCTAATGATTTTGTCATATTCTCTGACTGGTCCATCTCCCACAGCTGGAGCTGAACTGGGCTCTTGCATGATAAAACCTGCTCTCTTTCTCTGCCAGGTTATTCTGTAAAATGGAGGGAGGAGGAGAAGGATTGAAAGGAAGAGTAAGAGCAGCTTTGGAGGGCTTTGTTCCAGCAGCTTTTTCATGGAATCAAGGGAGGAAATTGCTATTTGAGTTAAAAAGTAGCACTGCTGACTGCAGCGGCTGTTGGACACAGTGGCCAGCCTGGAGCTGGCTCAGGAGTGACCACTGCAGCACCCCTGCGTGGGCCCTCCTTGCCAGGGCTTTGGCACATGTCAAGGTGATCTGAAAAACGTTTGCAGCTTCAGCCACTCCTGTGGCCAAGGAGAGGTTTTGGTATCCAGACCTGCCAGTTGTGAGACACTGACAAATTCCCCTGCCCCCCACCATACTCCACTTGCTTATTGAATTTCACCCAGGCTGAAGTTCTTTCTGTAGCATTTTCACCCTCTCTGTAAATAAACCAAAAAGAAATGGCATGCCCTTGCATTAAATGTGAATTGACCCACGTGTAACAGTTAGAAAAATTCCTCACACTATGGCGTTTAGAGTTTTGCTTCTGATCAACTGCAGAAACTCACTCTTTCTTTACAACTGTACAAAAAGTCCATTTTCAAAAGTATTTAAAACCTCTGGGGCATTAGCAGAAAGGAAGCTACACATAACTAATTTTAACAAGTGCCATATTATTTACTGGGCAGCATGATAAAAATGGGGTTTTTTGCTTGCATTAAATAGTTGAATACACAAGCACTATTTTCCAGTGCACAGGGAATTTATATGGAGAACTCCTGTAATTTATTACTAATGGAAGTTAACTGTGTTACCTCTCTCATCCATGAGGATACAGTTTATTTTTGCTGGAGATGCTATGTTGTTAGGGGAAAAGAGGGGGATGAACCATCTGAAAAGCCAGTAGGTTAAGGCTAAGGTGAACAGTCTGAATGCCTGAGCAAGGGAGAAACCAAGTCCTACTCTGAAAACTCAGCTCCCAGTATCTTTCAGTGGGACTTAGGTTCCCAAGTGCCTGAATTGCTTCTGGAAATGGTATGTTAGCTTTGGGATTGCTTGCTTTTCTAAACCCTGGCAAGTTCAGAGGAAGTTCTTGAGGAAGGGAACTGCTACTACTAGTATTAGCAATATGCAAACATTGAGATAAGAGGGAAAAAGGTCCTTTAGTGAAATAAAAATCTCCTCTTGGGGCAGTAATTGCCTTGTTTTTATCATGAAGAGTACTGCATTATTTTGGTGAACTGGGATCATATGAGTATGATCAAAGAAACATCAATCTTGTAATTTTTAGTGAGTTACCTTGAAGCATATAAATTCCTGATGTGCATTAACTTGAGTGAATTGGGCCTTAATGATACATGTAAATAACAAAACTGTATTCAGATATTTTTTTCCAGAAAATAGTCTCTAATGGTCTGTACTGTATTTAAAAAAGTGTCAAAGTGTTACTTTTATATTACACCTCCTTTTTTTGGTTTGTTTTTTCTTTTTTTTTTTTTTTGTGTTTTTTTAGAGCATTGAAATGTGCATGTTTATTCTATTTGCTGCAGTATTTTAATGTTTTGGATGAAGGCCATCAGTTGTATGGAGATGACAAAACAATCATTCTGTCTATTTATTCAGTATTGCTGCTTAAAGTTTTCAAAATAAAGCTTTCAATGCCAATATAGTGACTGATTGAAAGCTGTTCTAGTTCTCTTCAGGCGTTTTTTTTCCTATGTTTGTAGAAAACTTAAATAAGTGAAACTTGGTGTGTCAGCTGTTACGCCAGTAAAGAATTATTGCAGTAATATTGGGGGCTGGGTCTAAATGTGTGTAGTAAATACCAATGTATGCAAGCAGTGAATGCCTTTAGGTCTCTGAGTGGAGTGCTGAAGAATGTTAAATCCTTTGTGGTCTTGCAAGCACTTACACATGTGACCAAGTACTGGTTAGAGCTTTGTTCCCATGTGTGGTGAGGGCAGAACAAGGGAGTCACAGAGGATCAACTCGGAGCCCTTTGAACCAGATTGGATTTAGGACATTCTTAAGTGTTCCACAGACGAGTTTCTGGCTGGGGCCTAAAAAAATGTGTTCCGATACAAAACCCTTTCAGTTGCAGCAAGGATGCCTCAAGTGTAGCTGGTACCTCTGAAAATTTTAGTAGTTTGGAAATGGATCAAGTGTGCCTGCTGTACTTGTGAAGTGTGTCAGAATGCTGGGAGCATTCATCCTCACCATCATCCCATGAAACTGCTAACTAGGGGTTTTGACTGGAACACTTGAGTTGCTGATGCTTTAACCTAGAGAAGCAACACAAACTGTGAAAACATGAGTGAGCATTTTATTACTTCTCTGCTCAATGCAAGATGAAAATCTGTATTATATGTAACTATATTTTTTGTCATTTAAAAAGCTTCTATTTTTTATTATTCTCATGAATGGTTGACAAAAAATATTGGATATGCTCCCATACAATAAATTCCCCTCTGAAACTTTGGGTCTTTACAGTTCATGGTTTGCTGGGATTGCACCGTTCATGTCGCACACATCTCACAACAGAGCTGCCGGGACTCTGTCAGAGCACGTGGGCCTGAAGGCAGGGCCCAGGCCAAGGTTGGTGTGTCCAGCTGAAACAGTTCCAGAAATGGCCCTGTGGCAAGCATTAGGCCACAGGAGCTCTCCTAAATGGCAATATTCCTTGGGGTGTGGGACACGCAGCTGCTTGGTGTGGGGCCTCTATGGCAGATGAGAGTTCCTTTACTGTAAGTGTGCTGTAACCTGAATCAGGTAAAGGCCAGGCACTGCAAGAGGGAAGAGGAGCTTGTTTTCAGCTGAGGAACTGTTATTCAAAGTAAACCTGAAATGACAGAACTGGTCAGTGACTCATTCAAAGTGTAACTTAAAGCAAAGAGGCAGAGGTTCGTTTGGAGGTGATCAGGGAGAGGAACTGAATGTACAGATTCTTCCCACAACAAATGCAGGGTGCTCTGATGCTTCAGGGAGCAGAAAGAAATTAATCTTTGAACAAAGAGAAGGCAGTGTTTTAGGCTAGGTTCAGGTGTAGTTACTGTGCTGAGACCAGAGAGAGTGCGAAGCTTGCTTGAGATCATTTGAGCTAATCAAGGCTGGGAACTTGATACAGCTGGAGACTTGTGATTTAAGCCACCCACATGCAGCCCCTAGTCTAATATCCCAACAAATGGATTTTCCTAAGCTAACTGGAGCCTAATCTCATTAGATGTGAGAAGTGAGCTAACAGTAGTGGCACTGTTGACTGGCAATAGGACAATGCCATGAACTCCACCGAAGCCCTAGCACATGGTACTGTTGTTGTCAAGGATGTGGAAGTTTGTGCTGTGAAAGGTGCCCTTTCCTGCTCCTGTGCCAGCCAGCTGGCTGGCTTTTGTGGTAGCTCAAGTTTCCCAGTGTGCTCAGCAGAGCCTGGGCTACAGCTGATGGTTCTGATCTTCTGCTTTACCTTTAAAGAACAGAGTGGTGTATTTGTATGTGGCTGCTGCAGCACTAACTAACTAGCTCCTTGTAACTGGACCACTAATGAGTTGTAAAACCAGACCAGATCAATGATCCATTTTGTTGGATCTGAATTCTTCTGCCCGTCATGTCTGTGTCAGCTAGGTAGTATTCCTTTATAACCCAAAATTTTAATGATTGTTTCAGCTAACATGTCTGGTGTCTGAAGTAGGGCACAATGAGCAACGGTCCCCATTATTGCCTTGGTTGAAAATGATGTATTTGCTAGCTTTGATATTGTAGCTGTTGTTAATGAGTATTTTCTGGGTCAGCCACAACTTCATCATTAACTTTCTCCAGAAACACTGGATGCAGACAATCTCAGTTGGTTCTGTTTTGTCCTTTTTTTCCAGGTGTGTATGCTGTGTACATTTTTTCCCATCCTTTGCAGTGATTCTGTGTGTTGTCCAGGGCTGACTGGAAAAGAGCCTGTTTGGCATTTGCTAGTGCAACAAGGAACTGATGCAATCAAAGCTGATAAATTTCCCTGAGCAACTCGGGCACTGCCAGTCTCCTCATGGCACTTGTGCTGACTCTGTGTGTGCCTCCCTCCTTGCTGCCACACGGGCAGCCCTGGAGCTTCTCCCCCATGCCATCTGGAATTTGATTTCTAGAGGCTTTTTGGATCTGAATCCCTGGCTGTGGAAAGGTTACAGGGATCTCTGGAAGAGTGAGAGAGTGTCATCAGTGTCATCACACTTCTGTTCAGACATCTGGAAGCTGATGAAGGTGAAATACCACTACACCAGACTGTGTTTCAGCGACATGCTTTGTTTGTCTCGTTCTACCCCTCTGAAAAAGGAAGAATACTTTGATAATTGGAAGACTTAGTAGGAAAATGCAACATAAAAGATCCAATATTCAGTCCTGGGTCAAGTTGTAGGGAAGAAAAGTTTTCTATGATTTATTTTTAATGAGCAAAAGTTTGAAGAAAAAGTATTCAGAAGAACTCCAGCTGGGCTTGTGGAAAGTGTGCTTAAAAACCCACCTTATCCAATGCAACACAATTGAGTGCAAATAATTACCTGCGTAGGTATTTTTAAAAGGAGAACTTCTGTTTAAAACAGAAACAAAAAATAACCAAGAAAAAAAGGGAGGGTGATGGAAGGAAGGGAGTGAGATGTAGACTGAGTAAAACACCTTTAACCTGATTTGTATTTGCCCTGAAGTCATTTCCAGTGCCAGTCTGATGGGAAGTGAATCATGCAGCTTTGGAGCCAGTGACATGGTATCACAGAAGTGCCATGAGAAGCTGTTGCTAAAATGAAATTCAGGCCAGCCTTTAAGTGGGAAATAACTGGAATTTCTTTGTGGTTGCCTGTGGAGCTTCTCCTAAATTACTACCTGTCACAACTTCTATTGTGTGTATCAAACTGCTGTTCATGAAATGTTACGTGCCCAGAACAGATGATTTGGCTTTAGCAGTCCAAATAAGCCTGAGGTGAACTTTGATCGATGAGGTGGAACTGGCCCTCCTGGCTGACTGAAGGGATACCCCAGAGTGCCAGCTGACCTTTGACAACGTTTTGTTGCTACAACGTTGTCTTAAGCGTTTCCTTGACCTGGCAGATCTGCAGCGTGGCTGCCAAGACTGCGGCCTGGATTGTCATGTTGCTTGTGTCACGCATAATACGAGCGTGGAGGAGACGCTGCCAGAGCGAATGAGAAAGGGAACAACGTGCATTAGCTGTAGGGCTGGGGTGAAAGGCTATGCCAGGGGCAGGCACCAGATCATCGGGTCTCCTCGACGGTGCCAAGGCTGCAGTTCCCAGCAGGCCCACACGAGAGGGCAGCAGTACATGCAGCAGCCACACACTGTGATGGCAAGCAGGTTTTCTAGGAACGTACAGCATGAGGTAGGGAATCGTGTAAGGCACCCAGCATTCCAACTTTAAACGTGTTCTCTCAGAAAGGACGCAGTAATACTTACAGAGACATGTCTTGCTCACAGTGTCATGTAACTGCTGCAGTTTCTGAGCAGGCCTGGAAGCTTCCTGAAACCTATACAGATGTAGAAATGGTTGAAATATTCCACTGTAGATACTGTCCTATGCCTGGTGTATTTGCCTGTGCCTCATTTCATTTCTCAGCTCTGCCACAGATTTCCTATATGTGACCTTGGGCAAGCTACTATAATCCCTGTGGATTGGAGTCCCCCAGCTGTAAGCCTGTGATAATACTGCCTCATCCCCTTTGACTTTGTCTATATATACAGCAAGCCCTGTGGGCAACAGCATCTCAATTCCTATTTATTTGGCAAATAGTACTGAGCACAACATGGTCCTGAACTTGGCTGTGCCATCCAGATACTGCAGCATGAAGTGTATTTTTATATCCTACCAAGAGGGTGACAGGAAGTCACTCAGAGTTAGCTTTACCTTGCAGTGAGAGCAAGATGCGGGTGTGTTGAAGGGAGCTGAAGGTGAATTCTTGTTTAGATTTAAGTATATTTCTTATTCTAAAGGGCTATAAAGGAAAAGCAAGTAAAGGAATAAAACCTTATTTCAACTTTTGCTCAATTCTCTTCTTGCAAAGTGCTGCTATTAGCAGAGGCAGCCTAACTCCTTTTGCAAGTGCTGCTTGGGAGTGTGTTGTACGTCATCAATAGAAATAATTGACTGAACAGGCTGAGATTTGCTTGGTGGGCCCAAATGTTCCTGTGTTTTCACAAGTCTTAGGATGTTCTAGCCATGTGCATGTAACCAGAAATGCACCATGACAGGCTGCCACCTCACAATTTTCTATTGATACCCAAGTGCCCTTTGGTATTAGTGGCTGAAGAGATCAAGAACACAAGATTTAGAATTGTAGGAAGGTGCTGTTTTTTGGTTGTTTGACAAGTCCAAAGTTTTCTACACGCTTCAAATAAATTTAATTGACTAACACCTCAGCTGCACTCACACCAGAGTCTTGCCCAGAATGAGCACTCTTCAGCATGTCTGAGCACAGGCAGTCCCTGCTGCTCAGCTCTGAGGTCAAAGATCATTTAAAGATGTTGGCATCCGAACGCATTTCAGTAATAATTAGTGCAGCTGCTGGCATCTGACAGGGCAATGAATAATCAGTCCTGCAGTACCTTATCTCATGTCCTGCTCAATAAAGTTCTCACTGTACCTTTGTACATTATCTGAGGAACTTTACAGCAGGAGGCACTTACTTCTAGGAATATCTCCCTCCTTTAGCAGGAAGAATGGACTGCCCTTGGGGTGCAGTCACACAGGACAAGCACATAATTCAGGTGTTGTGAGCGACTGCAAAAGCAGGAGCCTGGGCACTGAGAGTACCTTAACATCTTTGTTCAGTGGCAGAACACAGCCTGAAATTCCCAAGGAAAAAACTACTTCCTTATGTTCCTATGACTATAGTAATGATCCCATTCATACAGTTTTTATACATGCACACACGTATATGTGTATGTAGTCAACTCATTAGATGTCATTATCCCTTTTGTCAGCTTGGGAAACTCAAGTGCAGGGATGTGCAGGGCTTTCCCAGGAGGAGTACAAGCCCTTCATTTCCATGTGCTGACTTTTGCACATGGGTCATTTGTTAAAAATGTCTGTTCTGACCAACACAGAGTTGTCCTGAAATGGTTCAGTCAGACTTGGGGCCACCTGGCCTAACATTTTGCCTCGAGCTCTCTAGGAAGAGCTGACTGGGCAGGTGCAGCTCACTGGTAATCTACAATCCTTATTTTCATTTATGGTTGATTTTAGCACGCTGGTTTCAGCATATGCAGGAGTTCAGCTCCTTGCATGATTTGAATTTGTTGTGGTTTCCTCTTCAGGTAACTCTGCCTTGTTATTATTATTATTATTATTATTATTATATTATTGCTTCTCTTGCAGCCAGAAGCTCACCAGATTCTCCTGTGCTGTGGAGGTGCCTTCTGTTAAGG
Source organism: Catharus ustulatus (assembly GCF_009819885.2). Taxonomy (NCBI): domain Eukaryota; kingdom Metazoa; phylum Chordata; class Aves; order Passeriformes; family Turdidae; genus Catharus; species Catharus ustulatus. Next base: position 69,086,273 of record NC_046224.1, on the reverse strand, counting down.
AGTCAGGCTTGCATCCCAAAGGCACTGCTGTGTGGGTGCATCAGGAGCATCTGGGGAAAGGAGGAGATGCCTCTTCACAGACTTGTACAAATAAAGATGGTTTGATCTCATTGTGGCCTTCCAATGCCTGAAGGGAGCCCACAGGAGAGATGGAGAGAGACTCTTGACAAGGGCCTGGAGTGACAGGACAAGGGGCAATGGCTCCAAAGTGACAGAGGGGAGGTTTAGATTGGCTATGAGGAACAAATTGTTCCCTGTGAGGGTGGGGAGGTCTTGGCACAGGTTCCCCAGAGAAGGTGTGGCTGCCTCTTCCCTGGAGGTGTCCAAGGCCAGGCTGGATGGGGCTCTGAGCACCCTGGGCTAGTGAAGGTGTCCCTGCCCAATGCAGTGGGGTTGGGACTGGATGATCTTTAAGGTCCTTTCCAACCCAGGCCATTCTGTGATTTGTGATGTGGCTGTACCCACTAGGCAAGTGCTAGGGTAGCCCTAAACTACCACTGTGCTGCCCCAGCCCAGACAGCTTTGTTCCTGAAGGTGCACATGGTGATGTCTGTGAAAACAAAACTCAGGGACATGCAGTACCTTCCCACTGGCTCTGCCAGGCAGCTGAATTGCCCTCTGCTCCTTGGAATGCACTGCCCTGGGGTGACTAAACTCAAGCAAGCCCGTGACATTACTGTGTACTTTTAAAACACGTATTGCAGACTCTGCATGTTCAGCAATCATAGCAAACAGCTGGAGTCCTGGAAATGCCTGACAGGACACTGATGGGAGCGTGCTTCCCACGGCTGGCTCCTGGGACATGGCACACAGATTGTCTCAAAGGTCGTTTTAAATGACTGTACTTACTCATCATTTACAGCACCAGAATTAGCCCCGTGACCACCTAGGCGTTTTTCAAAGCCACTTCATGTTCTGCAGATATGGATGTATCTTTATGTTCTTCTTCTGCTCTCTGCAGAGCAAACTGCACTCCAAACACAACTCTGCTGTGCCAAGGAGCAGGAACTCGAGCAGCCCAGGTTCACACAAACACATTTCCCTTTGCCCACAGACCAGGAGTGCCCAGAAACATTATCTAATGATGGCAGCTTGGTAAGCAAAGGGAGCTCCTTCTCTCTCAGAGAACAGATGTCAAAAGGTTCACAGACAGCTTTAACTCTGCCCCTTGTCCACACACATTCCCACACCCTTCAATTACCTTTGCAGCAGCTATTACAGAATTCTTGCTTATTCTACACACTTATCTAATATTTAAGCATTTTTTTCCTAGTCATGTTGGTCCATTTACCTCTACACATTTAATTTTTGACTTTACTCTGGAAAATGAAGTCCTGAAGGTAGTGCATTCTGCATGACAGACCCTGTGTCCAAACCAGAGCATCTGTAAGAGTCTGCAGTTTCAATTCGTGGTTTCAATTCCCTAACTTCGAGCAGCTTCTCCCTGGAACAACAGAGGGCACCACTCCTCACACAAAACGCTGGAAGAGGAGCAGCCCTGCCTCTGAGACATGGATCAGGACCTGGAGGATTTATCTCTCAGTAGGTGATTGGGATTGAATATTCTTCCTCCCAGGAGGTTCACCTCTGTATCTCCTGCTCCCTGTGCCAAAAGCTGCTCTCAGAGATGTGTGCACGGTTCCTCTGGTGGATCTTGCCCTACTTTGCACAGAATGATTAAGCAGTTACTGACTGAGAAACAGCTTTAGCCTGTTTGATTAGAATCTGTGCTTGGCAAAGAGGAAACTACAGTGCCAGCTCCCAGCTCTGCTCCCGTGAAGATCTGTTTTTATTCCACTGAGTTTACAACATAAAAAGCATTAAGATGCAGCATATCAGGGCTGGAGCCTCAGTTTCTCCTCTCAGGTGGCTGTGTTATCTTTTGGTCTTGCTATTCTGCCACCAGCATTTTGAAATAAAGGGACCTACAAGAGGCTACAGAAAAGATGGAGAGAGACTATTTACAGGGCCTAGAGTGACGGGACAAGGAGGAACGGCTTCACACTGACACAGAGCAGATTTAGACTGGATATGAAGAAGAAACGGTTCCCTGCAAGGGTGGGGAGAGGCTGCAGACCTGCTGTGAGCTCTGACCTCGGTCTGCTCTTCTCCAGCTGAACAGACCAAGTGTCTCCAGCTGCTCCTTGTGTGGCCTCACCTCCGGGCCCTTCACAATCTGCACCTCCCTCCTTTGGACGCTCTCTGGCAGCTTAATCTCTTTCCTGCATTGCAGTGACCGAAACTGCACACAATGCAACAGCACAGAGTAAGGAAGAATTTGTTCAGAGAAAGAGTGAGCCTGCATTGGAATGGGCCGCCCAGGTGAACTCAGCGTCCCTGGCGGTGTGTTAGGAAAGGCTGGACGTGGCACTGGGTGCCGTGGTTTGACGCAGTGTTGTTCGGCCATAGGTCGGACTCGCCGATCCCAGAGGACTTTTCCAGCCTGACTGACCCCGTGATTCCGCCAGCGGAGTCCCGGCCCCGCCCGCCTCACGGGCGGCCACTCCTGAGGGGAGGGAGGGAGGGAGGGAGGGAGGGAGGGAGGGAGGGAGGGAGGGAGGGAGGGAGGGAGGGAGGGAGGGAGGGAGGGAGGGAGGGAGGGAGGGAGGGAGGGAGGGAGGGAGGGAGGGCCGGCCGCGTGAGGGGAGGCGGAGCGCGTGCCGCGCGCTGGCCAATGGCGGCCGCCGCCGCTGGCCCCGCCCCCGCCCCTCCCGCCCGCCCCTCAGCGGGCGCGGCTCCGCGCGCACGTGCCGGGCAGCGTGCGCGGCGGTCACGCGGGCGCGCGCGTGACGGCGGCGGCGGCGGCCGGAGGGGCGGTCGCGCTCTTCGAACCGGGCCGGGAGCCGGGAGCAGGGAGCCGGGAGCCGGGCGGGGCGGGGGCAGGACAGCGGCACGGAGCGCCAGGGAACCCCCGGGGCTGCCGGGGACTGGCTGGCAAAGCCACCCTTGCCCCCTCCTTGGCCGCCCGCACTGACGCGCCCCGTGGGTGCGCAGGTGCTGCCCGGCGCTCCTGCCCTCCGGGTAAACCCAGCGTGCACAAGTGGGACAGATCTTCTCTTTTCACAGCATCACAGAGGCGTTGAGGTTGGAAAAGTCCTCTGCGATCATCGAGTCCGTCCTGTGACCGAAGATCACCGTGCCACATCCAGGCTTTCCTTAATAACCTGCAGGGACAGTGACTCCATCTCCCTGGGCAGCCCGTTCCAATATCTGATCATTCGTTCAGTGAAAAAAATTTCCCTTGTGTCCACCCTAAACCTCCCCTGTGCAGCTTAAGATTGATGCCCTCTCGTTCCAAGCAAAGCTTAAAGAGATTTTTCAGCTTTAGTTCTTTTCCAGCTTTTCAGTCCCATGCAGAATAAAAGAGTTAAACTTACATGTTAAAAGGACACACTCGATTTCTTCTGTTGGTAGTCATGCAAACACTTCTGGAGATCTTGCTGCCAAGAGAGGATGTGGGGTCTCCTTCACTGGAGAGATTCCAGAACCATCTGGACACAATCCCATACCTTGTCCTCTGGGATGCTTGAGCAGGGAGGTGGGACCAGATGACCCATTGTGGTCCCTTCCAGCCTGAAGAGAAGCTTTTTTCCTGCAATTCGGGCTGTCTTATTGCTGCAGAGTCTGCTCTTGCTGGCTTATGACTATTTTTGATGGAGATACTCATATTCCAGGTCTTGCAGCTGGACCCTAGGGCCCAGCCTTAGGAGCTTTGCTGGAAGCTGTGATCTCCATACCACAGAAATGCTGGCTCCAAACCTGAAGCCAATGCAGTGCATTCCAACCAAATCTATAATTACTAGCCCCATGCAGAGGGGCTGCTGCTCCCACCTAGATGGGCTCTTTTGCAAACATCATACGAAAGGAAGTCTGTGGGCCTGTCTGCCACCCACAGAAGGGCCGGAGCCTTGGCAATCTTGTGTGGTGAGAATAGAATTAATTTCAGCATCTGTCAGCTCATCTGGCTCTGTGCAGTGGATAATAACCCAAACACATTTTCTGCTAAGGAAGAAGGTGCCATATTTACATGGCTCTTTTCCTGAGGTTATTCCCTAAAAATTATTTAGTCATGAGGGGCACCTTGGTCGCATGCTTAAAAAGCATCTAGAAAAAAAACAAAAAACCCGACAACTATCAGGACTTTATGGAGGCAGGAGAAACAACTCTCCTATGACCTGGTAGAGCTGCCTGCTTGCTGAAACATTAAGGAATCTCTTCTGGCCTGTCCCAGGCATCCTGCATCCTTTGGGATGGCCAGGCAGGGAGGGGAATGCTTGCAGCAGCAGCAGCAGCAGGTGCGCTGCCACTGGGCGCCCCGTGAGTTCAGCCAGGCAGAACAGCCTGTCCCAGGCAGGGCAGCTCCTGCAGCCATCGAGGCTGCCGTGAGTTTAGTGCTTGTGACAGATTGACAGCCCTGCAGGCTGGAGCGCTGGAGCCACGGGAAGGATGCAGAGAGCGGAGGAGCTCGCCCTTGCGCGCTCACATCCAGCCCACACGTGTCCGGGGCTCACGCAGCTGCTGCCAGGCAGGTGAGCCTCTGGCTCCTCTCTGCTGCTTCCCAGCGAGCTGCTCTGAGCCTGCAGGAGAACATTCAGACTTTCCTGAGTCAAACCGGCTTTAAAAAATCCAATGCTTTTTTTTTCTCACAGAGAGGAAATTCGGCGTTTTTGTTACTTTCTTTCTCCGAGATTGTGCTTTCATGTTCGTTTCTGCAACTACAAGGCAGGAAACTTCCCAAAGAAGGCAGGGATCACATGATTCCAGGAGCTGAGGTTTGAAGGGAAAAGGAAATCTGTTTCAAGACTCAGGTTACAGGGCAGGCTGGGAATCTAGAGGTGCTGAAACACACCTTGCATGCAGTCCTAGGCTTGCTGAGATGTCAGATACTCAATCTGGCCAAATTAGAGGGAAAATTAAACAAGCAAGGTCCAAAACACAAACTCAGGACCTACTCCAAGGCCTATTGTGCTCCAGAAAAGAATTCACATGGCTTAAATGATAGATCAGGCCTTTCTCAAACAGGGCTGATAGTCAAGTTCACTGTAACCCTTCCAAATATAAAAATTCCTTGTCCTTCAGTTGGAGGCACATGATACTGCCTTCCATTGGCTTAACAATCCCAACCATCTTTATTTAACATACTCTAATGGAACATGTCATGCCACTATAATATACTGGATTATAAAATCTATTTTCAACTTTTATTATTTAAGTAATCAAGCTTACATCACTTATCTTGTGGTTTATGGGACAGCAGAATATGGATTCAAGTGTAAACAGTAATTGTAGCACCCAGTCCTACACTCTCAGCACTTCCATAAGGGAATGTATATTTAAAGATGGGAAGCTCTTATCCAGTGTTTCTGTGATTGTTTTTAACCTCAAGAAAATTCAAGACATACAAATTGATTTAGGCTCCAAAGGGATCTGAGAAAGCCTGGAATTTAATAATTAAGGCTGACACTAGGGTCCCTCCTGTCATTTGCCTTTTGCCTCCAGCAGCAGTGGGTTATCAGCCTCAATTACAAACCTTTTCCCCCGTGTTTGCTTTTGTGAGGCATTGGGATTATCAGAACACACATCATTTGTCTTTATGTTTTATGTCATAAAATGCAATAGATTTCACTGATGCTGCAGCTTGGCGTGAAGTCATTTGGCACGTTTGATTCCAGGGCTAATAAAAACAAGCCTCCCTGTTACTGTGCATGGTAAATACTGAAACTGATAAAGCCCTCTAAGGATCCGGGTTTATAGCCCAGTGAAACCTAAACCAATTCGTATTCCCAAAGGAAGGAAATTTGAAGGAGACCTAAAAACCTTGCTCCTGCTCAGGTTTGAAACTGCGCTCTTCAGGAGGGGCACAGCTATTTATGAAGTGCTTGTGGCTCCACCCTTTGTGTTGGTGTAGTGATCTGGCAGGAAGGTCTTTGCCCTCAGTCAGGCTGATTCCCTGGCTGGCAGGAGGAGCTGGAATACATGAGCACCTCCATCCCAGCCTAAAAGCTGGCCTGACAAGTGTTAAGCTGTTCAAGTATGCAGGTCAAAGTTACCAAGGGGAAGGGTTGAGCCCAGCTCACTTTCATTCCTATGACAACACAGGGAGCAGAACCAGATCCAAAGACAGATGAAGCCACACACAGATTTTTTTCCCATTTCCCTACCTAGTAATTTACTTTGGCAGGTAGAGTGGTTCACTGTAGCAGCCTTTGGTCCGTTATTTATGGAAAAAAACATGTCTGTGAGTCCACTGGTATTTGTAGGTAACCAGCCTGTATCTCTAATTGGAATTAAATTTACTACAGCTTCCATGTGAAGATGCCTATTTCTAAACAATCCTACTCGAGTAAAAGGAGTGCTTATTTTTCATCCAATTTATAATTCTTCCTGTATTTTAAGGGATTGATGGAATTAGTAACGAGTCTTAGGAGGTTTTTATCCCATTCCAACTTCATTTCTTGTCAGTGTGGTCAACAGTATTGGAGAACCAGCAGAGGGAGCACGGAACGTTCCCTTCATCTCTCTCTTACGTAAACACTGGCTACCGTTTGAGGGGTTCCTTTAATTTTATTTCCCTGCGAGAGTTTTTGCAAGGAAAGGTGATCTACAGCTCTGCTATTCAATCTGTGGAAACCTTTAGAGTGCTGCAGTTCCATGCCAGGAATTATCAGCCCGCTTCCACCGCTCTATTCCTCCTCTTCCTCTCCCACCACCACAAAATATTCAGTTTTCACAGAGTATTTCCAAGCTGGGACACCCATCATTCATTTCCTGCAGAGATTATGATACGTCATTAGATTGCCAGGCAAATCATAAAGTTTGTGAGCAAAGAGAGTCCCCATGCAGCACCAGGGCTGTCAAATGTTAATTTTAAAGATTAGTATTTTGCAAAAAGAAGAGGAAGAAAAAGTAGATGTCAGGAAGAAACCTGTGTGTTCCACACTTTGCTTTGTGAAATGTGCACCAGAGTTTGCCAGAGAGAGTTAAAGAAAACCCAACAAATTCAAACCCAGATTGAAATGTGAATTAAATCATCATCAGCCACACAATCATACAGTTTGAAGCTCAATGCACCAATTATTATGTATTATCATTGCATTTTTAATTAGTAGACAGCCCCATTTTGTGTATTAAAGTTTTTATTCCTTAGTAAGAATTTTTTTAATCACAAAATAGTGTGGAAATATTTAGATAATAGAATTCATGGAGTGCTGGAAAATACTGAATATAAAGATTGATTTCTAATATATCACATACTAAACTGTTCTAAAACAGCTGGTTTCTTGCAGACAGGATTTATTTTTTTTTTTAATAATTTAAGACAGCATAAGCTTGTATCAAGCATAAGCATTGTAACAAAAGTGCAACTTTTTCAGCAAATCCTCCCAAAAGATATTTAACTCAAAATATCATTAACACATATTTTTCTCCCTACAAAAATAGCATGTCAGACATCATTAATTGGATGTATTAACAACTATTTACACACAGCCACTCTGTAGGCTAGTAAGTTGGTTTTTTTTTTCTTTTTTTCTTTTTTTTTTTCTTTTGTAACGTTGTTTAAACACAGCGTTTGAGGCAAACAGTAGCAACAGCAGCAGCAGATGCACCAAACGGACTGAGGGACCCCGGACACGCACAAACTCCTCGCCAGGCTGTGGTGTCTCACCTCTTACATAACATTCAAGTGAGATTTCTCACAGTGCTACCTTGGCAACAAACTAAAAATATCTAGGCAAGGTCTTGGTTTAAGCCTTATTATAAAAGCTTTATCTGTGTGATTATCTGGCGTCTGGTTTGTCTCCAGAAAGGGAAATCGCAGTATTTGAGCATGGGATGAGGGAAGAACCCATATGGGAAACTTACCCCAACTGGTTGAATCGTTTCTGATTGCACAGCGAGGTGTTTACCTACGGCCTCCAGTTTGTGTCACTCAGATTTTAGGATAAAATGAGTTCAGGATGACAAGCTGCTCTGTGTTTTCTTGGGGGAGAGAAGAGGGTTTCTTTTTGTAGTTCAGTGCAGTAACATTCATTTTATACAGCAAGGTTTGGGGAGAGAAAAAAATCTCTCGGGAACATACTGAATTAAATAAAGATGGGGTGAGAACAAATGCACTTGCCACACCTGTATACCTTAGCCAAAAAAAAAAAAAAAAAAAAAAAAAAAGAAATAAACGCAAGGTTATGTAATGGGTCTGACCCTCCTTCCCTTGCACACCCAAAACTTGCTGGAGCCAGCGGCATCCCGGGTGCTCAAGGCACTGCAGGTTTGGGCTCAGGGTGCATCCTCCATGCTCCGGTTCTCCATAAAGTGCTAGCACAGGTGCTGGGCTCTGCCCTTCCTCCCTCGCTCACCGCCCTCCTCCTGAACCCATTCAGGTCTCCCGGACAACAAGTGCAAGTTCCCAAGTGGGACTTAGGGACACTCTGTAGAAACCCATTCCAAGTAAGGTGCCACATTTAATTACTCTATATCGAGAGAGAGAAAAAAAAAAGTATCCTTACTATGTTTTCTTCCTCCTTCTTCTTCTTTTTTTTTTTTTTGTTTGGTTTTTTTTTTCCTTATTTATGCATTTATAAAGCCAAACATTAAAAAAATACTAAGTAGCAAATTTTATCCTCGACAGTCCTCTGCGGGGGCCGCTCCAGGACCTGCCGCCCCGGCAGCGGGGGCTCCCCCGGGCCGGGCCCAGCATCCCTCGGCCGCCAGCTCCCGGCGATCACCGGCCCCGGCGACCCCTGCCCTCCGTAGGAAACCGGGGGCGCAAGTGCCGGCCCGACGGCCCCTCAGTCCGAGGGGAGGGCGGCGGCGGCGGGGAGCCCCCGGGGCGTCTCACGGGCCCTCGGAACCGGGCTCCTCGGCAGCTGCGGGCTCGGGCTCCTCGCCGGGCTCGGCGGCGGCAGCGAAGGGGTGCGGGAGGTGGGGCGTCGGGGGCAGCCCGGCGGCGGCCGCTGCCGCCTTCTCGGCGGGGCCGAGCACGGAGGAGAGGCAGGGGAAGGAAGCGGCGGCGGCGGCTGCGGCGGCGGCCGCCTGGGCCGGGATGCCCGGGTAGAGGAGCGGGATGGGGGCGGCGGGGTACAGATACTTCTCCAGGCTGCTTTTATCCAGGAAGGGCTGCATGTAGGCAGCGGCGGCCGAGGGGGAGATGAAGTAGAAGGGCAGGCAGAAGGGGGCCGCGGCCGGCTGTCCGAAGGGAGCCCCGCCGCCGCCCGCCCCCAGGGCCATCAGCGAGCCCAGCAGGGCGGCGTCGGGTCTGACCAGCGCGGCCGCCGCTGCCGCCGCCGCCGCCGCCTCGGCGCCCCGCGCCGCCAGCCCGGGCGGGCCGGGCATGGGGCTCCCGCCGCGGTCCAGCTTCAGCCGCTTGGGCGCGGGGGGCACTTCGTCCCCCGACGGCTCCTGCTTGATGGCCAGGGCGGGCAGCGCTCCGCCGGCCGCCGCCGCGGGGCCGCGCTCGGGGCGCGCCTCGCCTTCCCCGCCGTAGCCGCTGTCCGTGTCCGTGTCGGTCTCGGCGCTGAGCTCGGCGGCGTGAGTCCGCTGGATGACGGGCACGCAGTTAGCCTGGCCCTCCGGCTTGTGGCCCGGCGCGCAGGGGGGGGCGGGCGGGGAGGAAGAGGATGAGGATCCCTTGCTGAGGGGGCCCGGCGGCGGGGAGAGGAGCTGAGGCCCGGGGAGGAACTGCGACGAGATGGAGTGCAGGTGGCCGAGGAGCTGCGCGCATCGCTGCTCGCGGGGGGTCCAGCTCTCGAAGCGGGAGAGGTACTGCAGCACTTCCTTGGCGCACGTCTGAAAGCCCGAGTGGAAGGCGTCCAGGTCGGCCTGCACCGGAGACTTCATGGAGCGCTCCCCTGCGGGGGACACCGAGTGGGGACAGCGTTTACCCGCGGCTCCGGCATGGCGTGCCCCGCTCCGCGCCTCCCCCCGCCCGCCCCCGGGCCCCGCTCACCATTCTGCAAAGCAATGATCTTCTGGTGCTGCTGCTCTGTTAAGGCTGTTAGCGCTTTCAAGTGCTTCAAAGTCAGTTCCAGCACCACCGCTTTCTCCAGGTGTCCCAGCGTCTGCAAAGGCAAGGGTAGGGGGAGGCTTGGCTACCTCCCGGCACGTTTTGGCGACCGCCAAACGCCGCCTCCGTTAACTTCGGTGAGAGCGGTCCCCGAGTGTCATTGCTGTGCACATTAGGGCCAGGACGGCAGCAGGCAGGCAGCCCGGCGTCCCGGGAGCTGCGCAGCGGGCAGGCTGCCGGCCCTGCATGCGCATGGGCATGTACACTCCTGGGCACCTTACCGTCAGTTTGAGATGCTCGGGCAGTAAATCCTTCAGCTGGGCAATGCACTCGTTAATCCTGTCTCGCCTCTTCTTTTCTATCAGTCTGTGTGGCAGTTTGTACGTTTCCTAATTAGCAAAACCCGGAAAAGCCAAGTGTTAGGCAGAGTCCCTCGGAACGCCGATCAAAACCAAAACAAATGTCATGCGGACCACATGCCGCGCAAATTATCGTCAAGGCACCGCTCTCCCCGCCGTGCCAGCTCGCTCGTAAACCCACTTGCGATTCGGGGGACAAGTTGTATGCGTAGCCCCCCGGGGATGCTCTTGGGAGCGAAGCTACGCTGCAAAATTCAGCGAACCCCAATTAAGCTGTTAAGCGAGAGGAGAGCCCCAAAAACTTATTCTTACCTTGCTCTCGTCCCTCTTCACTCCTCTTTTGGGTTTGCACATATACAGGGCAGGGTAGTCCAGCCTGGAATAAAACACAAAGATCCAGCATCGGCGAGTGCAGCGACAGCTTGCCTAGCACCCCCTCGAGTGGGCACACGGGCACCGAGCGCTGTGCCCGAAGGGCCGGCCAAGGGGTCGCCCAGCGGAGGGAGGCGACGAGCCCCGCGCCCCGCCGGGGAGCCGGAGCCGCTCCCCGCGCTCCGCAGCACTTTCTCAAGAAGACGAAACGCCGTAGAGATACGAGACGGAGATACTGCCCCGGCGCCTTACCCTATAAAATCCCTATGCTCCAGTAGCTGCCTCTCCGGCAAGCGGGAGATTCCTTCATCCATGTCTGGCAGCGGCTGATGTTTCGTCGCTGCTTTTGACTGAGCCTGCGGGATGCTGAGATCAGTCTCGGGAGATCCGCGAGCGACGCTGCGCACATGCAGCCTCCGTCCCCCCTCTCCCGTGCAGTGGCCAAAAGTGTGCGGCGGTTCGTCCCCCCCCCCCCCCCCGCCAAGTGCCTCCGCCGCCGCTGCCGCTCCCCCCCGCCCGCCTTCGCTGCGCTCCCCGCGCACACGCCCGCAGCTCCCGCCGCCGCCGCCGCCGCCGCCGCGCCTGCCCGCGGGGCACGCGCGCCGCCAGCCAGCCCCGCACCCGGCTCACGTGCGGCGCGGGCGGGGGCGGGACCGGGGAGGGGACGGGGGGGGTCCCGGGGCCGCCCTGCGAGACAGCGGCTTCCCCCCGTGTGACTGCTGCTGGCCGCTGGCGCTCTCATCGGCGGCGTTACCGCCGTGGTGATTGCCGCTCTCTCGCTGGGGTTTTATTAATTTTAATTATTTTTTTCTAATTTATAATAATTATGAAATAATTTCACTTTTATTATTGTATTTTTATATGTTTTCATTTTGTATCCGGGGAGGAGATCCGCCAATGGAAAACGTGCCCAGGGGATGAAGGGGTAATAACCGAGCCCCTCTCTTGGCGGGGGCGGTTAGGGGGTCACGTTCGCCATACGTTTTCTATAGATTTCTATAGGATGCGTGGGCACGAACAGGCGCACACGCGTGTTACTGCGCGGAGCGCTCCCCGGCCCGGCGCCGCCGTGCCGCAGCTCTCGTCCCCCGGTGCTCCCGCCCGACCGCCGCTGCTCCCGGCAGCTCTCCCTGCCGACCTTCGGACGGGAGCCGGATCTGCCTGCAACGCCAGACCGCGGCAGAAGCGCTCCTTCTGTACAGACGGCCCCATGTATAGAGGCACACATATATAAAAATGTCTGTCTCTAATGTAAACACATCTGCTGTTGACGCTGCCCTCGGGCAGCCCGCATCCCTGCGGGGCGCAGGGGGTGACATTGGCACAGGATTTGCAGCGGTGCAGCGTGACCGGCCGCAGCAGCCCCGGGACGGGGCGGGGCGGGAACCCCCCCGGCCCCCCCGCCCGCGTCCCTGTGCGCCGGGCGCGCCCGCGCAGCCCCCGCTCCCCGCCGGCGGCGGCGGCACCGACAGCCGCCTCCCTAATCCCGTCTCACACTGGTACGAGCACAGGGCCGGCAACGTGACCCGACCTGCTGCCACATCACTGCCGCCGGGCTGCACCGGGCGGCCCTGCCGCGCCGCCGCCCGCTGGCAGGAGGCGGCACCGGGCACCCCCGGCTCGGGCTGCCGCGGGCCGTGCCCCTCCAGCCCCGGGCAGCCCCCCGCCCCTCCTCGGGCAGCCCGCCAGGATCCTCCAGCCGGCGGAAGCACGGGGTCCCGGTGCCCGAGGGAAGGGGATGCTCTTCTTTCCCGTGCCCCGGGCAGAGGCGCCGTCCGTGCGTGCGTGTGTGTCCCCGCGTGTGCGTGTGTGTCCCCGCGTGTGTCCCCGCGTGTCCCCGCGTGTGCGCCGTGCCTGCACGCCGTGCCTGCATGTGTGGCCCTGCAACGTGCGGGGTGTGCGGCGTGTGCGGGGAGCGCAGCGGCCCCGGCCCCACGTGCGGGGCCCCCCCGACACCGCCACCCCCTCTCAGAGCCCGGCTGGCGGGTTTCTCTCCGGTATTACCGGAGGGAATCATAGGCGGGAAGTGTCAGCTGAGGCGATCCATAGCGATGTGTTTATCCCCGCCGCCAGCGCTGACCGCTTGCTTTTCATTCGGTTCAGTTTCGCTCCCTCCCTTCCGCGGACTCCGGCTCCTGGAGGTGCGTGACCTCCAAATCCGGGCTCCCACAGAATCGGGAGGCGGGGGAATTACCCCAATAAACACCAAACACGCCCCCGCCGGCCAAAACAGAGACGGGAACCTCACATCGTTCCTGTCTAACGACCGTGCTTTACAGGTAATCTGGCCAGGAGGGTACCTCGTGATTTCTGCGTGCGGGGGGGCTGCCGGACCGCACTGCCCGTCTGTAAAGTGCGAATGAGGTATTAGGAGCAGCGAAGGCTCTGATGAGGTGTTTGAGGCTCCTGCTTGGCAAGCAGCAAGTGGCACTGCGGGCTTGTACAGCTCTCTCCCTGTTAACCTGATGGCATTTCCTCGCTGTCCGTGAAGCTAAACCGGGGACAAAAATAAACAACATGCATGTGCCACACGCCTATGGGGGTTATAGGGGTGGGGGGTCGGAAGGAGAGGCTTGCAGACTGCTACAGAGGTGGGTGCTGCTGGTGAGGAAAGCAAATTGTTACATATGTTTATGGAGTCATTGAATGTTCTGAGTTGGAAGGGACGCACAGGGATCTCGGAGCTCCAGCCTCTTCACAGGACGATCCTACCAAGTGCCTGAGGGCGTTGTCCAAGTGCTTCTGGAGGGCATGGCCACTTCCCTGTTCCAGTGCTCAACCACCCTCTGGGGGAAGAACTTTTTCCTAATATCCAGCCTAAATTTCCCCTGGGACTTTACCTCGGGTAAGCCTGGACTACAGAGCAGTTCCCTCGGGAAGAGGGACCACAGAAACTTGCTCATCAAGGACATATCAGGTGCCACAAGTCAGTCATCCGTGCTGGACATCTAAGGTAGAGCTGCTGGCTCTCTGGTTAGTCAGTGGAGAGAAACAAGCAGCTTCAGCATGAAATTCCTCTCCTCCTCACTGCTCCTTGAAAAGGCATCAAGAAAACAGCTCAAGTAAAAAGAAGGAGCTTAACCCTGAGATAAAGCTGACTCAAAGGGAGCTTGAACTCTGAAAGAAGAGACAGTTCCCTGCAGGTGATTCCTCCCAGGGCTTTGCATGGTTTCTGTAACTAACAGACAAGGTGGGGAGCAGGGGGAGAGCGGTGAGCATTTCTGGAGCAGCCTCCTTGTGGAACACCTAGAGCATTTCTGGAGCATTTCTTTTGCCAGATTCATCCTCCCTGGAACAACCTGCAGATCTTCAAATTATGTAAAGAATGTCCAGGTGAGACTCAGCTTCCAGGAGAAGTCCTAATTCTGGGATTCCTCTGGAACCAAGTGGGAACGGAAATTGAAAATTACCAAAAACTCAAAGCATGAGCCAAGACAGCTGGAGACTTTGCAAAAGGAGTTCAAGTAACATCTGGAAACTTCTAAGAGTTTTTTTATAAGAGGTCACCTGCAGACAAGGATAAAAGACTTCAGTGTCCAGAGAGAGTGCAAAATTTTTCTGGAAGATTCCCAGCTTAAAGAGGCAGGATGGATCAAAGAGGTGATCAGCAGCATGAGTATCATGCAAAATAATTTCTTTTTTCAGAAAATAAGAAGCACAACAAAAACTTTGGCCAATTTATAAGCCAAGATGAACCACAGCAAAGAGATAAGAAATTGAGAAAATTGGTGAGAAAGAGAAATAAAAGGCTTGCAGGTTACCAAAGGGAAAAACAGCCTCCTGCTGCAGCACACAGCCCACTATCAACATCCACCAGCATTTCCAGTCTCCAGGAGGAAGGAATCAGACTATTTGTCCCAGTTGAATCAGTGCAAAAGCCATGGTGTTTGAGGAAAATACATGTGGGAGATTGGTTCAGCTCATCCATAACCACGGCATGAGGGAATGGCTCTGAAATGGGAGGTCTAGGAGCCAGTTTGATGGGGTCAGCTCTTATGTCAGTGAGCACTTGCCATCAGGAAAAGAGATTAAATTATCTAGTCTGGCTCTGTGACTAGAATCAACCATCAAATTAGAGAGAGCTGGTCAGCTGTGTGCCACAAAGTGGGGAACAAAGAGAATTCAGCGGAAGGATCTGGATTATTTTGGTTCAATAACAAGGTATTCAACCAGGGGAAATTGGACATTGACCTATCAATAGATTTTTCAGTAAGGGGGTGACCAGACTGAGATGAGGGAAAAAGGGAAATGCAAGCACATAAGAACCTGAGCTGGGTCAGAGAAAAGGTTCTGTAGTCCTGGAGTCCAGGAGGAGACGCTTCAGGAGGAGCAGACAGAGCATGGGCATAATGCAGGCTCTTATAATGCCTCTGCTCCAGTCTCCCAGGTCCTGGTGGCCTGCAGAAACTTCCTGAGCCAGGAATGATATCTCTGTGTTTAATGGGAAGCCAAAGATGCCCTAAGAGGCTGAGGAACGTGCCAAGTCTGTAATGTGCCGGTCATGGGCTGCAGCAGAGCACTGGGCCGGGAAGCAGGCAGTGGTGAGAAGGTGGTCAGTTGTGTCAGCTCTGTGGTTCATGGGGACAAGAAAAGAGAACTTCCACCTTGGAGAGTAGCACACACACCCGAGTTATGTAAAGCAAGTGAGACAGGGGCCATGCAAAAACAGAGCTGAGCTCAGAAGCAGAAATAAAATAACCTGAGTGTGGGAAGGTGGTGGGCCAAGACAAGACAAAACGTGCAGCAAGCCCTTTGCAGAGCTGCAAAATGAGGAAATGGGGGGAGATCCAGCTGGGGCACAGAGTCAGGACCACATTTTTGTGAAAGACTGGTGCAAAAACCTTACCAGGGGGACACTGGTCACAGTCTGGTATACTTTGGCCCATCTTAGGCCGTGTGAAATGGATGATACCCATAATAATGGGTAATGGGTGAGATGGGCCAGTCTCCCAAACCTCTCCCAAACCTGCCCATGGGCTAGTGGTGACTGAGCTAATCAGCTTGTGATGGATAGTGGTGACAGGAGAATGTAGACACTTCCAAACCTGGGAAAGTCAGAAACAAGGCACTGGTGCAATAAGTGAGGCGTGGTGATGTCCTGATAAACACCAGGAACTGTGCCTTACCCCATAAGTTTGGAAATTCCCTTTAAAGGTGTTTCCAGTGAAGATAATTGCAGGAAGCTGAGAATCTGTCTTGCCTTCGGGGACAGTAAAAAATAAAGGTGACTCCACTCTGAGGTCACTGCCAGCCCTGACTGATGGGAGGGTCTGAAGCCTGCCTGGAATCCTGGGACCTTCCCCAACAGGTCAGTCAGATCTTGGGTGTGTGATACAGAAAGGATCTCCATCTGTCTGCTGGATGCCTTCCAGGAACATCAACCAGGAACAAGTAAAACAACCTTCCCCCTAAGTTCCCCCTCTGAAACCCCTGGAAAGAAGCTCTGTCTAGGCATGAAGGCCCCTTGGATGATGGGCTCAGTTTTGTCAGTCATAAAAGATCTGAAAGCTGTACATCAACGGGCAGAAAAGACAAAGAAAAAGGAAGATGGGAAAATTGCTTTCTCAGCAAAGCTTGACTTGGCACTTCAGTGATGGCTGGGGGCTTATGTAAAGGGCTTATGTGGGGAAGGCAGGGCACACCATGCCAACAGGAGGCCTTGGGTGGCCTCAGCCTTCCAAGAGGTCTAGGTCTGTTGTGCTTAGGCTATTTATGGGTACACACCAAGACCTTTGAACAAGTGCTCGGTGCATGGCCAGCATGGCCTGTGATAAGTTCAAGGCTGACAGTCTGTAACTGGTCCCAAAGGAAAGGGAGTTGTTCCAAAAGCAGGTAACTTCAGCCTGCTGCACAAACTGGCGATGGGGAATTTCCACTGAAAAAAGCAAAAGCGAGAGTGCTGGCCTGCTCCCCAGAGCTGCAGGTCCACAGGACTCTGCTCCTCTTACAGAAGGAGATGTGTTGTTTGTAGATGTGCTAACATTGCAAAACCTTGCTTGGGCACAGTGACAGAGGGAGAGTGTTTCAGTGGCCAGCAGAATGAGATTTAGCAGTTTCCACCTGCGCAATTCTTGCCAGTGGTTAAATTTACTGATGAGCTGTGCTGGTATTTGCACAGAAGGGACAGTGTAATCAGTGTACTGATTTGTACAGGGCTGTAGGCCATGGATCCCTGCACTAGCTCATTCTGTGGGATTCCCAAATACAATTTGCCCAGGTCTTTAGGAAAATGGCAATTTTGCAACTGCACAGTTAACTACACCTCTGGTCATAAGTGGAGTAGCAGGGATGCCTAATCCAGGAAGAATCTTTGGGATGCAGTGCAACAGCATCATAAAGAGTTGATTCTTCAGAGGGATGAATGCAGAGAGAAGAAGAAACCACTTGTAAATGTGGAAATACTTCCAGTTCACTCAGGAGAACCAAGAAAGGGAAGTGCCAGAGGAGACATGTGTGCTCCTGAAGGTTCATCACAGGAAGAATCCCAGTAGGACACAACTAGAAAATGAGCTGGGAAACTCCACTGTCCTAGAGCACAATATACATACATTTGGAGCACAATGGAGTGTTGGATATCAAGGAAAAAGCATTCTGGTCATGGTGGAAAAGTCTGGAGTGGAAGGGCAAATAAGGCATAAAAGTCCCTGCAGAGCATATTGTTAGGTGATATCTGGAACGGGAAGTTCTGAGATTTTTATTTTGAAAGCTGGCAAATGTTTTAAACCATGCTGTGTTTCTGTACATTCCCAACAAGCCTTAGCTAAGCTAAGGGGAAAAAGTCGTGCACTGGTTAAGAAGGATGGAGAAAATGCATGCAGGAGATGAATGTCCCCATTGCAAATAACAGTCCTGCAGAAACGCAGAGACACCCCATGAAACAGTATCTGACAGACTCATTCCATTAATGGGCTGCATTGCCTGGTGTCCTTGGGTTTCTGTCTGAGGAAGATTCTAAAGGCTGCAGACTATTTCACAAAATGCCCTGGAGCTTGTCTGTTAGGACACCAGTGCCAGATGTCCAAGTGAAAGACATCCTCTCCCTCCAAGTCCTAGGAGGTATGGGAGGATTGCACAAAGCTCGAGGGAGAAACTCTGAATCCAGAACTTTTCAGCAGATCTGTGGGGTGGTTGGGATCCCTAAAACAGCTCCATGTGACCACAGCCTGAAGGGTTGGTGTGATTTTTTTTTTTTTCCCAGACTTTTCTAGTCAAGTGGCTTGCTCCTCAAAACTGCCTCAAGTGGTAACACCCAGCATGTTCCAGTCCTTTGGGAGGCCCCAGGAGAAGCAAAGCACTTCCCTGCTATTTTGATGAAAACCTAAGGCCTTCTGCATGCCTTTTTATGGACTTCTGGGAGAAGAAGAAATTTTTGGGTCATACACAGAAGAACATGTTCCTTTTTTTTCCCCCTCTTTTATTTTTTTTTTAAATCAAGTGGATATCTGGGATATTTTACAGTCTTAGAAGAAAACAGTGTGAACACCTTAAAAGTACAAACCTAGAGCAACACTGTTGGACTTGCTGTATAAGGCCATATGGTACCACCTGGATATTTATGATGGTTACACACTGCAGTGGGGACCCAGGCTGTCACAAGGCCCATTAGAAAATGTAGCAGGAAAACAACACACTGGGAAAACAAACCTTCAGGGTTTCACTCTTCCTCTGTCCTTCCTTCACTGCAAATATAGCTGTGGAAAGCTGAGGCTGGAGAAGTTGAAGCACAGATCTTCTTCCTCCCTGCTAGCTCCAAAGGGGCAGAGATTTGCAGGAACACTGAATGCACCTTCAGTGCACTCTGGGAGAGGTTGCCTGGAAGGAAATCAAGGGGTAGAAATCTATGAGAAAGGGGAGTACAAATGTTTTGGATTAGTGATAGGAAAATACCTTCCTGAAGCACACTGTGTAATTACAGTAAATAAGAATGTGTCATTCATCACTTCTTAAATTATTTTCCCTCATTCACAGTATGGTGGGTTTATTAGAGCCTTGTCATTTTCCTTCAGAATAAAGCCTTGTCAGCTCTTTCAGAATAAAGGAGGAGGCTGAGAGGTCAGGTATGGGAGGGAAGCCAAGTGTACAAGACAGGTGGGACAGTCTCTCTCCTCTGTAAAACAGAAACACCCCAATTCCAGACATTTCTTGTGGGCAGGTGAGTGCTGAGGAGATGTGGGAGAAGCCAGAGAAGCCCAGTGTGTTTTTGGGTACAGATGCTACTTGGAATGGGCTGGCTCTGAGCAAAGAACCCAGTTGCTGTTGTATGAGTCCTCCTGGGTTCTGGTTGGGAAGGGCTGAGCTTTTTAGCTAGAAGGACAGGAGGAGAAATCAGGGGATCTGCTGGTGCTTGTCTGCTTCAGCCACCACCCCAGATCTGTGCAAGCAAGAAGAAGTCCTCTGCATTGTACAAAAAGCACTGGACTGGAAAGCCAAAGTATTCCATAGGCATAGGCACCAACTGCAGTGCAGCCCCAGACCACAAGCAGGACAGCACAGAGCTCAGCACAGACACTCAGGAGAAGGGACAGGCATGTGTGGTGATCACTAAAACCCACTGGGAAGGATAAGCCAGCTCTTAGACCCATGCTAGCCTGTCAGGACGTATCCAGGATACCTCTGGACCTTGTACCAGCTGGGAAATACCCCCTCAAGCATTGTGCCTGAATTCCCTGCTATCTCCAGCGTGCCCTTTGCTCTCAGACCAGATGGCAGCATGGTCCCCTGTGCTGGCAGTGCTGCCCCAATGTGTGTGGTGCTCTGCAGCTCTTGCAAGTCCTGCTTGCAGAGCCTCTTGCCTGCAGCGTTATTCACCTTCCCTGTGCTTTACCAGGCTGCTGCAGCTGGGGCAGGAGCAGTGCTCGTGTGTGAGCAGCAGTGGTGGCAGGCCTGGCAAGCCTCCCTTCTTCACAGGGAGACTCTCCTCCCCTCGCTGAGCAGGTTTCCAGACAGCTGGCTTTCATGAGGGTGGATTTCAGGACGGCTCTAAAAGCCAGCCTCGTTGAACTCCTCTCCCAGTCCTGTGCTCGGTGTCCTGCTGGGGAGGCATTGCATGACCCCTTCCAGCTGCAGGCAGCCAGGCTTTCAACGTGGCAAGGGGCTGGGCTGTGTCTGGGCAAATGTTTTCTTTGTGTGGTCAGAAAGCAGGGCTGGGCAGAGGCGCCTGCCCGAGGCACATCCTCACAATGAGCCCCTGCCCACCCAGGCCACGCTGGGTCCCGATCTCCCACGTTGATGGTGGGGACAGCGAGGGTGGCAGTGACCCTGGCTCTTCCCCAGGTGCAGTGCTTTTGTCTCACGAGCAGCAGGGACACTCACCCTGCTGGGGAGGGATGCAGGGTGCTGGAAAAAGAGCCTGGGGTGCACCAGGGGATGGAGACAGTGTCACCCACACAGCTCACCTGTGGGTTGTGCTGGCACCCGTGGCTTGGCTTGAGTGTTGGCCCCTGGTCCCAGCAGGACCACCAGGGACCCCTGCCCACAGCCAGGCATTGCTGAGGGTGCTGTTCCATCATCCTCACACACACAACATGTGCACACACCCCACAGCCACGAGGGTCCAAATCCCCTTTGCATAAAAATGCTTTGCACCCCAGATGGCAAGCACAACCTGCCATGCCTGCTGGTGGCCTTGGAAAAGGGAAAGGCATTAAATCACAAACCCAAGGCTTCAGCATGTGCCTGTTACAGCTCATGAATTTATGTCAAAGCTGGGAAAGGTCTGTGGTATGAAAAGGTCAGTGTTCTGTTTAATTTGTTTCCTTTGCTGTCCTAACAAGGTGTGAGGAGGAAGCCATAGGCAGGAGGGGTGCAGGACTCACGGCAGTGAGCAGGTGAAGTGTGACATCCAAGCCAGGCAAAGCAGTGCCCAACCCACCTTCTCCCTCAGAGCAGGGTGGGCAGCAGGTCCCCACAAATCTGCTCTGCTGCAAGAAGAAGCCATGCAGCCATTTCAATACTTCCTTTGAACTTTTCCTCTGTGACTTTTCTAAAACAGCCGTGGCCAAAATTCAGCCTGCGGATCTTGGCACAGGGTCCAGGCCTTTGCAAGGAGCTCTCACTTGTGGGATTTCCTGTATGGCACAAACCACTCTTCAAAACCCCCAGTGTATGAAGTCTTTAGCAAGGCAGTAAGACCTTGACCAGCAAAGTTTTTTCCTGAAGATAGAGGCACTGTGAGGTACAAACACCTGCAGCTGTTCTTGGAGCTGAACTGGGCTGTGGGATGGCAGCTGGGCAGAGTTAGGCAAGCAGGACCACCAGCACATCCCCATTCATACCCATCCATGGCAAGGACATTGGAACTAGATTATTTTTAAGGTCCCTTCCAACCCAGGCCATTTTTTGATTCTGTGATTCCTCAACCCCACAAACCTGAGGGAGATGAGAAAACTTCGCGTTTTTTATTACCTTCCCATTTTGCAGTTGTCATTCCTGTTGTGTTATTCATTTTAAACACCTTTTTTTTGGTGTAGCCAAAACCATTTAGAGGAGTTTCTTGAAGCTCTGCAGAAGAGGGGCAGCAGCTGGGTGCTGGCAAGTGCCTGCAGCAGGAGAGTGTGTCTCCTTTATGTCTCCATCTCCTGTGAGGCCAGCCCATCCCCTCCCAGGAGCACTACCCTCAACAGCTGGGGTTTTTCAGCCTCCTTTCTGGGGTTGCCCACTGCAAAAGTCCCTTCAAAGCACTTGGTTGTAGCTCAGTGTGGCAAAGTCCACACTGGCAGTTCCAGATCCCCACTGGCACCAGCAACAGAGGCCAGAATCAGGCAAGTTTCAGATCTGAATCTTCATGCCTGGAGAATTCAGGCCAGATGAGACAAGAAGCAGAGACTTTCTCCATAGAGGGAGGAAAAAGACCCCACGATGCCACACTGGTATCAATCATCCCTCTTTTGCCACTGTCTGGCAGCTGGAACCCTGGCAATGGGAGAGCTGGACTGTGTGCTACAAGGTGCCTTAGGGACCTATAATCAAAGTTTTGATTATTAGTGTAACATGGGTCATAAAGAGGAAATAGAATGAAATAAAATGAAAGTGCAGCTATCAGCTTCCCTTGAGTTTAGCTTGATCTATTTTAATTTAAATGGAAAATGCCACATAATTTATCTATAACACTCTAAAGCCCTAGTCAGGAACATATTGCCAGTGCTAGATAGTGGCATGTTTTAGCAGCAATATGATGGACATAAAGCTCTTTAACACACAGAGAAAACCAGACCTCAAATGCTCTGTGAGGAAAATCATTTGGGCCTTGTCAAGCAAGTAGGGAGCTTGGGGCAGGAGGAAATGCAAGGTAGCTGGCACAGAGTCCCATTGTGTACCTTGGCATCCTTTTATCTGTTTCTGGAAGTTCTGAATTGCAAGAATAGAAAACATCCATCCCAAAGGTGCTGTGAGGCAATTTGTGCACGTGAAGTATTTTGAAAGCCCTGGGAGCCTTGCCCAGCTGTCATGCAGTGACCTTGGGCAGGGGCTCACTGCAATGAGCTCCCAGTGTCCCCTGAGCAAAAGGGACAGAGGAGCTTCACTCCAGTGCCATTTGTACCATGGGTCCTGGGAGCAGAAACTCTTGGTTTGATGGGCTCCTTCAAGATTGTTTTCACGTTCATGACAGATTGCAAGCAGAATAAAATTCCTCTCCACTCAAAAAAGGCTTTGGAAAGGTGTGCAAGGTTTGTCTTGTGGAAATGCCCCCTGACGTGGGGCTGGCACCCAGCTGGCAGGGACCATCCCCGTGTCCTGGTGCCATGGCCCTGGCAAGGCAAACCTCTGCCAGCTCCCAGCAGCACACTCGAGCTCCCACTCGATGTGGAAAGCACCAGGATGGTGTGGAAAGCGCTGCTCCAGTGCCTGGCACCATATCAAAGGCAGGTACCTTATTTCCCACTCGAGGCAGCTGCAGGACGGCGCCGCTTCCCTGTGCAGGGGGAAGCTGGTGCACAGGGCCGGAAACCATCATGGAACAGCCAGCTCAGGAAGGGGCCAGGGCCAAGATTTTGTTTTTAACCTGTTTCTTGTTTATTTAAGCCTTTGAGGAAGACGAATAAAAGCAGCCAGTGAGCGAGGAGGGCTGTGTTGCAATGGGAGCTGAGTGTGCTGGCCGGGTCACAGCGAAGGCGACCTGTGTGACAGTGGACACCGCCTGTCCGGCCACTCCTGAGCCCCACACACCCAGCACAGCAGCCAGGCTGCCCACAAAAGGTGTCCTGAGCACATCCAGCAGCAACTGGTGCCTTGGCTGGCTGCAGGAGAGCTGTGCTGCCTGCCAGAGATCGGGGCGCTGGAGCTGCTGCTGCTGCAGGAGGAGTTAGAGGCACAGATGTTTTGGTTGTTTTGTGCAGAACAAGTTAGAGCAGCTCATTCCCTTTTGCAGAGAGGCATTTGCTCCAGATGCCTGGTCCCACCTAGTGCTGCCTGTGCCACAGGGCTCCTGACCCAAGAACAGGGACAGGCCAGTCCGACAGAGCTTCTGTCCCTCTGTGCAGCACCAAGAGATGTAGCACTACCCCATATATGATGCTGCAGATTTGCCACAATCAGCCAATTTTTGTTGCAGTTCACATCTCCCTTGCCTCATTTCATGCTCCCCATGCTCCTCATTTCAGCCTCCCCAGGTTTTGCTAAGGGCGGATTCACGTTCCATCAGAGCAAGGCTGAGCAGCAGGAGCAGTGATCCGGGTATGGGCTGTCTGCCCCTCTCTCCCACCTGGACCAGCTGCTGCTTCCCTGTCTGCAATCTCAGGGTGCACTGCTTTGGGAGAACACTGCTTTGGAAACCCTCAACTATTCCCACCAGGTCTCAGCAATGTGGAGCTGGCTGGAACCAGGACTGGGATCACTGGGATGGAATTTAAACCGGAATTTGACCGTGGAGATAAACCCACAGTTTCCCATTGCAGAGAACGTAAACTCAGGTAGAGGTATCTTGTTGTTTTTAACAGGCAGAAGACTAGTGCCTGTTTGAAGTCATCCTGATTTTTAAAAGGGTAAATAAGATGTAAAAGTTGGATTAAATGAGAATGTCACCATGGGGAGGGTCTGACTGGGGCTTGGGGTCAAAGTAGAATGTGTGGAATAAAGTGAGAACATCGTGAGTTTGGATCCTCTAACTTTCACCAGTAGGAGCTACCTTCACCTCTTAATATCATTTTAAAAGGACCCGTACAGGGCACTTGGTTTAACCCATTTCAAAAAGCTCTAAGCCAATGTTAGGATGCTTTTCTGAAATGTTCTGTTCCCCTGAGAGAGTGGATGGACATGTCATAATCTATTTGTAATTCTCCTTCCAAGTTTGCTTAAAAAGTAAATGAAGCCATTTCAGAAATTCAGCTGACCAAAAAAACCCAGCTCTGGCCAGTCATTTCAGACTAAGCTAATGCAATTATCATTCTTATCCATATTGTCATGCAGTTAGTCCCGCTGAGCCTAGCACTCAACTGTCCTGATTTTTCATCATAAATTCTCTTTGTTCCTCTTCAAGTATTACTCCTGATTAAGGTCTGTGATTTGAAAAACTTAATGTCAGATTTTAAAGTGACAACTGATTTTTCTTTGAACAAGTTTGTTGTGTATGGATAAGCTTTTACACAGCATTGACATATTTTTGACTTCTCTTTACCTTTTGGTTTCCTTTGTAGATACTCTTCTTAATGTCTCTGAAAAGATTGTTGAAAAGATGGTAACAAACCATCTTGCAGGTGCTGTTGTGCAGCGGGGGGCAGGCATGAAATGGAAGCTGGCACCAGGAATGCAAATTCCCGCTGCAATTTGGGTCACATGTCCAAAGGGAATTATAATTCCTCACATGCTTTCTCACGCAGCAGGACAGGGGACTGCTGCCTTGGACTGGCTCTCAGCTTGTCTACTCCACTCTCTTCTCTCTGAAGGTGCCCACTTGTGAAGTCCTGTAAACCCAGAGCGAGAATCACCAGAATGGCCAATCCTAACTTGCTTATAGGAAAATATTTTCCTAACCCTAGGCACATATCACTTGGCATGTCCCCTGAAGAGCTCTGGTTTATATCCCTTCTGCTTGATTATTTCCAATGAGGTAACCCTGGAGATATCCACAACCTTTATAAATGCCCATGCATTTTTTTCAGACCTCCTGAGCTCTGTGTCTCAGCAATCTCCGGTGGCAATGAATCCCAATCTTGCAAATCTCTGCTGAGTACATCCCCATTCCTCCTGCCATTCACTGCTCATTTTTAAAATCAAATCAAGCATTCCCATTTCCATTCCCATTCCCTGGACTTTCTTGCCCCAGCCTCCCTTGGGCTTTGCTCTGTGCTCTCTGTATCCATCAGTACCACATTTATTAATATTCTGTTCCACCCCATGATCCACCTTTAGACAAAAGCTTTCTTGAGCAGGAATTTCTTTGGCCCTCAAGGCACAGAATTGCCTGCCCTCTTGGGCATCCCTCTCCCTCCTTAATTGCTCCTCACCAAGACTGCAGATGTGCTATGGATTATTTTGAGGTCTGGGCACAGGGACTCACACTGTAGATAAAACTGTGGTGAAATCAAGAGCTATCTCAGTGAAGATTTGCTTTTGTTACCCTGAGCTGGGTCAAGACCTCCAGCAAGTGCATCAGCCAGAGTCTGGCAACTCCTTCCTGCAACTTCTATTTCACCCTGGCAAACCAGACCTCCCCCCTCACCTTCCCTGTGTCACTGAGGCCATCAACCTGCCTGTGCCAGGATTCCTTACACAGCTGCACAAGCCCTCACTTGCACCAGAGACCTCATTTTGTGTAGGAAAATGTATCTCCATAATCCCTGGCTGGGATCCACAGTGCTGGCAGTGGGCAGTCTGCTCTCAGCCGTGCTGGTAGATAGAAAAGGTGTAAAAAGAGCAGAGCTATTACACCCATCAGAGAGACAAAAAAATTAATCTAGCACAGACATGGTACTCACATGGCACACAGAGAGCCATTAGAGTGAGGGTTTGACTGGCAGCATCCCTTTGATAGTGCCTGTGAGAGTTTTAACAGATCCTTCAAGCGTTCCCAGTTCAGCTTTGAGCTGTGGCTGCCCAGAGGAGAGCTCCTGGGCTCTGGACACCAGGCAAAGCCAGCAGGGAGCTGCCAGAAAACACTGCTGTCACTGCAGAGGAGGCCCTCTTGTTGCCTATTTAAGCTGCTTATGGGTGCCTGAGACAAAAGGCTGGTTTTGCTTTTGCCTTGTAGTTTGAGCTCAAGGTTGGACACTCCCGAAGCAGTGAATGCCCAAGGGCACGACTCCCCGTGTCTGTGCCCATGTGAAGTGGCCTGTGCTGACAGGAGGTGTATGACAGTCACAGATACCACTGACATAATTTTAAGGCTGGGTGAACACACTGCAGCTGGAAAAACACTAAGAAAAAAAGGCATTTACACACCTTGTACAGGCAACTGCACTATAGGCAGCTCTGGTAGGGATGTTTGCTTTTCAAGTTACTCAAGACATCCCATTATACAACCCCCTTTTCAGTCAACTAAAGCTTTGCCAACCATTTTGAGGTGATTTTTTCCATGCTGTATGGCTGCCTCTGACATCTTTGAGGGAAAGATCCAGCCAAATGGGCTGGGCCAGCACCTGGCACCAAGCACAAGAGGAAAGGTTGCAGATACAGTAATTTCACTACTATAAGGCGCACCGGATTATAAAGCGCACTTCCGGGTGTCGGCAAATTTCTGAACTTTGTCCATGTATAAAGCACACTGGAGTATAAGGCACACTTTTTTTTTTTTTGCAGTGATCATCCCCGTGCAACAAAGTAATGAATTAGTAATGGAATCACACCCGCCCTGCTGTCTTGGGTTGCAATACAGGATGTGATCAAAGTATCTATTCTGTCACCATCTGTTGTGACCAGGTGGGGTTGTGATCCTTCCCTCCACGGGAGATATTCTGCTAATGGGCCATCCATTGAAACCAGGCAGGGCATTGTTCTTTATCTTTTCACAACCCATCCTTCCTCCAGCCAGTCATTTTCTGCTAATGGCCATTGAGTCCCACTGTGGGACTGATAAAATTACTGCATCCCATTGGAAGTTGTTCCAGCCAGGGGGGAGAGCAGGAGGGCTGTAGCCACCATTTAATGGGAGTGCTACCAACACCCTGACTGACGGGTGTCACCCTGACAGGGTGTCAGGTTGTGCTCTGACTTTGTGTTTTAGTTTGGAGGACAGGTGTCTGCTGAGAAAGGCAGGAGCTTCTCTTTGAAATGGAGAATGTAAACCCCCTCCCTCCAAATTATTATAATTTTGAAATCAAGGGGCTTTCAGGCAAAGATATGGGAATTAGGAATAACAGTTCTTTACTAGGGAAATTAAAATAGAAATACAGTACTACAAAGAAACAAACTCCAAACCCTGACACAGTCAGAGTACAACCTGACACCCCGTCAGGCAGGGTGTTGGCAGCAGTTCCATTAAATGGTGGCTGCATCCTCCTGCAGTGACAGATGTGATTCAGTTGGAGCAGTGCTCCTGTACAAGGTGCAGTTTCCTTCCAGAGGTCTAGCAGTGATGTGGAGAAATCTCTTTTTTTTCTAGAGTCCAGTGGAGAAAGGGCTACTCGGTGTCCTAGAATTTCAGTTTTTATCTAGGTAAGAAAGGCTGGGCTCATCCCGCTGGCTCGAGCATCTCCCAATGGGATGCAGTAATTTTATCAGTCCCACAGTGGGACTCAATGACCATTAGCAGAAGATAACTGCCTGGAGGAAAGATTGGGGGTGCAAAGATAAAGAACAATGCCCCACCTGGTTTTAAGGGATGGCTCATTAGCAGAATATCTGCCGTTGAGATAAGGATCACTGCCCCACCTGGTCACAACAGATAGTGATAGAATAGATACTTTGATCGCATCCTGTATTGTAACCCAAGACAGTTTGTCAGTGTTTGGGGTTTGTTTCTTTGTAGTGCTGTATTTCTATTTTAATTTCCCTAGTAAAGAACTGTTATTCCTAATTCCCATATCTTTGTCTGAAAGCCCCTTGATTTCAAAATTATAATAATTTGGAGGGAGGGGGTTTACATTCTCCATTTCAGAGAGAGGCTCCTGCCTTCCTCAGCAGACACCTGTCCTCCAAACCAGGACACATGCCAAGGCCCACTGAGCCCTGCGGCCCTGCACGGTTCAGCTCACGGCTCGCACTTCCAGGTTGGCAAATTTCCGAACTTTGTCCATTATATAAGGCGCACCGGACTATAAGGTGCACTTCCAGGTTCGGACCAAAATTTTAGTCAAAAGATTGCGCCTTATAGTCATGAAATTACTGTATTTTGAACCACATGAAGTGCTTCTGGTGACCTTTTTGCTGAATGGCTTGAGCATAGCCTTGCTCAAATCTCAAACCAGTTGAGGTTTCACAAATGTTGCTGTGTATCCTAAAAGAAATACTCTTCCTGGCCTCTTGTGCAGCAATGACATGGAATAGATGTTTAGGAGAGGGCCCCATCATTTGTCACCAACCCACCAATTTTTGTCTGGCTACCTGAGAACCCACAGGCTAGCACTGATGGGGCACAGCTCTGTGAATAATGGTCCTAAATCACAGGATGGCCAGTGGGTTCTCAGCCACATGGACAGCCCATTGGAATTGTGTCTCTCTGTTGTGTCACTGTTGTGTGTGAACTGATTTTTATAAAAGTCACTGGATTTGTGCAGGTGAGGAGCTTGACTGTCTTAGGTGTAGCAAATTTTGTGGGTAATACTGACGCAGAGTGAGCAACATTCGCAGCTAATAAAAAATGCTACACTTTAAAATAATTTTTGCTAATTGCAAAATCTTTAGCAGCATTATTTTAAATACATTTTCCATGTTCCATGGGGATTTGAACTCTGTTAATTTCCCACTGACTCTCTTGGCACCATTTAGCATATCAAAATGTCCATGAAATTAAAAAACCTTAGCCATTTTTACTTCTCTAGGAATTAGTGCTAGCAGAAACAGGAAGAAGTTTTGCTGCAGGAAAAATGTGACTAAATTCAGTCCCTTTCCCCCTTTTTCCCCACAAAAGGGCATTATGTTATAGTGCTGACTGACCCAGACGAGCTGCTCTGGGCACAAGCTGTGATTGTTGTGCCAGGAGTAGGATGCACAGGGCCACCATTCCTTGTCCCGTAAAGCTGGACAGTGAGTTAGTGCTAAATGACATTGTCTTGGCCTCAAAATGAGTCAGTACCTGTCAAAATCAGTTCCCTGGTGTTTTAACTCCCACTCTGGGCACTGGCCACTGAGATGCAGCAATGTCAGACACCAAACCAGCATCAGAATGAGCTCTGGACCTCAAGTGTGTCGTTCCCAGGTTCCTGTTCTGCCTCACAAACTGCACTGCTTGCCCTGGAGGACAGAAGTGTCCTTTAAAAGGGGTGAAAAAGAGAGGGGGAATGTGAGCATTCTCTTTGGAGCAAGGCAGAGTGTATTTGCAGTGTCCTGACACCATCACAGCAACTCAAACACATAAGCAACATCACTCTGTGAATTTGCAAGAAAAATGGCTCTGTTATTTAGCAATGAAATCTCCAAATCAGGTTCTGACAGTCACTCTGAAAAATGACATAAACACAAGAACAAGCAAAAATACATCAGATGGTATTTTTTTTTATAACTGAGAGGGAAGACTCACATCATTGCACTGAATGCATGTCTACACAGATCAGTGTCAGCTGTTATTCATTTGCTACTTCTAACTGTGTGCATTTATTCCTGTTCCTTGGGCCTTAGTCACCTAGCCACTCTGATGGCTTTGTCCTGCATGCTCTGATGAAACTGAATTCTGGGTCTTTCTCTGGAGCACAGGGCACATCATTTTCTAATCCTTTATCATCCATACAGCATCCTGTGACTGGCCCTGCACACAGCCCTCACTGTCTTCTCTCTCTTTGGAACAAGGGGGTATCCAGGAGAGTTTTCACCCTGCCCACTCCACTGGATGTTTTGTGGACCCTGTGCACATCATGGAACCTCTCCTTGCCTTTTCAAGCCACGAAGCTGCATCAGTCCCAGTGGGATGAGCCTGGCAGCAAGGATTTGTTCTGTTTGCTTTCCCCACTTGTAAACCAAGAATCATAATACTTGCCTAGATCAAAGGGGGTACGGGGAGAATTAAATAATTAATGCATGTAAAGCACTTTGAAAGATGAAAGATGCTATATAAGTACAAAGTATTAACTACAAAAAAAAAACCAAAAAACAAAAACAAAAGAGAAACTGAACTGGTTACTGATGTAAGCCTCTGGTTTATTCTGTAAGAAATGCATGAAATCAAAATAATTGCCACTAACAAATTAGGAGTTTGATTATGCCAAGCCCTAACACAGCTAGTGAGGGGACTGACAGCCTTGCCTTCTCCTGTGGCCGAGTTAGGGCACCCATATGAACAAGAAGGCTCCAAAAGCGTACCCATAATGGGGATTTGGAAGGGAAGGCACTTCCTGCATCACTGAATCATCCCAAGTCCCATGTCAAATGGTACAATGCAAAAATTGATGCTGCAGTGCCTTACAAGAAGCTGTTCCTTGCTGTTCCTCCCCCTCATGGCCAGAATGGTTCCCAGGCTAAACACACTCATGGCCTATCCATTTGTCCTTGTGCCAACATTGTTTTAAGTTTAACACAGGATATTTATAGGTCAGTCATGTCCTCTCTAACCTCTAATGTTGTTGGGCAGAACCAGGCAATCCCTTTGAGCTTTCCTAGGGTCTGCAGCCCCCACTGAGCACCCTCAGTTACACTTGGTCCTGTCTCAGTTCATCTTTCTCCAAGAGATGAATAAAGCTGAATGCAGCCTCCTCACAGGGCCCACCAGCACTTGTTCTCCATCACCAGTACTTCTCAGACCCCTGTGAGAAACACTTGATTCATCCTCTCCCATTTACCTTTTTCTGTGGCCGTGCTGTGCTGCCATTTCAAGGAATGCTGTGAGCAGCCAAGGAGCCTGAGATGTTTTATTTTCCCAGAGAAACTCTGGCCCTTCAGCCTTTTCGTGCCAAACCTTACATTTGGCACAATTGAATTTCGTCCTATTCCCATTGTTCCCACCCTCGAGGTCACACAGTTTTTCCTGTTTGATAGGCTGGGGCCTCTCTGTATTGACAAGCGCTCGCACGTCTGTGTCATCAGGAAATTTCACCACGCACTCCTCCCTCTTTTGTGTGACAGAAAAATATAGGCTAAAAGCAGCCCCCAGGCAGCCCTCAGACAAACCCACCACCAGCTGCCTTCCACCTCTGCTTTCAGCTCCTCCTGCTTTCACCTCCTGCCCCTCCATGCCTCACCTGCCTTGCAGAGATGGTTGAGGTTCTTCCTTAGGGAAGGATGGTGCGAGTCCGTAGGGCTTGCCTGACCCAACCAATGCTTTGGAAGTGGTTGTGTTCCCTTGGGGGCATTGCAAAAGAGAGTCAGACAAGTTGCAAAGCTCTGACATTTCATAACAATGTCAAGCCAGGGAAATATAATACCCAGGGTAACTTGGGATGGGAGAGAATATTCTTCAACATCTGGAGGAGCACATGCAGTAATTCTGGCAGCACAGAGAGCTCTGTGTCCTCAAGAACCCTCTTACATTACAACAGGAAGCCATGCTGGTATTGCTGCTCAGAGGGAAGCCCAGGTGGAGGGCAGAGACAAGAGCCAGAGCGCTGCTCCAGGGAAGAGGTGGGCAGAGCTCAAGGGTCCCAAATGTGTCACACAGTTCTAGCCTGGACCCCAGGCCTCTGCTTCCCCTTGGATGAAGACCAAGTGGCTTTGTGGAGACAATTTATAGATGGTTTGCATTGATGCAGCAATGCAGGAAGCGAAGGGAAGCTGATTTCTGGGAATAACCAGCACTTTGTGAGGCAGAAGATTATGGTCCAGCATCTGTAGGTGCTCAGGCAAGCTCAGGAGGAAAAAATGAACCCCAGCATACTCTGGTCTCCTGTCTCCAGGGAAGACCCACCTTTGAACCAGCCAAGAGGTGAAGGCAAATCTTGGCCATACCAGGGTCAGCAACCAGCTTCAATTGGGCTGAAGAAATCAGCTCTGGCACTTCAGGGCTCCAAAGATGACTCTGAGAAAAGCCAACACTGTGGTGGACCCTGGTTGGAGGAAAGTCACAGCCACTTGCTTTCAAAAGACTGACTTCTCAGAAAATCCCACCTGGAGCCTTCCAGAGGACCCAAAACTGTATTCCAGGCAACTGCAGTGCCTGTGAGTACAGCAGGCCTTGAAGTGCTGCTGGAGCAGAGTGACAGAGTGAGACCTTGAGCCAGCTGCAGAAACAAAGCCCTGAGTGTCTCTGCGTTCCAGAAAGTGCAAGAAATGAGATACGTGTGAACATGCTCCACAAAGTTTGTCCTGGATCTCTGAAGAGAACACCTTATTAGAGCTGCTGGTAGCATTGCACCAGCCCAGAAGCAGTGTTTTTTTCACATGTCTCTTGAAAAGAAGGCCTTTCTAATTTTATTACAAAACATCCACTTGCATGGGAAAAGCTGAGCACATTTGGCACCCACTGCTATGAAGCTCCTTCATTTTATCCCTCTCATTAGTGAAAAGTGAGATCAGGAGCCCTTCCCTCTGCTTCCCACAGAGCTATGTCCTGGTGTAAAGCCACAGGCAGATTTCCTGGAACTTCTGTATATGGTTCAAGGCTGCATCCTGAGCCTTGCATGTGCATGGGGGTGTGCAAATGCATTCCTGTGAGCACACTTGGAACAGACCTAATTGTTATCCTCAGCAAGAACATGGCTGAGAGGATTTGCCTCTGTTTAGCCAAGTAGTGATTAACACCTGGTGAGAAGATCTAACATTATAACAATATCTCATTAGCATGTTTTGATGGACAATAACCTCTTCAAATACACATGAGAGAGAGAGGACCGGCTTTGGACGAGGCACACAGCATTTGTAAACTGGTCATCCCTGGATTTCACTCCTTAACCCTGCTCAGGGAGATGTAAAGGTCTATGAGCTGGTGTAGAATACTCACCAGAGTGTGGTGATGTGTGGAGCAAACTGCAGCACTTAGCTGTGCTTTTGTGTAGTATCACAGCTTCTCACTTCTTAGCTCTCCTGCCCAGTTTTGAGGGGCTATCAGTTGTAGCCCCTAAGGATCCTCTCCAGGCCTCATGTAGAAATGTGGTAATATATGCCTTCCATCCCAAAGAACCTAAATTAAAAGAGTAGAAAATAAGGCAGAAACAGTCAGATCATTATGGACAGCTTAAGCACTGTTAAGTTTTATACAGGAGACCCCCACAAATGCCTGGGCCACCGTCTGGATTCAGGGAACCACAGCTGGAGGTGAGGAGCACCAGGAATGAGGCAGCTAAAGGAGCTTTAGCAAAAGCAAAGGTCTAGGAATTTAAACTGGTGTAGCACCATCATTTTAGAGACTGCAAGGCACAATTTCTTCCCAAGCTGATTTCCTTTATGTGCACAAATTTACTTCATGGTCAGAGGCAACTGAGGCAGTAAGGTGCATTGTTAAATAAGTGGCCTCCAGGGGTGGAGTACCCTGACATAAAACAACTCCTGTTCTCCACTTCTTTCCACATCTGTCATCCCAAACAGCTAAACTGAAATGCTCTGTACCTTGGTCTTACCCCTAGTGATGCCAAAAGGGCACATGGAGCACATGCAGAGAATGCTGTGGGGTGGATGGTTCCTCTGGAGGTCACCTGGCACCACCCAGCTCTCACAGCAGAGCCTGCAGACACTCAAATCAACATGAACCGGCCTCAGAAGAGCCTGTAGAAAACAAGCCTCATCTCCTGATGACCTGAACTTTAAAAGTGGCTGTGGCAGAAGCTAGCCTGGATTGCATGTGTTGGACTCATTTCTAATCGGCCTTATCTTTTATACAAATGTGCTTTCAAGAACTACATGTTGTTATTATCTGTTGTCAGTGGGCATGAAGTCTTGGAAATCACAGTTTTAAGCCTTTTTTTCAAGGAGAACATTTCATCTTTTGCTTTAATGGGGAACTCCCTCCCAGTTTGGCCCAGTCTTTGTGCTGAGCTTTGGCAGTGCTTGGCTCAGCTCTGCAGCCCATGGCTTGCTGTGGAGTGAGGGGATCAGGGGAACAAGAAGCAAGGGTTAGGCAGGGTCTTAGCTTCTCCTTAGCCCAGACTGGCTTGGAGAATGGTGATCCTTTGGCTGGCTGTGGTACATTTGGCTCCCTCCCAACTCCAGCTGTCACACTGGGGATGGCATCTCCAAGGGGACCCCTGGGTCAGCAGCTTTATGTGGAGCTGCTCCTTGGACAAAGGGAGCCAAATGTCCCACAGTACTCAGGGCAATGAGGACAGCCCTGCCCAAGCCTTTGTTCCTTGCTAATTCTGCTGCTCTGGATTTGTGTGCTGCAACCCTGCCACTGGCACTTGGCCGGGGAGAAATATCTGCGTAAATGCGATTATGTGGGAGTGAGCGCCTGTGCGTCTCTGGCAGCCCAACCATGCCCATCCCGCTCTATTTCCAGGGCAAAGATGGCAGTGGGGAAAAAAATCCCAGCTTTCTGGAGTCCCATGCAGTGCTGTGTATCCCCAGCCCTAGGAGAAGCAGTAGGAAAGACTGTGTCACCACAAAGCTGCAGCCCAAACCTCGCCTTTTCCACGCCTGGCGTTGTGTGTGCTCTTTGACTCATTGTCACCATCACCCGGGCTGCACTGCTTGCTGGCAAGGAGAGGAACAAGAGCAGGCAATGTTTTACAGAGCATGGTGTCTGGCCATGGAAAAGCTGTGCAACATGACTCATTTTGTGTAAAGGACATGAAATTACAACTGCGTGCCACATGAGAGATGCTAGCTCAAATCAAAAAACATCCTCATCCAGGAAAGGGCATTCAAGCATGTGCTTAATTTAAGAACATACTTAATCAGGGCCTTTGGGCATGAAAGGGTAATGATTATTCTTGTGTTGCTGGGAAAATCCAACTGACATCCGGAAGATGTATTACTCGAGAAAATTTAGTGTTATTTCAGTGTCCTCGTTTAATCTTTCAATTTCCAAAAACGTAATTCTTTTAATTTGTCATTGCTATGAGTTCCTTCACAGCTGTTTTACACTCTATTGTTAATGCCAAGTGGAATCAGCAAACGCAATCTGGTTCAGATAATAAGTATGGAAGATCAATTCTGTCTTTTCTCCATCCCCATTAAACTTCCCAGCATCTAAGATCTGAGTGTGGCTTTGCAGGGACAGCTAACCACAGCAAAAAATCTCTGGTACACACTGTTTAATCATTTAAAATCAGCAAGGTCCCTGCCCAGAATTTTTTCAATGTATTTGAGCCCTTATTTTCTCTCTAAATTGCTGTGTACTGCTGCCTGCAGAGAAATGGTGGGATTCTAGGATGGATATGCCCATAAGTGTGCAAGGAGCCAAGGAGAGGTTCCCTGTCTCAGTGTGACCAGTGTAGATGGCAACTAATGTCTTTGTTTTCCTTAGAAAAACCACGTGGCACAGCTGCTCCAGACCAAACAGCTGGGAGAAGGCATCTCTGCTCTACCACATTTCAAGGTTTCGTACCCAAACCTTTCTGTCACTGCACAGAAGATGTCCCCTGAGCTGGCCTAGACTTCTCCTGCCCTAAGGACTCTGGATACCAGCTGGAATTTTCAAAAGGGCTGCAGGGATCTGGGATCTGGACATCCTACATATACCCTGTAGGAGATACTCTGCCTGCTGCCCTTGAGCATGGCCTCATTTTTTTAATTACTTGCTGTGAAGCAAAGATATTTAGGCACCTGTTTTACCAGAGATTCTCTGACCAAGAGATAAACAAGGGTTGTTATTGGCCCTAAGGTAAATTCTTGTTAATTTTATTGACCTTGGGTTAAATCCTGTTCATTCTCCTCAGGCAATTGCTCCCACTGAAACCAATATGAATGTTGTCACAAATAAAGCAGTTGGATTTTGGCCCCTTTGAGAAGATAGCAATCATAAATCCAGCAGCCAGCACAAATCCAGGTGCTAAACCAGGGATTTTCCTGGGGGAAAAACCACAATAAAGAGCCGCGGGATAGAACCAGGGAAATGGATGGGCATAAAGGAAAGGAAAATTCTAACTCAATTTCACTCTAATTATTATTAGGGTAGATGTTCAACTCAGCATCATTTAAACATGCCCTCAGCTTTGCCAATGCTTCCTGGTCTGACCTTGGTGATGATCCTTGAACACCCTGTCCTTCTCAAAGCTGTGGTTAAATATAATTTTGTGTGGCTTTGAGAGGCAAGATACACCAGTGAGTGCAAGTTATTGTAAGGATATTTTTAAAAGTGAATGATAGTGACAAAACATCTTGGTGGGAAACTGTGAAAACATGGTACTGTACACGTGACTAGAGGAGAAGGATTTTTTTCCAATTTTTTTCACCTCTTATTTTCCTCTTCCATTTTTTGAACAATATATCTCAATATCACTCCATGGATGTAGCACGAGACTGCACAGAAAGCATCTGAAGCCACTTTGTTTCTAGTTTTCTTTCATCCGTTTGGCATTATAAATAACCAGAGGATACTGCTTAATCCATAAAACAAAGTGACATCATAATTTATTAATACAGAGGACACAGTTCATTGCTGTTAAATGCCATAAAGAGCTGGAAATAGAGTTTCTCAGAAGGCACTGCCAGTGTGTGTCAGAGGAAATATTTCCTCGATGCTCTACCAGCATCTGCAAGATCCTCTCAGAGTACCTCAGCATTTTGGCCAATCCCAGCTGAACCGCTCTGCCACACCCAAAGGCGATTTTGGTGGGGGATTCTCCAGTCTCTGATGTCTTCTTTCCACCTGCCCCACTCCTCCCAGCGCTTTGCTCCTGCTGCCTGCTTCTGTGGAAAGGAAAAAAGCTGCAACAGCTCCGTGGTGGGGTCAGAGCTGCCTGGTCCATTTGAGCTTCTCTCTTTGGTGTCTGTGGGGCGGCAGCACAAACACCCGTGTCCTCAGGGTGTCCCTGTGCCAGCAGGGACACGGGAGCTGCACGCACGGAGCAGTGCCATGTATCAGGCTCTACAACTCGGCCCTGGGCCAGCAAAGCATTTAAGCACCTGTTTACTCCTAAGCTTTTGAGTAATTCCTCTGGCCTGAGCTAAGCACAAGCTTCCCACTGCCTCCTTGCTTCCCTTGGTTTTCTCTCGCAGGATTTGGGCACCGTGGCCTGGCTGAACTCAGGGCAGCTGGCAGAGCACTGCTCAGCACCCACCTCTTCTTTCTTCCTCCTCTTCACAGAGCCAGAATTCAGTCTCTGCAGACCCCAGTCCTGCTGGCACCTCCTTGGCTAAGCCCCTCCAGTGTCTGAGAGGACTCCCAGAGCTAGATTCAGCCACAGAGCAATTTCTGAGTATTTCATGAGAAATTCCACCACTTCTGTTGCCGTGCTGTCTCCAAGCACCAGCGCCACATATGGACAAAGTGGCCATATGTCCACAATAAGACATCCCTCTGTCTTTTAGGTAACATAGACAATCTTCCCAGTGTGGATAACTTGCAGCCCTGGAAACATGCTCAGCAGATGTTCGCTCCACACTCTGCCTGCCCAGAAGCACCAGTCCTCACTGCTGCTCCATCTGCCTCATCATCAAACTTTGTTAGCAACTTTTGGGCAGAGACAGGACCCTTTTTGGCTCCCCAGGACATTAACTAGTATTTTCATTTGTATTAATTTCGTCATTCCCCCCCTTTTTACGCACCTATTTAAGGTGTGGGATGAGCACGGTGCTGCATCCTAACCACAGGGGAGCCACAGTGCCATGAGCTCCTGCCTGCCTGCTCCTTGGCGAGGCAGATTGCCCTGCAGGCAGTGCGGAATTCCTGCTGTTCGCTGGTGCCCGAGCGCACCTGTGGAGCCGTGCGAGCGCATCCCGGTGCGCGCAGCCGGCGCCGGCTCGTTGGCAGTGCGCTACCCCCCTGGCATCCCCCCCTTCTCCGGGCTATATGTGGCATTTCGGAGCTCTGACAATCCGCTTCCAAATGTTTTCCATATTTGTTCAGCCTCTCCGATTCAAATACCAGCAACAACTCAGCCGGCACAAAGCGAAGCTTTTCGGGGGGCAGAAAACTCGCACCCCCGTCGGCGTGCGCGCACACACACGCGCCTGAAAGCCAAAAATCCGCCGGCATGGGAAAGGAGGAGAAGAAAGCCAGGCGCAGCACGTCCCCGAATAGCCAGAGCCAGACAGGGAAGGCACCCGGAGGGGAGAAAAGCACCGACTCGACGCAGGAGTCCGCGGTGAAGAAGAAGAAGCAGAAGAAAGCCAAGGGGGATCCCAAAAGTGGCCAGGAGGAGGAATCCCACACTTGTTGTGGCTGCCGCTTCCCGCTGCTGTTTGCGTTGCTGCAGCTGGCGTTAGGCACCTCTGTAACAGTGCTGGGCTTCCTTATGGCAGGCATCAGTTCCTCTCTGCTAGTCAGAGACACTCCATATTGGGCTGGGATAATTGTAAGCATAAAGTCTGTTTCTCCCTAAAGTGCCTTTGCCAGCATTAATGCAAGCTGCATGACGCTCCACTTTAGACTAACCAACTGCATGCACAACACCATTTGGGTTATGCTAACTATAAATATTCCTGGGATTAAGTGTCTGGCTGTACTTTCCCAAGGAAAACCGCTGCTGCAGAATAACAGAGCCTTTCGTATTTTTCCCTGCAATACCCAACAGACGTGAAATAAAATACAGGGTTGCTGCTCATTGGATGTATGTATTAGCTTGTGCTTTGCAGTGAACTCCTGCCTGGTGGTGCTGAAAAAATTGTTAATTTCTTGCACTGCCTACCCTCTTTGCCCACCAAACCATAACCATCAGGTTTTGGAAGTGAGAGCATAGCTCTGTAACTCATGACTTTGAGCTGGGCAGAGAGAGCAATGTCTGTCTCTGGAGCTTCCTTGCTGTGCTGTGCTGGAGAGCTGCTGGGATTTAACCCTCTTCCTGCTGCTGCTCCTGACTGCACGTGGCCATGGGAAGGGGATGGCATGGTGGAACTGGCAGGGACAGGGAGCCCTTCCCAAGGCCTGCTGGTGGCTCCTGCCAAGTCACTTTGGAGTGACACTCAGCCTGGCTGCGTGGGCTGGGGGAGCTGGGCAGAGAGAGCATCCTGCTG
This sequence comes from Catharus ustulatus, assembly GCF_009819885.2. Taxonomy (NCBI): domain Eukaryota; kingdom Metazoa; phylum Chordata; class Aves; order Passeriformes; family Turdidae; genus Catharus; species Catharus ustulatus. The sequence goes on along the minus strand of NC_046224.1, from coordinate 69,047,477 downwards.
GGTGTAAATCAGAGCTATCCCTGCTGGGGAAGCCTGGGTTGTTCCCCACCCCTGCAAAAGTGGGGACAGGGTGTGTGGTGACATCTGTGGTGTGACTCTGCTGGCTGTGGGCTTGGGGACCTGAGGTTTGCTTGTGGAGGAACAGGGTCAGTGATTATGAGCCTGGGATAGGCCATGGATATAATGGAGCATGCAGGCTTCTTCCTTAGGAAGCAAATTTCAGGAAAATATGTGCTGAAAATACGCCCTGATGTGTTAGTACAGTTCTGGGTGTTGCCAGGCTGTAAGAATTCCTAGCAAATAGATTTGTGTTTAGGTACTTAGAAGATTTCTCAAAGTGCTGAATAGCAATGGGAGCATCTTCTGTAAATGTAATTTGTTGCTAGAAGATTATCTGAGCATCTGAACTTGCTGGGGTTTGCTGTGTTAATCCTGCTAGGCATCCCTTCAAAGGGTGGAAGGAGCAGGGCCTGAGCTCCCAGAGGAAGAGCTCCTCTGACTCATCTCTTCATGTTTCTCCAAGAGTTTAGTGGTGTTTTGTGCAGCAGGAGCCTGTCCTTGCTTGGAAGAGGAATTTCCTCCTGGGAAGTTTTGGCTGTTACAAACCAGGGGGGAATATAGATGATAAAATAGCAATATGGGGCATGTTCACTCTTGCTATTCATTTTGAGGATTCTGGAGGTCAGATTATGTCTTTTCCAGACAGCACTGTTGCTATCAAAGGTTTGAAATAACTTTTTCACTAGAAAAAACTGGGGAAGGAGTGAGCTGGACTGAACTAATGTACAGCCAGGGATATGAGAAATGCCAGGAAGCAGCCCCTGGTCCGTGTGAATGTCATCAGTGCCCAAGCACCATTCATCTGTGACATCCACAAATGGCTGGCTTCCCTTGGGGAGGCCTGAAACCCCACCAAAGTCTCTGCTTTCTGAAAACAGAGCTCTAACCCCTGTTGTTTTTAGCAGCAGCTGCCAGCAGTAGTGACATTTAGATGCCCACATGAGGCAAAGCTCAGTCACTTCAGAGCTCCCGCCCCTGAAAATCAGGAATAATTCTCCATGTGTGTTCCTGAGCTAATTCCTCACTTGGAGCAGGACTCATCTTTCAGCTGTGGTTGGTGGTTATGTTCTGTACTCACCAGCCAGGGTAATCCCTGGGGGAACATTTCCTGGGGCTGTGGGAGGTTTGGTTCACGTTGCAGGGTGCCCTGGCTGTGGGGAGGAGCAGAGCGGGCTGTGGGTGCCCCATAGGGAAGGGTGACTGCACCTACACTCTGAGTCAGATGGTGACTCTCACCTGGGGGACTTGGTGACATGTTGAGTCACCAACACACTCGAGCGTGGTTTGATTCCTCCCTGGCTCAAATTGGCTTTTGGTGCCCCTCTGTTTAGCCTCAGGGTGATGACAGGGACTGGGCAGGCTCCTGGGCGACCACGCTGCTGTCCTGTACCCCCAGCCCAGAGCAGAAGTGAAGGAGGAATCTGGCAGCAGGTCAGGGGGAAGTGAAAAGGAAACTGGGGCTCGAAAGGAGAGGATGAAGTGGTGGGGCAGCCCCAGAGCTCCCAGCAGCAGAGCCTGAGTGGAGCATTGGCAGTGGTACCACAGCAGTAGGGGCAAAATGCGGGAGGTGCCACATGGTGCTGCATTTGCTTTGTTCCTGTGCTGTGGTATCTCCATGGAGGGACTTGGTGCCCTGGGACATCAGGTGGAGATGGCCAGAAGCTGCTGAGCTGGAAATTCCAGGTGTGCAGTCACAGAGTGCTGCTGGTGAGCTGAGGTGGAGACTGGTGTCTGGAGAGCTGGGGAAAACTGATCCATGAAGAGCCCTTGGCTAGGACCTGCGTGTAGCCACATGTCCTGTGGGCTGGTTTTTGGGCTGCATGGAAGGTGTTAGATAGGGGATGGATGACCCATGTGCTGCTCAAGAGCAAACCTCATAGCAGAAAGTGATTTCCCCAAAACTCATCTATTCACAGAGAAATGAGCAACAGGACAGAAAGATGTGGTGTAAAATACCAGAGCATATTTGTTTTAGTAGCATCCCACTCAAGTGCTCATTTTAAAGGAATACTTGATTAGCATTCTGAATCAAGAACTTTAAAAAAATCTATTATTGAGACCTTTTTAGCAACATTAGATATAATGAGGGAAGCTCATTCCTGGTGTTACTCCTTTGGAATTACACCAGGCTGGATTTGACCCCATGGCTGTTAATGCAGGATGACAGAAAAATGAAGGAAAATTACTAATGTGTTAAATAGACCCTGATTGATTGAAAGCTGTTTTTTTTTTTCTTCTTTGTTAGTGGCAAAATGGTGACACCATTCCTTGGTGAAAATCAAGTGCTTCAGTGCATTACCATGAATGGAAAGGAACTGTTTTTAGAGGAGCAGTCAGTGGAAAATGCTAGCGAGGAAAACCAGGCAAGGCAGTCTGAATTAAATGGGTTCAAAACCTGACTGTGTAGTTTGTGAGGCTGGAGCAGGCCAGGGATTGGGATCACCATCCTGGGGAATAAATGTAGCCAGTGATCCTCTGGCAGGGAGTGGAGGAGGGTTCCAAGCCTGCAGGGCTCCCTTCCCACAGCATCATCCCTTCCCTCCTGAGCCCCTGCAGAAGGAAACCATGCAGCTTGCATTGCACCAAGAGCCATGAAAACCAATTAAAACTCAGTTAAAACCAAAATGCATTTAGTCCCAAACGTGTGGGGCCATGGGTCAGAAACCAAAAGAAAATTTTATGGACAGAAACCATGGAGCCTAGGGGATTTACCACTTCTACTTCAGCTTCAGCAACTTAATCCCCATAAAAAGCCTCTCTCCCATTGCTAAGGACAGGCACATAAATGCAGTTGAAAGCAGTGAGGGCAGCATTTGTTTCACTTGCCTGGAGCCAGTTCCAGTGAAGATGACCAGGTCTGAAGCAGTTGTCTGTGAGACCTGTCCTGAGCTTCCCAAACTGCAGGCTGGACTCCCTGGCAGTCTTTTCCTTCTTGCTGCTTTGCAGGAGCTTGGACAAACTCTTCACAAATCCACTCATGAGTGCAGGGCTTTATTTCTTCCTGTGTCTTGCCACTGGCTTGGTGCATAGGTTTGGGCAAGTTACTTAACCTTGCTAAGACTTTGCTATTTCCCCTGCAAAGTGGGGTTAATAGTGGCCATCCGTCACCCCTTGCTTTGAGATCCTGGGATGAAAAGTGTTGCAGAGACAGTAGATATGAATGGTGTCCTTTTCATTCTTTTTCATTAGCTTGTGGCCTTTTGACACCCAGAAGAAGTAACGATGTATTTCTCCTTGAAAAACCTACTTTGGATTATTTCCACTGCAATCAAAAGTGGAGAGTATCAGAGTTTTCTTGGGCAAGTTCCCTTTTCAGCCCTGTTTTGCAGACTCAGGGAGTTAAGAAAGTTACAGAAGTGCTCATCAGAAATCATTATCTAGGGTGTTTATTATTTCTGCCAGGAAGTTATTTTAAAGGTATATGTATAGATGTTCATAATTAGGACTTCTATAAACATTTAAAAAAATCTGATTCACGAGCAGCTCGAGGCAGCAACTGTGGCTCCAGCTGATTTTATTGCAAAAAGCACCCCAAAAAATCTGCCTTGGGCTGAGCCCCCAGCCCAGAAGCTCTGACATTTCTCCTTGCTCCAGCCCTTCTCCATCTCCCCAGGTGCTTCCCCAGGCCAGAGGGTCCCTGATCTTTACTCAAGGGGTGGCTGTGGCTTGTGGCTTTTTGGCATCAGCGCTCAAGCATTGGCTTCTCTACCCTGGTGGAGGTGAGGCTGATGTGGGGCTGTGTGGTGCAAAAAGCAGGCAGACTTTTAGCTGAAAAAGCAGCTTAGTCGACCTTCATTTACCTGGAGTCAGAAATGCTTATGTCTCGATAACTTTTGCTTGTTTTTAACTAAACTGTTTTCAATTTCTAACAGAAAGGTGGCTCTTAAAACCTGATGCCATCTAAGTAGCCATCAAAAAGCCATGCAGGCATCCATATTTTCTTGGTACAGGCTAGCATCAATTAGCCATGGGCAAACATCAAACAGTTTGAAGGAGGACTGCCTTGAGGAAGAGGTCAGTGCTTGTTTAGAGCTGTGTGTAGCACCAGAGCAGGATTCTTCAGAACCCTCTGCCATTAAATCTCATCCTCTGATTAACTGAAATCCACACTTTCCTTTTGCTCAGGTGTAGAGTGGAAAACTTGGATGGGGAGAAATGTTCAAACATTCTGAAGGAATGATTTGAGAAGGGAACTGCACACCTGAGGTGTGTCTGATACCTGTGTCTGAATCCTGGAGCCCTCTGTGGCTTAGCCTACAGTTCAGCTGCAGAATTCCTGGCTGGAATTTTTGCAAAAAGCCTAGGTAATATTTGGAGAGGGATATCAAACAGGTTTCCCCAGCCTGGGTCACAGGCACACCCCAAACCATGAGTGGTGTTCATGAGTACTCTCATCCATGCTGCACTTGTCAGGCTGAAAATCACTGCTGGCTCTGGGAACTCTGAATCTTATTTTATTTTTTTGATCCCTCAGGCATTTGTTCAGCCAGGACTGTATTTCTGGCTTAACAGCAGCAATGGACTGCTGCTGCATGTCCTGGCTGTGTAAGTGATTGTAGCCTTTGCTGGGGGAATTAAATCTTACCTTAGCACAAGTGATGAGCAACTGACCTAAACAGCAAAGATCATTATGGAAAAAATAGCATTTCATTTGATTGTGGATGCTCTTGCAGAGTTTTGATGACTTTACAGGATTTATGAGAAAGCTGTGGGTTTGCCAGGGGCTGTTACTGCATGGCTTGAAGGGGCCTGTGGTAAAGATATCATTATTTTATTCTGTAGGTGGCAGGGATGGGCAATTATTGTGGGGTTTATGGCTGCTAAAATAGTGATTTCCTAGATGATGATGGCCTTTGCCTCCAACCACAGTCTACATGTTTGTCATTATTATTATTATAGATATTATTTCTGGAAGTAACTTATATGCAACTAAACTGTCCTCAAATTTAACAAGAAGTCTATAAGGGGTGAAAAAAAATTCGGGCACAGTACCTCTGTGTTGCAGACTGGCCTCTTTCTTTCATGTGACAGTGAGACCCAGGCTGACCTGAGGCTGATGAAAGCTGGCAGTGAAAGCTGCCTGCAGCACCCACTTTCATCACAGCTTCCTCCAACCTCATAAAGCAAATGAACTTCAGTGCTCTACACACGTAGAGATGTCTGGCACCAGAGGTGAGCCAGGTTTATGATGGCAAAGCCAAGAGGGACAGGTTCTTTCCTGCAGCAAAATCACTCTCCAGTGGGAGTGTTAGGTTTGGTGGATGAAGTGGATTCTCCAAAGGTGTAGAGAGGAGCTAAACCTTGCTGTGTCTGATAAGCTGGGAGAACCATCAAGCCAAGTATCACCTGTGAGGGAGAGCCAGAAACTCCAGAGTTAGCTGCAAGAGATCATTCTTTATCTGTGTCCCTAAAAACAAAAGATTCCCATTGCCTCCAAGTGAGCAACTACAAAATACCTTCCCCACGATGGAAATTATGGAGCAGCAATTATTAACAGCAATTTTCCTCCTGAAGTTTGAGTTTGAATTCTTACTAAATAGGAAGAGTCCTCCTGTGGGCCTCAGCAGTGTGCTGTGTGCTGCGTGGCATTGCAAGCTGTACCTGGGAGAGATTCTGTCCTGCAGTGTGTTTGCTTTCTGCCCCTAAAAACTGTGGCAGGAGGTTCTCACTAAGCCAAATGGAAAGAGCTATACTGTGTCTTTGTGAGTATTTGCAGCCTTGTGATGTGGCACAGAGCCGAGATGCTCCTTAGGGCCAGGTTTTTGTCTCCTGCCTTCATTTCTTGGTGGATGTTCCCAACCCTCCTGCTTTACCAGCCAAGTTTTTCAAGATGCTCTGAGTAGGAGGTAGCTCGCCAGAGAAAGCCACCTATTCTACATTTGGCCTAAAAATTGTAGCAATAACAAAAGGAAAACCAGTTTCACAAGCATACAAGGGAGAGATGGAGACAGATTAGAGCAATCTGTGGTTTTGAAATCTGTCGGAATAAAGCAAACCACATGAATATGTCAGCGTGCAAAGATAATGAGTGCGAACCACAGCGGAAATTTGTGCCCTACGTGTTCGTATTTCCCCTAATTACACACAACCTTCCTCATCCCTGCCACGTGGTGTCCTTGTGCTCCTTGTACACCTTGTGCTGAATCCTTGCAGATTGGGATAACATGGCAACAAGTTCCCGCTCTCTTTGGGGTGGGAGCAAGCTGGAAAATTTCTCCTCCTATTTTCAGTATGGCTTTAAGAAAGAATAATTCTTAAATCACTTTTCAGCCCTGAGGTGTTCCTGTCCAATGGGAGGAATGTCTACTGCTTCCCCCAAAATTATTAAAAATTTTGTACAGCCTAAATATTTAAGTTCTTCAGCTAATGTTAGTAAATAGCTGTTCTCTTGGGTTGTGAACTGAGGGGATTTCACAGGGTACGCCTTGAGCAAAATGAAATCTTTACCTTTTCTAAATGCTTCTGTATCACATTTGGGTCTTTTTCTAGGCAGCGCTTCCCAAAATTAAATTCTTCCCTTGGATAACCTTTCACGTCACTACCTATTCAGCAAGGGGTGTGTTAGTCCATATGGAAATTTTGAGGTAGGATCTTGAAATAAACTCGAGTTGAAATATGCACAGAAATGCAAATTCCTGGATTTCTGGATAACAGTTGACCAGAGCTGATCTAAGTAAGTTCTGTCCTGCAGGTCTCAGAGAATCTGTTTTATTTGTGTAACAAATGCACATCGATTGGTGGCAAGCACGTGCTGAAGTGGATTCAATTGCATTTTATGTTGTGTGCTCAGTCAATAAGCCATGGGAAATGTGTGCTTCACACTGGGATGCGGCAGTGGCTGTTGCAGCACCAGGATGCAGGATTACCTAATGCTGCTTAGCAATCAGCATCAGCAGCACCTGTAACATGCCTGCAGCTGTTATAGTTACTTAGAGGCTCCTAAAAAATACTTACCAGTGGGTTTTTATAGTTATTCTGTTACACTTCACAGGTGTAATTCAAAGCTGATCTATTAATAATGTATAAAATAGCAGCACAAAGCTGTTTTCTATATAAACGTCCCACGCTTTGGTTTCCTCCAAGGAGTGAATTTACCTTTAAAGAGCTGAAATGTTAAACATATGTGGGTCATAATTCTCAGCCACGTTATTTTTTACTGCCACTTAGAAAAACACACATCTCTGGTTTAAAAAGAAAAAAAAAAAGTTACTATATTGTTACAAAAACAAAAAACCAACAACTTAAGCTTTCTGAAATATCCTGGCCAAGACTTGCCGGCATCCTGACCCAGTGTAATCCTTTATAAATACCTCTCTACAAATGTGCCTCTTCAAGTGTCCCTGAGTATATTATTTAAATCCCAGAGGACCTTTAGAAAGCATGTGGAGGAATGGAGCTCCTTTTAACTGATAGCCCTTTGTACGGGAATCTTTCTGAAGAGGGAGTTCTGATCCTGCCGCGTGTGAAGCCAGCAGGAGTTTTGCAAAAGCTGTCCAAGGCACTTGATGGCAGAGGGAAAATTCCAGCATTGGAGATGAATGCAGCTCTGTGGCCTTCTGTGGTTAAATGGGAGGGGAAGGAGGCAGTGGGAACAGTCCCATGATGTCTCATGGCAGTCACCTGGAGGCAAATCTGGCTCTCAGTCCACGCAAGTGTAAATGCCCACCAGTGTAGTTGAAGCAAAGAAAATTTGATTTGTTGCTCATAACAAGATCCTTCAGCACCAGATCCTGAAAATACTTAGGTCCAGCTTTGATGTGAGGAGCCCCTGTGATTTGTCATGAATTTGGGAATTTGGGGATATGATGTTAAGCAGTGTGTGTAAGCTTTTTTTTTTTTTTTAGTTCTTGCTGCAGGTTTTCTCCTTCAGCCATTACAGTCACTTCTGGGAGTTTATTATGTGGATATCCTCAGCAATAGGATCTCTTAAGATCTAAGTTTTATGGGCATGTTAATTGAATTAAAAGATTAATATGCAGTGCAAGGGACCAAGGACACAGGCAATTAATCCTGAGAAATAAAACATGGTTGAGTCACACAGAAGCACTACAGGGCAAAAAAAACCCCAGCACTGAAGGACCTTTGACGAGAAAGGTTGTTTTTTCCCCAGACAACCCTGTCAGCTATGGCTGTCAACAATAAAAAGAAAGAAACAAATAAATTGGAGGCCGTGTGTAAGTCACAGGACCAGAATATAAATACACATGACATGAAAAGGAGTAAATAATACTGACGCATTCTTTAGAAATGTTCTCGGGCGGTTCTTCCTATTCATGTCCCACTGAAATGACATGAAATAAAACTTCATGGGTAAAAGTGTTACTAATGGCCCAGGTGCTTGAGGGACATGGCTCTGAGTGTGTTGGGAGGCACTTCTCCTTTGCAGGGCTGCACCAGCAATTCAGATGCAAAAAGTTTGATGCTTTCTGCAACAGATCATAAAAGAACATGTTTATCCATTGCTGTCCAAAAGGACAGCTGGACATCTTTTACTGCAGGTCAAGCTCCCTGTGGAGCTGGAAATCTGGATGTGAGCAGCACTTGCAGGGCATGCAGGTGGGGATGGGGCTGTGATGGAGCCCCACACTCCTGCAGGCATCTCCATGGCATAGCCCCACCTTGGCAAAGGCAGCTCACATGTGGCTCTGGCCAAAGAGGGCAAACCCCACTGCTCCAGGAAAGTAGAAAGCCTCAAATTAAGGACAACTCTTCCAAACTTCAGAAGGAAAATGGACAGGGTAAAAAAAAAAATAAATAGAATCTTGCTGTAGTCACTGAGAATTTAATAGCTGTCATCTATAACCAAGATGCTCCTAGCAGGGAGGCAAAACTTGCTGCTGGCCCTGATTGTAGAGAGGACCTCTGAAAGGACAGTGCCTGATCCCATCCAAAGTCCCCACTAAGGCTTATCACACCTAAAATGGCTTTTAAAGGTGTGATTTGTGATTTAAAAACACGTGCATGCCATCAACTCCCCTGTTTTTCCAAGGCAGCTCAAACAGGCACAGATTCCTCCAAACACAGCTCCAGCTACCAGCAACCTCTCTCATGCCCACATCCACAGAGTACCTGGTGTCTGGGTACCCAACTCCTTTATCCACTGCCAAAAACCATCAGTCTGCTGCTCCTAAGCCCTCCTGGGAGGTTTGCTCACTGATCTTCCAAAAACTGGGAGAGAAGGGCCCTTGACTGGAGTGCTTAGCACAGTGTGGGGACACACTGTGTTTTCTAAACACAAAGAAGCAAATCACATTTATTGGGCTGGTTCCTCAGAGCAGGATCTCCTCTTCTTACCTGGAAAATGCCAGCCTGTGAGCTGACCTGCTCCTACAGATAAATCCAGAATTAATGATAAAGACAGCTAAATGAATAAACAAGTGTGCCAATAGTTTTCCATTACTTTTAACCTTCAGCAATTACTGCCAAAGGGTTAAAACACAGTTCCAGATTGCAGGGGAGATGGATATTTTCTTTACTAAGGTGTCCACTCCAGAAGAGGGTGAAAACCTCTGCAATATACTCTGCTGCTTCTTACCCCGTGGCAGCCATGGTTTAATGATTTAAAACTTGCATGGGTGACAGAAAATCCCTGTCAGCACGCAGATCCACATAGGATGGTGCTCTTTGGGATTGCAAGCCAAATTTCAGAAGCTTTCTGCTCTTTTTTGATGGTTGTACGGGCAAAAACTCACCACACATCCTGGGGGCTGTTGCTGTGCTGTGTATTTGATGACTTTGCTTCCACACTGCTTCTTGAGTTATGGTCCTGCAAACACAGAAATATGTCTTGGCTTGGGGGGGAAAAAAAAATTGTGTTTTGTAGGGTTTTTTTAACCTTGACACATTTTACATCTCTTCCCTTGCAGGTCTGTGTGGTGGCCTTAGTGGGATTTGTTCTGCTTTGTATTTCGTACCAACCCGACGAGAAGACATGTGCACAGTTCACAGTGAAGGTACCTTCACATTTCTTAAATTTTTTTTGGTTGTTGTTGTTGTTTTTGTTCGGTTTTGTTTTTGTTTTTTGCTTTTTTTGCTTCTCATGTCATTAAATATAATCAGAAAAGCTGCTATAAGAGAGATTTTTAAGACCGCAGGAAAAGAAGTGAAAATACAACTGAAATGCAGGAATGGTTTTCTCTAATAACACTTCAAATCAGAACAAGATACTATTTTATTCACCACGTTTTAGGAACATATACAAAGCTGGAACAATCTGGGAAGAGTTCAGAGATTTTAAGCAGATTAAGTGGAGATAGTGAGCAAGATAAGAAGTAGAGTGGCATAAAATGAGCCCACTTAAACTAAGTTTTAATATTTAATGGGAAAGTACTGGGAAAGCATGGGGACATGCATTCTCCCACAGAGCAAATTCCCATCTGAGCACTGCAGGAACTGCACCATACCCCACCTTTGTCTCCAAAACTGCTTTGCTGACACTGGTGAGCAACTAGAAGAGCAATGCTTGTTTTTAACACCATTTTTCCTGGGCTATTTTTCCTTATTATTGTAGTTTTCAGGGCTCTTAATATTTTGCAGACACATAATAACAGAAAAATACCGACGCAAGCAGCACAAAATAACAGTGATTATTAACTGGAAAAAGGAAACAAAATGCAAGGAGCAGCTTTTCAAACCCTGGCATCCATCCTCCCTTAGAAATTAGACCCTGGTGTGTCTTTTGTGTCTTTCTCGAGCTTCTCCCGTACTTAAGGAAAGAAAGGGAGAAGAACAATTGTGCCTGCCCTGTGGCTGCCTCTACATTGTCCCCCCTGTCACCTCTCTGCCCCCAAGGAAGGTTACTGGGATGGGCGGGGGCTGCCACGCCAGGCTTTTTATTGCCTGAATTTAAATTCAATTAAACTCCATTAAATTGAGTTTGGCATCCAGGCAGGAAGGGAGTCATCCATCCCTCCTGTTGGGAATGTCTCTGCTACCCACCCTGACGGTAAGGAATGTGTTCCCTGTAGGAAAATAGACATTTTGGAATTGCTCCCGAGGTGATGTAAAACGGGCCATTCCTTGTCACCCGGCAGAATTAGAGCTTAAATCTCCCTGGTTCACTCAATAGCCCATGGACTGCTTACCCAAGGCACCCTCCTCCCCAAAATCCCCCTTCCCACATTTTCTAGAGCAGCATCCCACAGAACTCAGTCATTCCGAGGTTGTTCACCTCTCCTGTCTCACGTCCCTGCTGGGAGCTGTTATCCCACAGTTTGGGATAACAGGACAAATGACTTCTGTCTGCAGGGCTCATACCTATTTTAACAAAGTAGGAGTTAAAACTCTCCTCCAGGGCTTTGATCACACAGGACTCATCTACATCTCCAGTATCACTTCTCAAATCTTTGAATTTCACTTAAAGGCTGTCTCTGAACTAAAAATGAGCATTAGCTATGACAAGGCTGAGGATGCAAGATTGCAGTCATGAGACAGATTGTTCAGAGGGTTGTTCTTTTCTCCTTGAGGGCCTGATGCTTCATCAAGCGCTGCAGTTGGGTTCAGCCCAATCTGCTCCTTACGGGGTCTGCCCTCACACTGGAGGCTGGTTCCCATCAGCCAAGCATCATCCTACAGGAAAATCTTGGCTGAACTTCCCTGGAGTGGATTAAAGTCCCTTGCCCAAGGATCACAGTGAGAGGACCACACACACACACAGAGACCTGGATTTGGGTGAACCCCCAAGGTGACACTGACCACTGCGAGCGACTCCCTCGGGGTGGAAAACAGGAGACCTGTGCAGTCCTCTCTGCCTTCCTCCCTCTTGGCAGTTGCTTCTCTCATTTCACACTTGCACGAGCCCTGGATCCTGTGAAAGAAGGAGGTGTGAGAGCTGCTTTCGGCAGACGTCCCTTCCCGAGGCTGCTGTGGGTACCCGCAGCACGCCATGTGTCCCTGAGAAAGGGAGGGTGCCTGTGCCCTTCAGAGGGACAGCAACAGACAGTGCCACACAGGACAATTTGAGCCATCCTGTGGGCTTCCTGGGCTCTGTGTGACATCTGACAGATCTCTCCCTGTGGTCCTGCTCTGGGGCAGTGACACCCTCTGCTCCCACATGCCCAGCCCATGCCGTGACACACCACGGTTCATATTCCTGCAAACCCCTCTGCTTTCACCTCTGACAACTATGAGGAGCCTTTTCCATGAGGAACTTCATCTACCTTCCTGTTACTTATTTCATTTTAGTCACGAAGGAAAATGATTGCCAGTAAATATTGCTAAAATGTCTCTTCCTCATGGGGAACACGAAGGAGGATGAGCTGCCATGCTCTGACCTCATCGTACACTGTCTCTCCCCACTTCCCTTTTCGCCTTCTATTTAAGCATCAATTGCAATGCCTATCTCTCTGAAGCTGTTAAAAAACAGTTTTCCAGAGGCAAGTCCTGGTTCCTGGGCAGAGCCCACCACGCAATTGCATTCGTGATGCTGAAGTTGCCTCCAGGTCTGGCATGTGATTAATCTGCTGATAGAATCTCAGCACTCACTTGTGCTCCCTCAGAGGCAGTGTTTGCATTGGCTCACCTTTAATATTTGGAAACGTGTTCAGTTTCAGCAGCTCGCAGAGAGATTCCTCTGCAAACATCTTGTGAGAATAATAAGCTTTTTGGAAATTGCCCTGTGTCCCCCATGCATCTCCCTTCTCCTCCAAGGATTATCAAAAGAGCTGCCTGTGTTTTCAGATTCTGAGACTTCCTTCCCTTTAGGAACACAACAGACAAATTCTCCCTTACAGTACCTGGAGCATAGATTAGGCTGTTGTGTCCTTTGGATAGAAGTTGGCAGCTAAATAAAATACCTACCAAGGGACAATCAAGCACATGGTCTTGGCTTAGTTTCTCATCTATTAGGAAAGCCTGATTCTGTCTTCTACTGGGCTGAATCCAGGGACTTCCACCAGCACCTCTAGATCACAGAACAACCAAAGTTTGTCCATTTTCTGTTTTTCCCATCGAACACATTCACACCCTCCTTGAAAACAATGCCATTGGCTTTTGAATTACCACATCTTGGTTTGGAGGGAGTCCATCAGTCAGCAGCACTCCATCTTTTGTATGATTCACATGAGGAGGTCGCCCCATTTTCCAGCTTCACCTTTCCCATGGACCCTTCCCTTGAAAGCTGTGAGGACAAAGTAATTGTGTTTAGTAAGAGCCACCCTCATTTTGAAGCTTCCCTTGGTTCAAGGCCATGGGGGAAGTCATTAAATTTAATAGCAGCCAAGTCTTGGAGACTCAGATCTTTCAGTAAGAATTTGGTGATATGAGGGGGAGACGCAGTGCTTCAGGACCTGCAATAATCCCAAATATTTTTTTCCAAGCTGGCAACCAAACAGAAGATTGATTCACACTGTAGATATAAGACAAATACACCAGGAGTGTGAATTTTATCAAGACATCCATACTTGGAGTTTCAAGGTCATAAAAAAATGCTTTTATATTGATATTTTGCTTGCAGTATTGAGGTTAAGAGAGAAGAGAGAGAGAAGCTGCTGTTTAAAATAACAGATTCCCAACCATGCCATGTGTCTGACAGATAAGATGCCAAGGAAAATAAATATTTTTACAGTGCTGAATGGAACCAAAAACCACAATTTTGGCTAAACACAGAACATGATTTTAATGTACATTCACACATATTTTGCATGCAGCACAGCAACTGCCAGTTCCAGCTATCAAAAGCAAAGGGAAGTCCATATGTGCTGGTATCCAAAGCTCTCAGGTGAATCCTGGAGTGTCAGAGGCTCTAACTTGCTGCCAGTTTCCATGTGTTTGCGGGGGTCGACTCTGCAGAGCTACCCTTGATAAAAGCCAAGCTATTTTTAAGCTGCCTCTGCTGTGAGGAGCAGTGGAGGTACCCTTGTCCTTCTCACACTGCAGCACTGGGGGAAGAGAGGTGTTTGCTGCCCTTTCATGCCTGTGGAAGAGTTCCTCGTGTTATGGGACAGGTTTTGGCAGCAGACATGCTTTTTTGTGATCTGCATTCCCATTCCACAGTGGGACCTGGGAAGCAAACAAGCTGGCTGCATCCACAGGGCCATGAGTGGGAGATCAGCCACCCCACTGCCTGATTTGCAAGTATAAATCAGATTTTTTGGACATGCAAACTGAGAATAACACATGAGCAAAGTCTCAAAAACACCTACAGCTCAGCACAGCCTGGGGTAAGATGACAGCCCAAGGCTCAGGCTGCTCAGCTCTGCTTCCAGGCACTAATTCGTCCCAGCTGATGACCCTGACTCCTGTCAATGCAGGTAGGACTGGAGTGGAAAATGCCCCCTCCCTCTCTATAAAGCTTCTTGATGTACAGACACACCAGTTCCTTGGAGCTCTCCCCAAGCCACAAAACTCCAAGGCAATGCTCATATAAGACATGCAAGGCAAGTTCTTGAGATGACCTGCTGAACTTTCCATCATAAGGAGCCTTGCAGTTGTTGAAGCACCCAAACTCCAGACAGTGCATTGCGGGTATGCATTCCTGCAAAGCACACGTGCTGCATTCCTTGGGTGTTCCTCAGCCTCCATGACGCTGGAAAAAGGGGTTTTACTATGGAAGGGGGTTCACAGCTGGTCTGTGATCCAGAGAGGGTTAATGAATAAGGTTTAATTCTGAAAGGAATCTTATCAAGGCCGTTGGCCTGGAGACCAAGAAGAGAAGAAGGAGAAGGAGATAAGCAAGAAGAAACCTGCAGCTGAGAAAAGTATTTTTAGAAAAGTTTTGTGAAAAACAGAGGTGGAGATGGTTCTACACCAATGAATGATCTATTGTAACCGATGAGTAAAGTATAAACTTTGTAGAGGGTATAAAAGACAGCATGCTGTTGTAATAAAGGCATATTAGCCCTCTGAAATGTAGCGTGTCTATTTGTGTGTTGCATCCACCCCAACAGCGACATTTTACTTTTTTTTCTTTTTTTTCCCTTTTCTTTCAGCTGCTCTATTTTCTCCTGAGTGCCCTGGCTCTGGTTGCCTGCGTTTTGGCAGTGGCTTTTGCTGCACACCACTACTTGCAGCTGACCAAGTTCACCTGTGACACCTTTGGGGAATCCTGCCAGTGCAAACTGGACCCCGCGGACCCCCTCAGCCGCACCTTCGTGTACCAGGACACGGCTGACTGTGGCAGCCTGACCAGCATGCTCAGCCTGTACCTCCTTCTGCAGATGGCTCTGAACCTGGTGGCAGCCCTGGTGTGCCTCCTGATGTGCTTTGTGGTGTGGAAGCACCGGTACCAGGTTTTCTATGTGGGCGTTCGCTTCCAGCCTCTCACGGCCGCCCAAGGCGCCGGGCAGCAAGTGTAGGGTCTGGGCTGGCAGGGGATTGTGGCCAGGAATGGGGACTGCCACCACAGGCAGCACGGAGGGATGGGCTCTTGGAAGGTGTTGGATGAGGAACAACGCTCACACAGCTTTAATGAGAATATCTTTCAATCATTTCAGGAGCATTTTGTACGGCTGCTCTTGAGAAAATGCCTCTTGTGAGATGAGCTAGAGGTCACAGAGTCCTAAAGATGCAGCTGTACAAATGCTCCCCGGAGAGCATCTTTAATAGCCAAAGATAAAATCTTTGGGAACTCATCTGCAGGGCTACAGCCATTACAAAACAGGGTCCATTTCCCTCTTGCCTTCAGAGAAGCTATGCCAATTTCTACCAGATAAGGGTCTGATCCAAACTGCTTAATTATATCAGTGGGAACATGCTTTGGGAATATATCATGTCTTGGTAATCTAGGTGTAATCCACACTAACCTGATGGGAATTTAACATTTAGGAAAGTAATGAGGGAGGTCAGGACCTCTTCCAATGCAGATTGAGACCAAAGTGAATATATTGATGGCTGCCATATAAAATATACATATAACATTTCAGAGTGATTAATGATACAGGCTACCTAACCCAATTACTAATAAACAACAAATATGTTCACTGAAGGTTCTTTGGTGGGCCCTGCTTGAGACCTCACGGAGATTTCTGATGTTTGAGAGACAAGATCAGTTTAAGGAACTTTGATTTGCACTCCTAAGGTAGAGGAACCCTAAATCACTAGTCACGTTGAAAACTATGTCCACATTGCTCTAATTGCAGGTTGACAAACCCGGATTTTAGCCAGTTCCACCAATTATACTCCAAGCACAAAAGGCCAAATGCATTTTTGGTGTAACTCCTCTGAAGACAATCAGCCTTACACACCAGCAGTGGAGTTGGGCCAACAGCCCTGAAAGATATATCCCTGCAACAATGAATGTTTTTAAAATGGGGTGGAGGGAGGGAAGCAAGAAGAGACTGCCAGTCTCCCAAAGACACCTTTGATAATGATGAGGGCAACAGAATAATGATTTCTTAATGAGGATGGAAAAACAAAGCATATTCAAGCAGTGCTTTTTTCACCCTGAATGTGCAGCTCTAGAAGTGCTTTACATCTTACTAGCCCTATACCAAGACAACTACTTTGGTTTGCCCCTTGAACTGCCATTTCCACTTGCACAGCATGGACATCTAAATTTAGGAGCAATTCCTAATTGGCAGCATTTGGCACTGCCTGCTGATCCATATCTGTGCAGGAGCAAGCCACTGGTGCTCACACCCTGCCATGATGAGGGATTTCCCGATCCCAGCCAGAACAAGGATGTCTCTGAGGTGGGGTGGAGCAATCACGTGCCAGAAAAATTGTGCCATAATCATTAGATAGGAGGAAGCAAATGAAATTTATATAAGGCTTCAAAGAAAAAAGAACAAACAAACCACTCAACTTTCTGCAGCAAAAATAGTCATCAAAAAGTCAAAACCCCAGACTGGCTAAAACCTAGTTGTCTAAGGGGCTCTAATCCTACCAAAAATCCTGTCTTCCATATGGTGATCACACATCATCCAGGGGCTAGACCATCAAGCCTCTCCTGTGGCCCACCTAGAACACTGCTGGGTATAGGGGCTGCAGTTTTAGTCATGGAAAGTGCTCTGGAGTAGACAGAGCATCACCAATGTGCTCTCTGCCAAGCCACAAAGCAAGGAGCTGCATAACATGAGGGGTTTTGAGATCTGCTTCCAAATGATCTTTTTTATTTCTCCTAAAAGTAACAACCACTCGTCAGTCTGGCTGCAGAGCACATTAGAAAAGGTGCCCATGTCACCACCCATCCAAAGTCCTCAGTTTGCCTCCCAGGCACTGCTGGGGCAAGCTGAGACAGGAGAGGAGTGGGATGGGGGGCTGGTGATGTCAGACTCATCCTTGGGACCATCCCTGTGGATCCAGCAGCAACCAGCCCATCTGCCATGGCTCTGGTGCTCACAGACCTGTGCCAGGGCCCTCCTGCCTGGAGATGGGTGCACAGGGGGGCCTCTCACCTTGTGGTGTGCTCAGGTTTGTCCCCTATCCCACACTTCTGTGGAAGCTCAGGGATGTACTATCCTCCTATCTGCTCAGCCCTCCATGCACCTGCAGCCAAAAATGTGGGATCTTCTTTCCACACAAAAGATAGCAAGAAGCAGGAAAGGGATCAAAGTTAGTCTGAATGACAGCTGAGCTTTGGGGCCCACTCCCACCCTCATCACTGCACCATGGCTGGCACAGCAAGAGGAAGGCTCTGCTGGCAGAGCAGGGCACGCTTCCCTGCCATCCCATCCCATCCCATCCCATCCCATCCCATCCCATCCCATCCCATCCCATCCCATCCCATCCCATCCCATCCCATCCCATCCCAAACATCCCTGCTGTTCAGGACATAGCTTGGTGTGCACACTCCAGCCCTGGCCCAGCAGCATTCCCACCAGAGCTGCCCTTTGTCTCCTTAATCCTCTGACCTGTGCCTCCCCCACACATTTTGACTCACTGTCTCCCAGCACCTGCCAGGTGCTGAGCTCCCAGAGGCTGTGGCATGGGGCTGGGCTGGCCATGCCTGGCCTCTGCCTGCTCACCCCTGGGCTGAGATTTGCTGGGGCTGCTCTGGAGCGCGGCAGACGCAGCGGGGATGATCACAGAGCTGCTGTAAATGCCTTTGGCAGGCAGGAGAAGAGAGGTCTGGATAACAGAGCCTGCTCCTCTTAACAAGCTGTGCACCTCCATATCAGCTCACCCTCCACTTCCAGCCACGAATCCCATTTGCTAATCAGCACCATGCAGCTTAACCCTTTGCTCTGGAAGAAAGCAATATTCATCTTGTATTCTGTTGGTGGTTTATATGCTTAATGAATAAATATGGGGCATTTCCATCTAGCAAAGATGAACTTCTATATTTCCTTTTTGTGTATCTCAAGAGCATAAAACTAGGACAGAAGAGATGGAGAAAAAGACACAGAAGGTTTAAAAGGGACTGGTTTCCCCCCAGGTATGGTTTTACAATGTGTGTTTTGTTTGGATTAAGAACCTGGGGAAGTATTAATTAAAGGATTTTCACCTACCACAGCATATTCAGACACCTCCAGCCTTTTCCCAGTGTCAGAGGCAATGTGGATTGCACCAGGAAAAAAGCTGGGACTAAAAGGCTTGGAAAGGACAGAGGTATTGAAGAAGAAAACAATTTTTTATAAACCTGGGAAATTTATCTTCCAGTGAATTCCTCTGAAAGGGGTAGGATTGAACCTCTATGGACACACAGAATTTGCGGAGAGCTCCATGTAATTTACTCTCACAACCCAGGTGTGATTCTCATTTGCACTCTGGCCACTTTACACTGTTTTCCCAGTGTAAAGGGGTTGTAAAGATGGCATCAATCATCTTTACACCTACTTTATGGCCATTTTACACAGCTAAAAGGGCCCTTTGTGTAAATGAGAAATCAAGCCCTAGAGAATTTAATAGAGAGGAGATCCTTTCTATAGACTGTGCTAGACCCTCTAATAGGGTCTATTACTGGGATATAACTCTCCACTGGATTTTATAGCTTGCCTTAGAGATCATCAGTCTCAATTAAATTCAGTTCTGCAGAACTTTTCCAAAGGCCATAACCCTCTGGTGTCATGCCTGCCCCTCCACCCCAAGCACACACACAGTGATGGTGCATGGATAACTGCTCGGGTTTTTAAGAGGAGAAGCAGCAGCCCCCTCTTTGCCCTGGCTCTGAGGCATTTTGATGCCGTGCAGTGCAAGCACCGAAGCGACAACAACGGCGGCGAAAAGGGAACCTAGACGCGGGGAGCCAAAACATCACATCCTCAGCCCCGCCAGGCTTGGTGCCCTGTGCCTCCCCTGCTGCCCTGGGAAGGGCAGGGCTGCTGGACAAGGGGAAGCGCCCTGGTCCCACGCTGGGGCTGCCACCGGCCCTCATGTGACGGCCATCTGCGCCTCGCTGGCCCGGCCGGCTCTGCGTGGGCACCGCTTGGAGCTCTGCCTAAAAAACAACTCTGCACAATCAACTCTTCTTTTTTTTTTCCTATTTTTTTTTTTCCTCCCTTTTTTCACACTCCCAGCCAGTGCAGTGTTTGCTCTGGGGGACTTTTGAAAGAGAAAGCGCGCTGCTAGCATGTGAGAGAAGCTGCGGCTCGGGCCCTCTATATTTAGAAAGCCAGGATGTCATACCTCGCCTTGAAATTTTCATAGTCCCCTGCACCCCACCCACCCACACACGTACACATGCTTGCGTCTGGAAAATGTTTTTCGGTCTTAGCACAGGGTGTTGGCTTAGGGGGATTCGAGGGAAGCACAGAGGAACAACAGCAGCTCAGTCCCGGGCGCGAAGCTCAAGGCCTCCTTAAGGCCCCTCCGGTCCAGTGGCTGCAGGTCGGGATCTCTGCTCCTCCTTGGCCTGTAAATAAATCCCAAGGCAGGGCAGAGCTGTTCTGGGCTTCCCTACACCAGTGCTGGACCCTCAGCCAGCAGCATCTTCACCAGTTCATTTCTGAGTGGCCACGCACAGACTGCGGGACCTGGGCTCCAAGAAGGGGATAGCTCATGTACAGTTCCTCCTCCCCAGGGATTTTGCTTTCTGCCCCTAGTAACCACTCCTCAGTAGCATTTATCCTCTGCTAAATTGCCTCTGTAGCCCAATATTATGAACTGTGGTTGCATCTACAAAGATTGGGGTACATTTTACTTTTGGTTCTGGCACCTGGCCTCCATGCCTTTGTCTGAGCAAATGGTTGAAAGCCTCATCTAAACCTCAAACTTGTTTTGGGGGAGCTGGCGATTTCTTTTCCCTTTCCTTTTAAAGAAGATACGAGCATTTGTTTGATTTGTTACCTCAGTGCTCCACAAAGGCATCTTTATATTGGAGTAAAGATGCAGCAGCCCCTAAGGCTGGCTTGCAGCGACTGGCTGCAGGCTCAGCATTGAGCTGAGGCTCCCCTAAAGTCACCCAGGTGCACCCAGGTATCCCTGCCTGGCACTGACATCTGAGATTCAGCCGCCAAATGTGAGCAGCAGCCCGGTCTGAGAGGAGAGAATAACCTGCAGAGGGTGATTTGAGTACCTGCCTCTCCTTCAGACACAGGGATTATGACTGATGAGAGCTGGGCTGACCTCAAGTTACAGGAGATAGAGAGAGTGGCTCAGATTAAGGCAGCCCTCGGCTTTACAAGCCCTGATTGTCCTGGAAATGAGATATTTGAGCGAGACAAGGTTTTAACCCCGTTTCACTCTCGTGGCAGTGTAAGGAGAACTATTTTTAATTAGCCCAAAGCTAACTGAAGAGGGATTTCTCCTCACTTCAGTGTAGGATTTATCTTTCACCGAAACTATGATGAGAGGAATCCTTTCCCTGATCTGTCTTCCATGAGGCTGCCTGGGAGCATCACTGCTGGAGCCAGAGCTGCACACACATATAGAGGTGTGTGGAAAACACCCTCATATCGTTTTTTTGGGACATTTTCTTCCTGTTCCACAGCTGCCAGCACTGACACAGGGAGAGCAGGGGAAGCTGCTGTCTCAGATCCATAATGTGCCCGAGTCAACCGAGCCCTGCAGTGATCCCCATTTCTACTGATACCACTGGGATTTGGGGAGATAGTTTAGGGAACAATCACACTGAAAAGACATTTACACTTTCCCTTCCACCTTGTGAATCCAGGCAGGAGAGCAGCACGCACATGAAGGGACCCAAGAGGAAATACAAAATCCTCCCACCCTGCTATGCTGCCCAAACCTGCCAACGCGCTGAGAAACAGTGAAAACGTGCAGAAAATAAACCCCCAGAAATCAGGCACTCCGGGTTTCCAGGATCCAAACTGTTGTTAGGGTAGGAATGTGAAAATTAGTGTATTTTTATAGCTTGTCCAATTCTTCCTCAGGTGGAGACCCAGGCAGCCAGGCTTCTTGGTTGTCACCAAAGGAAGGTAATTTGGTAACCTGTATGGGAGAGGGCAGTTTATGGGATGTACTCATTTATCTATATATGTATTCTGGTGAGGCTACTTCTTGCATGGATTCAGCTTTTTTTTTTTTCTTCTTATGCACAAAAGGAAATTTTAGGAACTCAGCTGGCAAAATTCGGTGCTTCTGAATTAATAGAAGTTGCATCTCCACTTTCTTTCTAATAGAACTTTTCTCGGTCACCCCACCCAGGTTTCAGTCCTTCCCCTGATTGTCCATTTTCCAGTCAGGCAAGACTTTCCTGGCACATCATCCCCAGACCCCACAAAAGGCACAGGTTCTGTGGGCTCCATGTGAGCCACCCATGCTCAGCCAAGGCATGGGAGGCATGACTTGCAAACTGGCTCCTGAGACTCCTCCTGAGTTCTCCAGCCACTGATTATGCTGTTGCTTAAGGCGAGTTACCAAAAAATGACAAAGATCCAGTGCTTGAAAATCCCACAGGACAATTCCCTGCTAATAGACAACAAGGGCAATTAGCCCAAGTGACAAGTGTGGCTTCTGTGTGGTGGAAACAGCAGGCCCTGGTCTTAATGCCACCAAATTACAGCTGAAAGGGAAAATTCAGGACCTGCAGACAACAACCAGGGATGCCTCTGTGCACCGGTGTTGCACTGAGCAAGAGAGGCTTGCAGGGCATGCAGGATCATGGGGATGAAGGCTCATCCTCATCCCTGGGGGAAGCTGACCCCATTTGAAAGGTTCACTCTAGCTGGGGCTCAGTGCCAGGCTTGCTCCACTCCTCATCCTCAGAGAGCTTTGAAGCCACAAATCCTCACCCCTGGAGGGGAAAAAAACAGGTAGAGTAGAAGAGGAATAAGATTTGTTTGATTTGTCTTTGAGCATGGCACATCTTACTGTAAGGCTTTCCCATCAGCAGGAACATGTTGATTTGGGCTGGTATGGAGCTTGATGGGGTTTTTCTTTCAGTGGCTGTGTGAGGATCTGATTCAAGGCACTGAAATGGATGAAAAACAAACTTGTATTTCCCACTGAAATGACAAACTAATTCATACTTCCCACAGCAATACAAGCATCATTAGCCCTGTTGCAAGAAAGAAAGTGGGTTGGATTAAGGGACAACCTTGAAGGCTAAAAATAGTCAGGGAAATAAGAATCAATGCCATATGAAAGCAAACACGCAGTCAGTTGTTATCACAGAGCTTTTCACGTGATAGTCTGTGCACTGATCTCACCCACAGAGTGTTTGTTTTGGACAATCTTAAAGGGTCCGGCCCCACGGATTGGCAGCAACATGTATGGAGTGATCTGAGAGCACAGGCCTGACCCAAAATCCATGGAAGTCAAGGCAGTGACTCCTCAAAACACTCCCTATAGGAATCACTCCAGGTTTGGAAAGATACGATGCAGTTAAAGACATTGGTCTGGGCTTAGGGAAAATGTACTGACACTGTCACTGCCAAATCCAGCCAGCAAAGACGAGCATAAAACAGAGGGGTTGTAGCTAAAAAGTGCAACACAAAATAAAGCTAAAGTGGCTGAAGGAAAACTTGAGCAGTCAAGGGGAAATGCATCAAGGTCAAACAAACTGCCTTGGCCCAGACACATTGCACAGAACATGCAGTGATTTGAAGGGAAAGAGAAGAAGGATGGCAGGAACTCAGCATCCCATATTTTCACAAGCCTCAAAAACATTGCGGGCGACGCGAGAAGAAAAAAGTACATGGCTTTAGTCCTGTCTGGAAACATGTGGCACAAACTGAGGCAGAGGAGATTAAACTTGGCTTTTCCCTATTTCCCCCCTCGTTTTTTTCACTCCCCTGCTCTTTGCTGGCA